>NC_091395.1:50243000-50547554 GCF_032191515.1 Phaenicophaeus curvirostris | reverse complement strand
AGGGTAGGGTAAAATCCACTTTTATATTGATTCCCAGGTGATTTAATCTACAGTGTGAGGACCTTGGAGGATTAATGTTACTAGTAATTAACTCTTCCCTGACTTGAAGATGATTGATAGTCTTTAGTCTTTGTTTTTAGAAAATACTTACTGCACATGAAAGAAGGATCTAGCCCTTTCCTCCTACAAAGTCAACAACAAAACTTCTATTAATTGCCATTAAATCCCTCATGTTCTTTCATACTCTGACCCACTCATAAAATCTGAAGGAGCTGGTTGATGGAAATCATCAATTGTAACTCCAGAAAGAGCCATCATAGTAATTTATTCTTACATCCTCTCTAGCAGATGAAAATATCTCGTGCACTAAATGGAAAGTATTTGCCTAGAGGTTGTGGGGGTTCAGCTAATTCAGTTGTGTGCCCTCTGGCAACGATATCACAGAATCCTCTTCAGGAGATACAGAGCCTAATTAAGTTTGTTTAGACTTCTCTTCATGCTAGGGAAAGCCTTCTCAGGATCTGATTGTTCTAATGGATTAAATTAGCAAAATTTATTACCTTTCTTTATTCCTGACTCTTTTATCGTATTTGATAGCTAGTTGTTTTACTGGGTCTTGCAAAAAACCTGATTGCAATTATTTTCCTCTTTTGGTCACCTTTCAGTCATCAAGTACTAGCTGAAGTCATCTGATGCTCATACCATGTCTAAATCATTGCTTTATGTCTCTGTTCAGCTGTTGTGTTTGTTCTTAGTACCCTTTGTCTGCAAAAGAAGCAGACAGAGATGATTACTGCATGTTTTTGTTTAGATCTAAACTAGTTTTTTTCCTCCATTCAAGATACTTTGTAATTTATTTGTAATTATTATTTTAAAACTATGTTGAATGTTATGATACAGTATATAACCCCATCTTTTTTCTTTCTTCTTAAAAAGTTGCTGGAATATGTGGATACCTGGCTGGAAAGATATCCTACTTGCCTATCTGTTCCGAGAAGTTTAAGAAACTGAAGGATTCCCCAATAGGAGATGTTCTACGACAAGCTCAAAGACATAGTTCACCTAAGTAAGAATTAAATTCTCTCTTAGGCTTGAAATTTATTCTTAAATAGGACATTTTCAACACTAGCAGATCAAGGCTATGTTTGCATCTTTGAAAGACCTTCAGACCTCCACCTTCCCTCTTTCCTCTGTTGCTCTAAATGTACCATCTTCAGGAAGCTGTATCTGTACCAGCTGGCCACCTATCAAACATACATTTTGAGCTCTCTTCATAAAACTGATCACTTTGAGCATAACTGATCACTTTGAGTGATCAGTGATTTGACCCAGCAAAATGTATTCCTTATGAGTTAAGATGTTGTTTTCCTGTGGAATTTACTTACAGTAGTGTGACAGCAGAAGTTGCCTCCTTGTTTAAAAGTAAACTTGCTTAACTGAAATAAAACAGTGTTATGTTCTGGAATTTTTTCCCATAGTTTAGTTTGATTGAAGTAGGAAGTGGGTGGAAATGATTTCAGTGTTTATCAAAGGAAGGAGCTCAGTAAACAATATCGGTTCAGGAAGAAGCATGGTAGTCAAACTTAGTGCTGTTTGTTTAAATCCTTTACATCTGTAACATCATTATGCTGTACATATGAGAAACTCATCAGGTTCTTAAAACTATTTCCTGTTATGTTCCAAAATGTTTTCTACCACAAGTGTTTTTTAGTTGCAAACTGCTTTCAGAATACCTCACTAAAACCCTTGATTCAAAACTGGGAGAATAGCGTTTGGATAGTGAGTAGTAGTCCTGCTATGCACGTGCTAAAATTTTTGTAATGTTTATAAAGGAGTTGATTAAATGCCTGTTTACTTTATAAAATCAGATTTATAAGTCTTGTCTGCAAGATTTACGTTTATTCTAAAATACGTACTTTTTTGGCATCAGACATAATTTTAGGAATTACCACCTTATACATCGTGTGTATATACTGTATAAACTCCACTGAATTGGAGCTGGGCTTGTCTCTTTGCCCCTTCAATAAGAAATTGTCGTGATTAACTGCTTACTCTGTATGAGAACCTGTTTAAATGCCATCATCTGCTGCAGCAATAAGTCCTTTCAAGTTTTAATGGCCCATTCTTTATCTGTAAAATTTTATTTCCGAAGTGATAAATTATTTTTTGTTGTTGTTGGTTGAATAATTAATTTAAATTAATTTAAGTTGCATTGTTGTCCATATGTGCTGCTCTTTTAAGCCAGCAACAGAAATCATTATGGTTTTGTGCTCATTATTCATCTACTAATTAATATATTTTGGTATTTCTGATTTGAAGTTAAAAATAGGTAGGGAGCTAAAGATTAGTTAGCTCTTGAAAGCTGTGTTGGCATATTCTTTAAAGATATAATTGATGCTATAAAATAGTTTAGTTCTATATGTTTATTGTAAGGATAAAACAGACTAATAGTGAATGTTTTTCATACAAAACTAACAGTACAGCTAAGCAGAAATTTAAAGTAAAAAAAATAATAAATGCTCTAGAGACATTCTAGAGAATTGGTGGTGTTTTTGGTAGAGAGACGTAGTGTGTAGTTCTTTGAAGGGTTGTGCTGAGTAGGTAGTGAATGCTTTAGAATATATGGCATAAGTTTCCAGAATATTCTTTATATTATATTACCTCTCTTTCTTAAGAGAAAATCTGTTAATGTTTCTGCTTAATTCAGCAACTCGATCAACCTTCATAATTTGATTTCCCCAAGATAGCTCTTCATTCTCCTAGTCTTCTGGTGTTTAATACTTGATACTGATTACTTGCAGCAGTTTCTAATGATGAAGGGTTTTAAATTGCAAATTCTTCCTAAAAGGTCTTTAAAAATAACTGTGATTCATGCTGTCACTAGGTACGCGGGCACACCCTTTGTCCGTCACGGGGTAGACGGACACACAGTCTTTGTCTGATGTCTTTTCTGTCTTAAGACTCCCCCTGGGAAGGGATAGTTATTGTCTTGCAAAGTGCAAAATACTTTGTCTCTTTCTTCTGTTCTGGAGATTTTCATGTCTAAGATAAGTTTCTGTAAGGAAAGGAAGAGTGTTGGGGAAGGGACTATATAGATCTTTGCAATGTAAAAGGGGGAAAAAAACCCCTCACTCCAGTCTTTTTTTTTTTTAAGATGATAATTCATGTTGGAAACTAAACCATTTTAAAAGAGTTTTTTCTTGAATTTCACATTGTTAATCTTATAGTTCCATTTTTAACTTTAGTATTTCTGTATTTAATATTTAATTGTATTATTTTCTAGCCGTTCCGGTCGGAAGTCTGAATTTTCAGACATGCCTTCTCAGTCATTTACTGAATCCTCTTCTCCAAGAGCTGGATTTCCACCTTCTTCTAGCTATTCAGATGATTATAGTTCAACAGATAGAGCGCTCTCAACTTATGAGCCCGTTCCATTCAGTGCTTCCCTGAATGAATCTTCACCTACAGGAATTACTGATTACTCTGTTCAAGGTGCGTTTAGTCTTAATATTTAGCAGTTTGTAGTGCAGTGAATCTCGCCTTTCTCTTAGCTTCTCCTCTTACTAAACTCTGTATCATGCAAACATAACTGGTACAGTATGGTGTTTTTCAATGAAACAGCCTGATGTTTGCAGAGTTTTTACACAGAAGATAAACATGTGGTATTTTGTATTCTAATGGTAAAATATTTTTTTTTCACGTTTTGTAGCTCTGAGTGCAAGTAAAGATTGTAAATTAGCTTCAAATGTCTAACCTGTTGTGAAACTAAACCTGCAGAAAACTCAGACTGACTTGAAGTTCCTTTTGATTTAAATTAACATGACTATAACATCCTTTCACTGCATTATATGAACCATAGTCTCTATCCTTTGTCTGCTAGCCTTTCTGAGGTTTTTTGTTTTCACCAGTGGTGGTGCTATAACTGAATAGTACTATAATTCAGTGACATTAAACTATTTTTTTATAATGTGATAAACATTTAAATCTTCCTGAGAGCTGAATGTTCTGTCTGGCACCAGCTGATTTTTTTTCATGGCGAACCAAAATGTTTTCCGGGTACTGTTCTGTGCAGCTGTTACTTTCCTTTCCTTTCAGTATGAGCTCTGTCCTCAGCTATTGCAAGGGAAGCACACAACTTTGAATTCAGGTCTCTGGTACGTAAAGTAGGAAGTTACTGTTAAATGCAGAATTTCGTACTTTGCATTAGTCTGAATACTTTAAGTCCTTTATGGAAAAGTTTACATTTCACAAGGAAGCCCCTTCATGCAATTCTGTTTTAGTTATGTAGCATCACAAATACCAGTAGTTGGTAGAACCATAATTGCAGAACTAAGATTGTGCATTATAAATATAAATAAAAGGATAAAATATTCATCTGGTGATGCATGATGGATGTAGTCCTAATTCTTTGAAAGCAGAAGTTAAAGCCTGAATGCAAACCCTGGAGCTTCACGTAGATTTCTCTTCAGAAATCAATACACGAAATACATGATTAGCATAAATTTTACATGAGTGATCAGAACTATTTTATCCATCAACTACCACGTGGTTGTTAGGATTTCCATTGGATAAAATGAAGAAAAGAAGTTAACTGCCAGTCTTCCAAAGCAGTTTGACTAAATGAAAAGGATAAAAGGAATGGATTAATTAAAGGCCACGTACATTCTAAGCTGCGTTTAGAATTGCAGCTGTCACGCTTTTTTTTTTGTTTGGGATTAAGCTGTAATTAACTGGCATTTTAGAATAGGTTGTAGCCAAGCTTTGGTGTGTGACACCATTTCTAGTATTTTGGTGCTTGTTTTATTTTCAGATCCTGCTCCAGTTCCAGAAGAAAGTCGTAAAAAAAAAGGCATCACATATGAGGAATTAAGGAATAAACACAGAGAAACATATGAGGTAATGCAACCACCAAAGGCAGAAACTCCAAGCAGGTTTTCACAGGAAAAGCCAGCTAAAGAAGGTAATACAGTGATTTACAGAAATACGTAGTGAATTCAAATATTGGCAATACTGTAAAAAATGGCTTAATTCTGCTTACCCCTTAAGCAGTTTATTTTTACAGTATCTGCAGGTATTGCATGTGTGATGTGGTCTGTAGTTTTATATTTCAAATTAATTATTTTTTCAAAATATTGATCTTCCAGTAGCAAATGGTAATTTCTCTTCTCCAGCGTATTGCTTTGTGCCAGACTGAAAATCTTATAAGTTTTGCTTTATTGTATATATCGAGCAACCTTTTTTAACAAATAATTCTCTAAGCTCAGAGCTATACTGAAGAGTTTTAGCTGTGGAAGGGGGTGAATGTTTTAGATAGCATTGTTCTCTCAAAATAGAGCACATAGTTGGTGGTTTTGAAGGGGTGGGTATTTATTAATTGTTTTGTGTGGAATTAAGAGTATTTCTATGGAAGCATTGTTTGTAGAGGTTCACTTTCTACATTAATACTCAAAGGAAGGAAACAGTATTTGGCAGTAATATTGAGGTTTGTTTTCACAGTGAAAAAACAAAACTTTACACAGCAAAATAACAATACAGTGTTCTGAAGAATAAGATGCTATTGGGTCAACTTTTTGACTGAGTCAGGTTTTTTTAAAAGGAGACACGGAGGCAATTAATAATTGCTTGTTCTAAAATGTACTTATTTAGTGTGACATCTGTGAGAATGATATTAGCAAGAGGAATGTCTTAACTATTTAGCACACTTCTGGAATAGTCAGCTTGAATGTCGTGCCTGGGTTTGTATGCAGTGTCCAGTCTTGTCAATCTCGTTGCAACAAGATTTTTAGGAATAGCTGATGTCTCCTGTCAGACGTAACAGGTGATAATAAGTATAGAAAAGTCTGTTAATGCAAACAGTTCTGAAGCAGTAATAGTGCACTTGGGAGTGGTGTTGCTTGAGAGTGTCAGCCTATTTCCTGCTTGTGAAATGCTTTCTCCAGATAATCTGTCTTTGGTCAGATCTCCGTAGTCTTAAAGTGAAAATTATTAAGTTATTGGGTAATGATTTCAAACTGATTTTAAGGATGAAAGCCTTTTTTTCTTACCATGTGACTGTGCCAAGTGAGACACTGAAAAACTATTCAAGCTGTAGTTTCAGGTTGCTTCTAAATTCCATCAGCTGACACTTCATTGGTTTACGCAGTATTTCTTTTTCAAGGTATTTCTCCACAAATAGAAAGCCTAAACATGTCACTTGAAAACCATGCACAGCAATCTTAAGCAGCATTCTGCAAAACATTGCCGTATTCCATGGCATATCTTGTGGCTGTGAAATAAGAATATGCATTAATTGTTTTATTTTTATTTATTTGAGGTCTATAAAATGTTGATCAAATATTACTTCTATTTCTGTGTTCCATTTGATAGTTATACTCAGGCTTTGAGAATAAAACTACACTGAGCAGTGCATGGGACTGGTAAATAAACTTTTAAGAGTATCTCTGTTTTTAGGGAAAAAGAGTAAGGAGGGAACACAAAAGTTCAGAAAGGTTTTACAAGTGGAAGGACATTTAAATCTACAGTTCAGGGATTCTACTGATGATTGGGTGCTAAGATCTGCTTTAGCTTCTGTGTCACACTGGACCTGTTATTTGTTGTATACTTGTTGTTCCTGAAACATTAGCCCTTTGTTCGCATCTTTTACTTCTGTATCATAGGAACCAGACTAGAAAATAGGAGGCGGTGGTTTCTGCTCTCTATTGCAAGGATATAAGGGAAAACAATCTGTGTTTAAATCAGTTTTAAGCAGTCTCTTGTTTTCCATCTGCTGGTGCCTTCCCCGCTTATTGCAGGCATATAAGTACATGCATCTGCATGGTGATCTGGACTGGACCGTTTTTCAGGGAATGAGCACAACCTGCTCAGCTGCCATGGTTAATAGAGATGGAAAACAGAGTGTACTTTGTGGGAACTTCTCATTTTGTGCCTCACTGCACTATCAGTCCACTTAAAAGAGATTTGTCTGTGTTACGCCAAGTTTGCTGACATATCACTGAAACAAAGACCATACGTTCTGCTCTATTCCACTGCAGACAGGTATTAATAAGCAGTGGGCAAACCTTGCAAACAGTTTTATAAAGAGGTGCCTGACTAGTGTCAGCATGCACACTGCATCGTGTACATTGTCCTTTACCTTGTCAGTGGTGGCAGTCAGTTACGGAGTGCATCGCAGCTCACTTTCAAGAGACCATCTTTTCACTTTCTGGTCATTGTTCAGTTATGCATGACAAGCTTCTGAATAAATCTGTTAAAACCAGTACCCTGTTTGGGGTTTTTTGTTCCCTCTGACTCACTCCTATACGAAAGGAAGCTGCCAAATGATAATGGCTGAGTAGTTTCCTAGTAGGGATTACTGATTTCTGTTTGTCTTTGAATGTGTTTTTGACTGTCCAGAACCCATCCAATTGTGCGTTAACTAGATTATGTAGTCACGTTATTTATTGTAACATTCCTTGCCTGTTTCCTCCAATTGTCTTTGTTTCATCCACGTTACGTTTGTTTCAAAGCAATTACAAATTTTGTAGAGCTGGAATTAGCACAGTAGGCCTGTTAGCTGACTATTAATTCAGTTAAGAGTTATGATTAACAAACTCTTCTCTCCATTTATTCAAAAGTAGCTTTGATTAGATGTTGTTGTGCTGTGACTGACGCTTTCCCCACACACCACTTCAAATGATAGTGCTTTTTGGTACTGTATAAGATAAACTTTTGCAGTTAAATTAAGTCATATGTGACTACTTTTTCTTCTCTTCTTTAGTTAAAGTAAATAAATATGGAGATGCCTGGGATGAGTAAGAGCCAAATGAAGAACTGAAGAAAATAATCTCCTGTCAGCTTACTTGAACTTCATCTAGATTAGTCGCAAGTATCGGTACTTTTGGTGTGTCCTGCCAGGCACAGCTATAAATAAATGAGAAAAAAACTCTTGACTTGGCAGAAGATTAAAGAAAAAAAGTATTTAGGCTTAATTTTTTAAAAAATTTGCATAAATAGCAAGTGAGGCTATTGTGAGGTGTCATGACTATAAATCATTTGTGCTGTTGTTAAAGAATGAAAAGGGTAATGGGCAATAACTAATATAAATACGTATCAGAAGGTAAAATATATGTAAATAAAGGCAATCATGTATCGGGAATGGAAGAAAATCAGAATCTTCTCAAATTTTCGAGACTTGCATTAAAAGTTACCTGTAGAACTCACCTCTCACTTTGCTTTGTCTGAAGGAGATATGCTAGAAACCTCAAATGGTTGTCGTGCTTGGTTAATAATGTTTGCAAGAATAGTGTCAATTATTCAGAAACAAAGGGCTGAGGAACCTGGCCACACGCATAAGTTAAGCATACTTAACTTTTTCAAAACTGTTTTCATGGTGCCAACTATATCTTTAAACTGATATTCTGACCTGCTTACACTACGTCTCTGAAGGTAGTAATTTTAGATGAAAATGATTGAGTGAAACTGCAGATATAAAACCAGCTGTATTTAAGTGCAGAAGGTCAAACCTGACAGACTTTGGTAAAAGTTTGAATGGTAACTTGACTTTTAATATTAGGGTTTGTGTATTTAGCCTTATTTCTCAGTTTGTGTGTGTCATGACAAAAGCCCATGTTTATAGAGAAAAGATCTGCATCAGTGGAAAGCTGCTTTATTATTACCTGCAAGCAAAGAGCTACATTGGCAAAACTTCTGAAGCGTATTTCCTAATGTTTGCATCACCTGCTCTGTCTCAAATCAAAATGTTGCCTTCTATTAGGGGTTCTCATATGCTCACCTGTACTGTTGCATTTCATTTCACAGCATTGTGGTTGTTTGGCGGTTTTATTTATAGGTGAGCAAAAACCACGACAAAAGTGATGGCATAAAAGCATTCCCCCTATCCTTGTTGGAGACGAAAAATAACTGACCTACCAAGATTAAAAGGTCTCAAAGATCTTATTAATGCAGTGGTCTAGCAGCAGAGAAGCATGAATGAGAAGATTATTTTAGGTGGGTATGGAGCAATTGGCTGAAATGAGGAGAAGAAAGGAGGGGAAGATGAGAACACTTAAAGAGCCAAATAACATTCAAAACAGGAAGGATGTTTTCAGAAAAGCTGGTCTTCTAAGAAAAAAGGTATTTGTCAATAGGTGCTAATCAGATAATCTTGAAGTTGTATCAGAAATTTACCTCACAAAGAATAATTCTCTTGGCCCTGATGGGAGAACTCTGAAAAGACACAAAGTCTGCTGGAATTGCTGTGTGTTTTAATGTACTATTCAAAGCCAATTAGATTTTTCAGGAAAATATTTACAAAGTTTATCGGTTGCAAGTTATGCAAGTAACAGGAGGCAGAAGATTTAGATGATAAAACTGAAACAGATTCCCATGGCAGTGGTTTTCCATCTGTAAAAGGAAGGAATGCTTTTTCTTTTGAATGAGTGAAAGTTTTGGTTGAATGAGAAGTCTCCCAAGTGAGAAAACGTAAGAGCAGGCTTACAGCACTGAGTGAACAGCAACGCCTACGAGTATGCTTCACAAGAAAAATACTTCTTTATGTTGGTGGATTTGGGATAATACTGGATTTTCTCGAGTAAAATAACAAGGATATAGCAGCTTATAGTGGGGTTCCCCAGGGCTCAGTGCTGGGTCCAGCCCTGTTCAATGTCTTTATCAATGACCTGGGTGAAGGCATCGAGTGCACCCTTAGCAAGTTTGCGGATGACAGTAAGCTGGGTGGAAGTGTCGATCTGCTGGAGGGTAGGGAGGCTCTGCAAAGGGATCTGAACAGGCTGGACCGCTGGGCAGAGTCCAATGGCATGAGGTTTAACAAGGCCAAATGCCGGGTCCTGCACTTGGGGCACAACAACCCTATGCAGTGCTACAGACTAGGAGAAGTCTGGCTAGAAAGCTGCCTGGAGGAGAGGGACCTGGGGGTGTTGGTTGACAGCCGACTGAATATGAGCCAGCAGTGTGCCCAGGTGGCCAAGAAGGCCAATGGCATCTTGGCTTGTATCAGAAACGGCGTGACCAGCAGGTCCAGGGAGGTTATTCTCCCTCTGTACTCGGCACTGGTGAGACCGCTTCTTGAATCCTGTGTTCATTTCTGGGCCCCTCACCACAAGAAGGATGTTGAGGCTCTGGAGCGAGTCCAGAGAAGAGCAACAAAGCTGGTGAAGGGGCTGGAGAACAGGCCTTAGGAGGAGTGGCTGAGAGAGCTGGGGTTGTTTAGCCTGGAGAAGAGGAGGCTGAGGGGAGACCTCATTGCTCTCTATAACTACCTGAAAGGAGGTTGTGGAGAGAAGGGTGCTGGCCTCTTCTCCCAAGCGACAGGAGACAGGACAAGAGGGAATGGCCTCAAGCTCCGCCAGGGGAGATTTAGGCTGGACATTAGGAAAAAAATTTTCACAGGAAGGGTCATTGGGCACTGGCAGAGGCTGCCCAGGGAGGTGGTTGATTCACCTTCCCTGAAGGTGTTTAAGGCACGGGTGGACGAGGTGCTAAGGGGCATGGTTTAGTGTTTGATAGGAATGGTTGGACTCGATGATCCGGTGGGTCTCTTCCAACCTGGTTATTCTATGATTCTATGAACTTTTGTTTATTTCAGGAATCGTAACGCATGCTTATACTAAAGTTGTTTATTGTGTGGGAATGATCATTTCAGGAGTTGACTGTATGAGTTAATCTAACATCTGCAGTGTGGACACTCCACGGAAAAGTGAGACCACCTCTATTTCTTGTCTTTCTAGGCTGAATGTAACGTTTTCATTCTGTCATTCCGTTGCATCTCATTAGTATCTCTCAGAGGACTCTTTTTTTTGTTTTTAGGAACAAGTTGGGTCTAACATCAAAGAATTAAAAAATTCTTTGGCTTTCCATCACATCTTTAATAAGTATTAAACACAGAAGAGTTCACAATTATAGCTATTCACTGAATAGGGTATTGGAAACTGGTATTTTGTCGAAGTTGGATCGCGTACAGTTTGCTGTGGCAATGTCTGCTTTGAACCTCTGATTCACTAAATAGCTGTGGGAGTTCAATCCCTTCTTTCCTTTTCCCTGCACATCTTCCATTAGTACCACCTTCTTTCAGAGTGGGGATTTATCAGTCTCGTGATCTTGTAGCAGCCACCCATGAGCAGCTCACTTATAGTGCACTTAAGTGATTTCGAGGGATTTTTAACTGAATCCAAGTGCCTTAGAGCTGATGCAGGGTTATTGTCACCAGTAGCAATGTGCCTAGATATGAAGAACTAGTAAGAGCAGTGACTGTGTGAGGAAAGGATGATAGACTCTTGTTATATTTTTACATGATTCCAGCTAATACACCCCTAATTTTTCTTAATTAACCAGGCCAGATGCTTTCCTGCAATACAGGTCCCTCACTACTCTTCAAAACTCTCAGCAAGAATGTAACTTCGTGTTATGGTTTGTATTTCCAGCTGGGTATGTTTACAATCTGATCTGACCACAAAAGACAGCCGCATTAAAAAAGATGTGAAGTTGTCCTGTGGCCCATCATACTTACATGGTTGTTAAAAAATGTGAATTAACTCAACATTTATTGTAAAAGAAAGTAAATTTTCTTTTATTACAAAAAATAAATGTTAACTACATTTAAAAAAAAAAAACCTCTTAGACCTTAAATCAAACAGCAGGTAATGGCTCTGAATGCTTAACTATGAATACGTCTAAAAAACCCTCTTTAAACTGACTGTTTTTGCAATTTCTTAAAACTCTTAAAAAAAAAAAAAAGGCAGTTGCAGGGTCAGTTTGAAGGCACCCATAGCATTATCCTCAAGTCTGTTGTTACCAATGTGCATGAACACAGAGAGGAGGGTTGTGAAAATGTGCCTCAGCTTTTCAACAGCTGGTGAAGCCCTACTGAAAATCTCAGTTGTGAATGTTTTCATCTTTCCCTAAACTAGCAGGCATGTTTAGAATCCCCAGTAAGTGCACAATCTGACCTTTCCAGGGATTTGCTCCTACTAAAGTTGTTTGGAACATCTCTATGTGAAAGAGAAAAATGTAAGTGAAAAGTAATTTGAGTAGCTCAATGGAAGTTAAGCAGATTTGTGGAAGCCTGGAGAAATCATAGATACTATTACAAAGTGAACCCATAAACTTCATGCCTCCTTTAGACTCAAGAAAAAATCCTGGCTAGTCCTCTGTTTGTTGGAAAAAACAGCAGTGTTTATTTTTGCGTGCTTCATTTGGTGGCCCTTGGTGAGGAGCTACTTCAGCGCGTGCATGCTGCAGGATGCACATCCCACCCAGTCCCTTGGCGGTCATACACACCCCAAACCTATTGTGGAAAGGCTTTGCTTGCAACCCAATCTTTCTGACTTGCAACCAGAACAAGTTATCACTCTGATCTCTCAAGTGTGACACTAGCACTATAAATAACCCTTTCCTTTTTTGCTGCTTGGTCACCTATTATTTGTAGAAATCAACAAATCGTGTTTGGATTTTAGTCTCAAGGTAATAAAAGGGACAATTTGCATCTTATTACTATTTCAGGCTCTCACCTTGGGTCTGTTCATATGGGTTTGCACTAGTTCAGCTAAGCCAGTGCAGGTTTGGACACAGATATGCCTCGAGTTCATACTCTCAAGTGTGGTAAGTACTGGATATAAAACACCAGCAGGAGGCAGAAGTTTTGAGGCACCTTTGAGGAGCATTAGAATCTGAACCAGGGAATACCAGGGGCTATTGTACATTAACAACCTTAGCCAAGGCACAGATTTCCAGTTCATAAGACTGTCAAGTGTATTATTCTTCCCAAATAATATGGAAAATGAAGCAATTAGCATTTTTATTGAACTGAAATAAAGCAATACAGCAAAAGCAGAAATACATAACTGTTCAGGTTATAAGATGTGGTGAGAAGTGAACAGATTTTTGGATCCAGCAGTGACTGAGAGCTACTGGAGAGTAAATGATAATCTTTTAAGGACATCACATGTAAGTATTTACTTCAGATAGATGAAAATGTTATAGTTCTTAAATCATGGCTGTTAAAGAGTCAAAACATTAAAGCCTTTGTTTCTGTTGTCTTTAATGCTAATGAATATCAGTTACTTTTATAGTTATGTATTGCTGTTTTAATACTTATTTGCTGGGTTTTTTTTGACTGAGCAATTAAGAATTTCCTGGGATTTTAAGCTACACGACAACACATGGTAAAACATAGTTTCAACATACAGTCATAATGTTCTCAGTTCAGCTTGAGCATATCTTGGCAAAACTAAAAAGCAGGAGTCTTCTAGGAGCTACTTTCATACTGTGGTGCTGCAGTAAACAAAGAAGGATGTGTGATAAAGACATTGCACTATCTTCTGATACAAAGGATATTCCACCACAAACTTGCACTTATCCTTGAAATGAGAAAAAGTAAGCCCCAAATCTTACTTTTGATAAGGATTTATAAAAAGTTGGAGAGTAAGCTTTCATCTCCCCTTCATTCCCAGTTTTAAAAGAGAGTTATAGACCTGCTGGCTTGCCTGAAGTCCAGCTAGTAAGTCAAGATTTAAACAGGAATGTTCTTTGTTTTCAATCTACCATTGCTTTCTTTTCTGAAACACAACATTGTGGTTTGGGGTTTTGTTGTGGTTTGTTTTGGTGTTTTGTTTTTTTTTTTTAAATTTGGATCAAATACAGCATTTGTAATATGATTCCAAATAGCTAACAGGAAAGTCCCCAAAGACAAGCAGTCTATTGCAGTCATTTGAGGTTAATGTGATATTCCCAAGCACACAGTTGAAGTGCATTCTCTTCACCTAGTCTCTGGGTGATGAGAATAATCTCTATTTTCCACATACAAATGATGAGTAGGAAGCTATGTATGTTCATTGGATTTTTTTTAGCCTTTTTGTAACATCTTCCTGCTAAAAGGGAATGTATATCTTCTTACTAGTAGAAGAAAATACTAAGGAAATTTTTAGCACTATGTAAACAATGCTTGATTCTTTGTAAGGTTAACTGTTTTTCCTCATGGAGATCTCCTCTTATATTCCAGACTGAAAAAAAGATTAGGGAAATAACTGATTACCTCAATTCTTTCCCTAATTTTTTTAATAGGTTAACCCTAAATTCAATGTATTCAACTTCTGCTTCAATTAAAAACAAATTCTTTAGCCGACTTGTATAGAATGCATGATAGTAACACTCAGCATAGGTTAGCTCATTAAATTGCACATAATTACTACACAATGGCTGCCCTAACTTAGAGTTCTTGGAGCAGTCTTTGTTAATTTGGGATTATCTTGGAAATTGTCTTCCCAAGTAGAAAAATCATGGGGGCCTGGCCATGAGAACGCATGACGTTTTGTACAGCTCCTCCTGCCCCTGCTTTGCCTAAGTCAATAATGTAAAATAATCGGTATGCGTTCAAATGTTCCTTTCTGCATCATGCAGCACAACTGCTAATCCTCATGTCTGCCTCATGTTCTTACATAACTTTTACTGTGAACTACAATGTACTTTTTCTTATCTCTTTGTCAAATCTTCAGAAGCTTAAAAGTTTAACGAGGTCCTGTACACTATCCAGTGCTAAAAAATCCAGCATCTGTCCGATTCCACCCTTAGAACACACATCCAGACGCCAGCAAAACTCCAACACCTTTGTAAGTCACAGCACAATGAAAGCCAGTTGGCTTCCATTTTATCAAATGAAATAACCTGGTACAGAATGTGTTGTGAGTCCTTTTGAAGCTAGTGCTTTTGGGACAGTTAATTAATATAATTTTTTTTCCATTATTTTAAAATGTTTGAGTTATACGTAAGAATTATTGCAACATCGTTAATACCTCATTATAACAACTTGTTGCCCACCTGCTCACTTGACTAGATTTGTTGGTCAAGCAATGCAGAAGAAATTGTATTTTAACAAAATTAAATAACAACCTCGTGAAACATACTACCTTGTTATTTCTCAGATGAAGAAGTATTATGTGGAGCCTGACACTTGACAGGCTTAAGAAATTATTTGGCCATAAACCCTCCAAAGCATAGAAAAATGCTTTAAAATACTTTCTAAAGAGCAGTTTGCCCATAGGCTGTGATCATCTAAGCTAATACAGCTTAGATTCACAAACAGCCTTTTTTTTGTGACAGTATCACAATAACTTATGAACTTAGATGAACACAATTAATTAATCAGAGTGTTGCCTCTTCCAAAGTAAGGAAATAAAATTCAGAGAAAAAAAAGAGGACACTAGTTTTTATATAACAGTACATTTACTACAACAAAGTAATAGGAAACCTGAACAAAATTACATAGAAAGCAAAGTTAAGTAGCTGAGCTGTAACCTCAGGAGGTAACACTAACCACAACAAACTCTGAGAGTCTCAGATGAAAGGTCCTCAGTCATGTGCGACGGTCTCCTTGCCATCACACAGATGTAACAGCTTGCCCCAGGTAACCCAGGCATGACTAACCTTGGCACAGTTTGCCTCTGTTATCTCGACAGCAGATGTCAGATGAAGGGGAAAGTAGCCAAGAGATGTCACCATACAAGTTTTGCTGGCTATCACAATATACCTGTGACAATTACATTATTTTCACAAAGGAGGTTGACTGCTCTGTGGTTGTGTAATTTCTCTCCCTGTAGCCCCTGCTGAAGGCTCCCCAGGGTGTTACCTGCATGTTCCCCCAGCATCAGCTCTGAACCCTTTACTGAGACTGCTAGGCAATAGCTGTGGAAAAAAGTCTCTGGAAAGGTACAAAATGTAAAACTAATGCCCCTGTTGAGGCTACGGTTCTTAGTAGCTCAGGAAATCAAGAGGACAAACACTAATTTGGAAAGGTATAAAATCTTAAAGAAAAAGATCCCAGAGAGGCTAGTTAATTCAACCCTTCTCCTCTTGCCTGGTGGCTGCCTGTCTTTTATGTGTAATTAATAGATACTTTATACTTTTTTATCCTATATATCCTGCTTACAGAATCAATTTGTGCCCAGGTAAAGATGCCCAAAGAAGGTGGTTCAAAAGATGGGTATGAACCATAGGCATGCGTATAAAAGCAAACAAAACCACACAGAAGACTGGTTTCATCAACTGACAGTGAAGACCAAACTTTTCAGTAGCTGCACGTTTGCTTTCCACATGAGCACCACCACTATGTTTAGGGGAAGTGTCCGTTGTTGATATTTCATGGAAGCTGGTACATCATGCTGTTTGTAGAGACCATATGCCACCTAGTTTTTTCTCAGCATCTTCTAGCCTTGGATTGTGTGCAGATCATAAACTGTTCCAAAGCACTGCATCTTCTTGTTCACTATGAATATGGAGTGTGCTTTTGATATCCCTGACAGAGTGGACTTTTTATGTGAAAATGCCCTATGAAAAGCTGGTTCAGCACAGTAACTGCAGTGTGACACTACCCTAATGAACTTCTAGCTAGTATTCTTAAAACAATCCATAAACAAGGAGCCAGCTCAGAGACTGAACAGCTGCTTAACTGTGCGAAATCATGTAAACGTCCTTGCCCCCGTTTCCTTTTGACATGGAAAAGGTGCCAGTATATGCCATTTTGCTTGCTACGCAAAGTATCACCAGCATCTAAGTACAATAGAAGAATTTAATTTTTCATCTTTAAGAGCTAAACTGCACTTAAGGGAGGATAATAAGGCAAAACACGCTGAGAAGAGAGAGAAGGGGAAAATCCCAAAAGTGTATTGCAAGAAAGAGGTATTTCCGATGAGCAGGACTATGTAATATTATGCAACTACTTTAAATGAGCTGATTTGCAGCAAACCAAAGACATCATTTCTTCTGTACAGGATAAAGCCTTGAAAGATGAAGCTGATCCATAAGATTTTTACCATCTTCACCACATCTGTAAATGGAATGAAAAAAGCTGTTTTTACCTGAGGGGCACCTTGGGTTTGACATGAAATACACAGCTTCTTGGTGATTTCTCTGAGAGCTCTGCATAGCTTCTGAGCATAAGACAGAACCTTTGGGCTCAACAACATGAATATAATTTTACTTGTGCGGTTCTCCTATGCAATATGGTGTATACTTAGCACTGACAGAGGTGAGGTGCACTCAGTAGGGTCTCTGTACATTTTTAGAAGACAGCATGATAAATTAAGTTTTTTTATTAAATCATGGAAGAGGTTATGAGGTTATTATTGTCAATTTCTAACAATACAGAAAATAACACAATGCTTACAGTATTTATTTTCCTAAGTTTCTATAGCCTATCCATCAAAACATCGAAACAAAAATTTCTGGCAAATTCAACGTTTTTTCTTCTGTCAAAAAAATTGGAAAGAAACACACTTGTCTTACATTTGTATTCAGGCTATGTTTCTGACTAAGCTTCCTAGCCCTTTTAAAAGACAGACAAGAAGACCTAAGTGGCTGATAAAAAGTGCAGCAATCAAAGTCTTTGATGAACATGTGAATTGTAACAGGGGACAGGTTCCATAACATGAATTCCAGGACCCAATGCAGAAGGAAAACAAACAGTAGGGCTTGTGGCATCCTGCATTCTTTCCTTCATACAACTGCCAGACTCCTTTGTATTTGAGACAATTTGGAATTTGTTTAAAAGTTAATTGGTACTTATACACTGGGGAAAAAAAATATTGTCAGCTCACCGGGGAAGGCTGTAAAAGGGAAAAAGCTGAAAAAGAAAACAAGTTTGGATTTCAGGTTCAGCAAACCTCAGCTCTGACAAGCAGTGGAGGTAAATCTCACTGTCAATATTTAATTCCACTGCACAACTAACTGCTATTAAGTGACCATCCTCAATTAAATATGCTTTGGGGTCCTTACTTGAAATAGGTGAGGAGACTGGCAATGTTTATTTATTTAAGAGAAAATCTTCCAAAGCACTTAATCAGCACAGTAATACAGCGGCTTAATTAAGCTCACAACTGCTAATGGATTTAGAGTGAAGCCTGACCCACTTCCTCCCTTGTGCTGGCAGCAGCAAGTTAACCCTCAGAAAGGTTTGGAGTTTTTTTTCCCCTATCCTCATGGGCTGGATTCCCAGCTACAGCAGTGAGTGGTTCTGGAGGGTCACAGCCCTTCATGACCTCTACAGCTGGCACAGGGGAAGCACCTGCCCATGTTGGCAGCAACCCTATTAGGTGAGCCTAAGCCAAAGTGCGGTTTCTATTAGTGGCTGAGCAGTTCTTGATATAAAATGCTCAAGCAGCCATGAAGTTAATTAAAACCAGGAGTTTATTCAAATGGCTTATTTCAAGACAATCCTTACTGCCATAATCATAGAATCATAGAATCATAGAATAATCAGGTTGGAAGAGACCCACCGGATCATCGAGTCCAACCATTCCTATCAAACACTAAACCATGCCCCTCAGCACCTCGTCCACCCGTGCCTTAAACACCTCCAGGGAAGGTGACTCAACCACCTCCCTGGGCAGCCTGTTCCAGTGCCCAATGACCCTTTCGTTACATACTGAAAATCCATCAAAATCTCTCTTCTGGGTAAGTAAACAGGTTCTGCTAGCATGCTCCTCATTCTAGATTGTCTGCAGCCATGCACTTCAGCGCAAGACAGGGAATGTTATCAACATCCTTGTCTCAGTTCCTACATTATATATGCCAAAGAGATTAAATCCAGCAATTTCCGCATCAGGATTTTATTCCAAGCTACAGCTAGAGCGATAACTAACTCGCATGGCAGATTTCAAACAGGCCCCCTGCTCTTCTCTCCTGCAGGCAGCCAAGCTATTTGCAAACACTTTCACACATTCTCCTCCCTGTGAGAAATGTAGGCCACAGCTTATCACGAGCAGAATGTGTGAAAATGCTTTTTAAAAGACCAGCTGCTGGCCCATTTTTTTCATAGACAAAGAGTGAAAGTGCTTTTAAATATTTCCCTGCCTTCCACCCTGTAAACTTTCCTTTTTGTGCAAAGGGAACTTTCCCAGGTGAAAGTATCACCTGGGCCTTTTCGCCTCTCCAGGTTGGAGCTGCACTAGCACCACTCCTACATCACCCTCGCAAAGGCCCTGGACAAACCAGAGCACTGGATGAACCTCCACTCCCTCCAAATAAACAAACCAACCCACCCCCAACTGTGCCTGCTTCTACACTCTCGATATTTTGATGTATTCTTAAATATCAACATCATCTGTAATTATTTGATTCTTAAGTAAAAAAGTTGGAAATTGAAAGGAGTTGCGTTTGTTTCAAACAAGTAATCAATCCACATTGATTCCAATTAGGGGAATAAACAATACTTTGCTACAGCTAAAGTAGAAATTCCTCAGAATTGGGGGATTTCAAATTAGCATAAAAGGTATGGAAGATAAAAATGGAGAAACAAATTTAATTACAAACCACAGATAGATAATATTTTCTTGACTAATGCTGAGATTTTAATCCGTGATTTTCAATATATTGTTCAAAGGTTTCAAAGATTATCACTCAACATGGAAAACAAAATGAGAATTTATTTTAAATTTCAAGGTTGCTTACCTGGGTCTAAGACGATGAAGGAATTGAATCTTCTTTCTCATTTGATCTCAATTTTGCTTCACACTCTTTGCAAGTATGATGACAATGTCTACAACATTGAAAGTAGAAAAAAATATTCAAGAATTTTGCTGAATTTCTTCTAATACAACCATATATCACACTGGCAAATGTTCTTGAAGAAGTAATCTCTTGCCTATGCTTTTGTATTATTATAGCTACTTTATGGGACATAAACTGCAAAAGATGACATCTAAATGTCTCAATCAATAAATCCTGGTTAATTATTATTCTTAACTACCACTTCCAGCAATCACCAAAAAATAATAGGATTTTCTAAGCAGAAAAAGACAATCCTCGCCATTGTAGCTATCAATAAGGAGCAGAGATTTAGAAGCAATGCGTGGAATACAAAAGTGACAAATAGCCACTTTGTGTAACACCAAGTGAGGAAAGTAATAGCTTTGTCATGGGGAAAGAATGGGAGTGGAGAGATTTATGAACAATGAAGAAACTTCCCATTATCAGTCAGGCATTTTCATAGGCATAAAAGCTCACATTGGTCTGGGAGACAGATGTGGAAAGACAGAAAATGATTTTGGGTAAGACTTTTGAAAATGCTCTTTGTATCTGAAAGGTGCACATGAGAAGCCATCCTGGAGACAAAAGGTACTACTGGAAGTGGAAGGAAGAGCTCAGAAGGAAGTCAGAGCATGATTTGATGGGAAAGAGTACTTTATATGAAATACATGACTAAAACATGGAGGTGACAGGAGGCAACCACCAAGTTCTATCCTACGGTTAGAGCTGCAAGGTGGAAAAAATCCCCTTGCAGTTTGCTCTTCCTGATTTGGCATGAGAGTGTGAGGTTGGGGAAATCCGCAGAGGAGGAGGTTAGAATGTGGGTTGAGATTGAAATTGTTAAAAGATGAGGGTAGTGTAACAAAAATCTGCAGGAGGTATGGTAAAAAGGAGGATTCAAAGGGCTGAGTGATATCATAGATGATCATGAGACGTGACGAAGCAAAATAGTAGATGGAGTTGTAACTGTTGTTCCGTCACACTTTAAAGTATGATAATTTTATTTAAAGAATGGATTTCCTAATGACAGGTATTACACTGAGTTTATTTTGCATTTTCTGAAGAATATTTAGTAGTTTCTAATACTGTCACATATAGTCTAAGAATATGAGCAATACCTCATGACCTGATCACAAAATTTAAATTCATAGTTTTGCTGCATGTTATTTTTGCTATTGTAAAGACTATTTTTATCTAGGATTAATTATTTAAATAAGCACAAACCTTTTTTTCTGTGGACCAAATGGTACAACCCCAATTTTCTCAAACTTTTTTTGGCATTCTCCTATGTATGACATCTTTCCAGCAGCAAAACCTAAGACACCAGCAACTATAAAGACAGATAACAAAACACTGTCAATACAAGAGCTTAAATCAATAGTCTGCAATTGCCTCCATTTTAATCATATGATGAGTTTTATGTAGCATGTCTTCTCAAACATGTCACAAACTCATGCGAAGTTATTCAGGGATGATTTCAATAACTACTGAAATAACACGAGAGACAGCAACTGGTCCAATACAACGCAGACAGGAAAAGCCATTACAAGATTTCAGATTCAGAGGAACGGATTATGGAGAAAGCCCACAATGAAATTAAATCACAATGTCAGCACTAATTTCTCTTGCCCTTGTATGCACACTATGGTATTTCTGATGATCACAATTTTAGCACTTTTCTTCTCAGGCCTTCTAAGAAGCTAGAACATCAGCCTGCTATGCCATCACACCAGAGCTTTCACTCATTACAGAGTCAAAGTATTACTTCAATATCCTCAATTTTCTATTGAGATTCTACTGAAGAAAGAATCAACTTACTTTCTTGCCATTTAAGATCTACCTTGCTGTACAGGTTCTGTGCTTTTATTAGCTTTCTTTATCAATGTGGTCATGAACTAGACAGCTAGGATAAATCAAATGAGCATACAGAAAGGAAGACAACCTTTTTACACATTGGCCCCTTGATTCCATAAGCTACGTGATTTGCTAAGCATGGCTGATAAACAAGACTAAGATTATTTATAAAACAAAGGTGAGATTGGAGTTTTTACCAGATTGAGAGGTTATATTCTATAATATAAAATAAGTTTAGAATGTAAGTGCCTCATGAAAATATTTACATTA
Source organism: Phaenicophaeus curvirostris (assembly GCF_032191515.1). Lineage (NCBI taxonomy): Eukaryota > Metazoa > Chordata > Aves > Cuculiformes > Cuculidae > Phaenicophaeus > Phaenicophaeus curvirostris. The sequence goes on along the minus strand of NC_091395.1, from coordinate 50,525,918 downwards.
GAAGAACCTTGTTTCATACTTTTATTTTTAAACACAGCAGAATTCTGCCTTCATAAAGCACTGTGGTAACATCTCATAAATTCAAAAACAGTATGAGTTTGAAAAGAGATTCAGAGAGGTGCATCTAAGGTCTGCAGATCATCTATAAATAATCTTTCTTTTCCTTTTAGAATTGGGTACAACTTACTTGCCATCTTCGGTAATGCACCAAATCTTGGATTTGCTGAGAAAATGCCTAAAATAAAATAATAAGAATGCTTATTCTCTTGAGGGACTCGCCAGCACTCAAAACCAAGACAGTATTATTCCTACAAGCTTTTGCGTTTCTGAAGGTGAATGCTGTACAAAATCTTGAAAGTCTGTAAATTCAGATTTAGGAACATCAGGGCACTTTCTATTGCACTAGTTCTTAGTACACCTGTCTTGGGGCAGTTCTAAGTCACAGGAGGGAAAAAATCTGGACTTTGCAGGATTCCGTCCATGCAGGGGTCAGAGAGGAGGAGATGGTGGCTTATGTTTCAGCATAAACCAATCTTGCTAATATAATAGCAATCTGAAATCTCTTACTCGGGGTTCAGTTCCTTCTGCTGTGAGAAGGAGGCCCAAACTCTTCTTCAGTAGTTTTCCATGGCTATTGATTTAACTTATGTTAAACTGTACCACTAGCTTCCTCCTTTGGAGATGAGAGAACATACATTTTGACCTTTAACAGCAGAACACAATGTGCTGAACAAGAAAACTGAAGGATTATCTTCAGCCTTTCCCACCAAAATCTACCTTCCCCCAGTCAGTATCAGGAGGTGGAACCAGTATGCGTCTGAGAGCACGTGTGTCTGGCAAAGGAGTGCCGTGCTGTGGATGAGGGCCCCACACAAAGATCACCAGAGCAAAGGGAAGGGAAGCAAGCACTGTTTGCACTGTTACACGCATTCAGCGTTAATGAGGTTCAGAAGGTTCAGCTTCTTTTGCAGCCAGTGTACTGTGTGCTGTCATCACTGAGGAGTGTTTAGACAGAGGAGTACTCAGTCAGTGCTAAGTGCGAGGGCCTTCGCCCACTGGCCTCTATGCAATCTTAAACTGGATCTCCTGGGGAGGGAGGAACAAAATTGGTTGTTTCTGAACATCCCCCTTCCCCTCTTTCCAACTGTTGTCACACCGTAATTATTATTTAATACAGGCATTTGTTATTTCACAGCTGATAAGAAATGTCCAAGCACAATGGAGAGAAACTAAGAAAGTATCTGGTGCCAGAGAGTGGCATAATACACTGCAGCAGCCCCAGTGCCCTTCCTACCTCTGCTTACCCTTTTTCAGAGGTGTAATCCTTTCCCTTCCCTCATACACTCTCCTTTGCTCCTTCCCTCCTCATCTGCCTACAAGCTTATAGGCCAAGGAACCCACATCAGCCTCTTGTGGTACAACACAACTTTTAGGTTTCCTACTCCAGTTCTCCCGATCATCTCAGTTAAAAAACTGAATGTGACAAGGAGGAAACATGGTATTGTGGCTGGAACAAAAGAAGGAGCTTTCAACCACCCACAGTGAAAAAAGGTTGAGCCATTTCCACCTCCTCCTTTTGCTGTCTCCCACCTCCCACACCTGGATTCTCTTCTACATTTTGCTTCCAGTCCTGTGATTTTTCTCTTCCCCTACCTGTCCTTGCTGTAACTGGCTGCTGACAGGCTGAAGGACTCTTGTATTTGCTCCTCTGGAATACACCAATCTTCTCAGTCTTCAGGGTGGATGCTCTTCACTCTTTTCCCAAAATGCAAACCTCAACCTTATTATTAGTCAAGACCCCCATAGGGGAAACTGCACATTGCCAGGCACGATGTGTCGACCAGGCTCACCCACCACATAAACAGAACACAATTCTCTTTTGTGTTAGCCTGCAGATCACAAGCCACCTCTATAAAAAGCTCTCTGTCTCCTCACTTTGGCAGTATTCCTTTGTCCTTTTGCACCAAAGCTGTATTCATATTGATATGAGGTCACTGTACAAGCATTGCCAGCATTTTTCAAATAAACCAACAGTTAGAGTTACAGCACCCAATTCTAATGCCCCTGCTCCGTACGATGCTGTGTCCTGCAAGCAGCCCTGGTGAAGACTCTACTAAACTGCATGTGATCATGGTGAGAGAGTCTAGCCACCAGACTCCAAATTAATGAATTGTCTTTTCATTACATGTTCTTTCAAAAGAATGTCTGTGCTAATGCATATATAATGATCAAAGCACTATAACGATGGTGATGAATGAGAGGAATGTTGAACTTGAAAAACAACAGGCTTTAGGGAAACTTGCATTTCGGTAGTGTTTGACAGTAATGGTTAGTGTTTGATAGGAATGGTTGGACTCGATGATCCGGTGGGTCTCTTCCAACCTGGTTATTCTATGATTCTATGGTAGTAATGCCAGAATCTCAACTTCATAACTCAGGACCACCCTGTATTTTCTGTATTTACCTTTTGAGACCAGCCCCTGGGTGACAAGCATGCTCCCAAGAGACAAAGGAAGAGCTGTAAAAATAAAAAGGAGGAGAGTATCTGCTATCAACCAAAATTTGTGACCTGTTTGTTAAATACATTACTCTATGTTAAATATTTTATTTGCTTCTAATGTTAAACACATTCTAAACGTTAACTTCGCATATAGTCTTAATCGCCTAATACATCTGCTCAGTCAGATTACTGTCTCTCCAAAGCAAGGAAGGCTGTGTTCACGCAGTGCCAGACATCAGGCATGCTGTGGCATCTGGAGCTAGTGCATTATATATTTGTATTAAATGACAGTTTCCATAACCTGAATATCTCCACTCAGTACTGAAAAACTAGTAATGACAGCAGCTCCAATTAAATGCTGAAACAAACTGACATGGTGGACTTAAAAGGCACCAAGTAACTAATCTTTTAGATAAATGTCCTGAAAGCTAAGGATTTTCACAAACCCAAGACACATAGACATGTCTGCCTTTCATTCAAAGGCAAGAATAAGTATGTAATAAAGTAAACCATTCCTAAGGTTGTTTTAATAATGGACTTCTAGAAAAGAGCAAACTTCATGACTGTTAAAGTAAGTTCATATTAAACAAAAGCCTAATTTGACTGTTAAAGTAAGTTCATATTAAACAAAAGCTTAATTCACCCATCTTTACCTACGATGGTTATGCAAATAATTCAATTTACTCTGTAGTAACATATTGCTCAACTTAAAATAAGGTGACAGAGTTAACCCACAATAATATTCCAACAAAATCCAGTGTGTTACAACAAATGGCATGGCCTTTTGCAGACAGTTTTGCAAAAGTACATAAAGAAGTCAGTCTCAGTGCGATAAGAACAAATTTGGATCACCCACCTCTGTACCAGAAACTCTCCTTTTTGCATTCTTCACGGATCCTTGCAATTTCTCCAGCATTGCCAGTTTGTGAGATGGGACAATAGAACATTGGCTGAAAGGACAGACCTGGGTTAGCTTATTAAATTCAATCTCACAGGAAGAAAAACATAAATCCGTTCAAGAAGAGAAATTATTTTAAACAAAAATATAATGCAAACCCCAACCAACCAAGCAAAACTCCTTGTTCTGCTGCTAGCAGTGTGATGAAATACTTGATACCCCAGTACAGAGACAGAAACAACTACCCAGCTTTTAAGTGAAAACCACTCATCCTGTTGGTCTGTGCTTTCCTAAAATAGCTCAGCTGCTGCTAACCCCAGAAGTATATTGCTCTATTTCTGTTAGCCAGAATGACAGGAAATAAAGGCAGAGTGGTAGTTTCAAAAAATGAAGTTCTGCCCAATAGAGAAGCCAATGTAAGGTCAGTAAGAGCAGATTTTTGCAAGCATTCAGAGAAGGTAAACATAACCTCTACCAGATTCCCCTAACTAGCCTAATTTTCTCTCTCTCTGAGCAGTTTAAATATATTCGTCATTAACTGCATCCAACCATACTGGCTTCACCTTTATAATAATTAGCTTGCCAACAGGCTTCTTTTAGGCTAATGATAGCTCTTTCTTTTTCCATTTTGATCATAAGAAAAATGTATTCTGTCTTGCATTTGACTATCCAGCGTATTGACATGTGATTATAAATAGATTGTTTTCCTTTCTTTAAGCAGTGAGTCGGTTGTCACTGTTAACACTTGTAGCATCATTATTGGACATCTGAAGTATATGGGTATACTGGTTTTCACTGGGAAAGAGTTTATTTTCTTCATAGCAGATGGCATGGTGCTGCATTTCAAATTTGGACCAAACCAGTGTTGGTAACACAAGGATGCTTTAGTTTATTCCTGAGTTATGTTTGCACAGTGCTAAGACCTTTTCTATTTCTCAGGCTGCCCTGCCAGAGAGTAGGCTGGGGGTGCATGAGAAGTCAGGACATGACACAGCCAGGACAGCTGACCCATGGGATAATCCATACTATATGACGTGCTCAGCAACAAAACCCATGGGAAAGAAGAGGTCATCATTCAGCTAAAATCAATTGGGATGTCAACATCCCGATTTTTTACAGTTTTTCTGCAAAAACACAACCACACATATCCTTGAAAGCAAAACCAGACTTCATCTGAACAAGTAGTGCCTTGGGAAAAAGAGCACATTAATCTATTACAGGATTCTACCTCACTTTATGCCTGACTGATCTATGACTCTGTTACCATAATAATGAAATGCATTTTGCATTGAGCTAATCAATATCTCCATTCTTCAAGTACTGCTCCCACTAAAGGAATGGTGCTGCTGCTTGGGTAAACCGTGGAGGTGATTCCACTCCAAACCCTGGAGAACCACTCGAAACTGGTTTCACACCAATGTCACAGCAGATATAATAAAATCCAAACAGGCTGAGTTAAAGATAAGGAAATGAGTGTCAGTGCCCTGAATGTACCAACTGGCTTTGCAACCTTCCCGTCCCCATACACACCCTGCCAGGGGTTTAGTTGTTTGGGCTCAAAGTCTAAAATGGCACAGTTGCGTAACAATGAATTAGACTGTTGTGAAAACAGCAAAGCTGGGAGACAGGGCTGCAAGAAACTTTGCCCAGGTCCTCTGCCCTAGGCTTAGGAGCTGCATTTAAGCTCGCCTTAGCTGGGTTGGAGGTATGCCTGTACCTGGCCTTTTGCCATTATGATCCCTACCTTGCCTTGTAACTTGACATCCTGTCTTGCCATCAGATTTGCTTTATTCCCATGGACTTGTCCAGCAATCACAAGACTGACTGTTGGCTTAGCCTGCTTAATGCCACTGGATCTTCTCTGCTCCTCTCTGGGGTACTGTGGGTCTCTGCTCCTCGTCCCTGAGGTCACAAGCCCCGCCCACCTTGCTGTCACTCGTGGCTTCTGGCCCCCTTCCCTTGTAAATCAGCAGGATTTTGCTGCTCTCTGTCAGTGACAGGTCAGCAACAAGGTCATACCACATGTAAATACCTAGTGGTTAATTACATGCTTATAGCATAAAATGGTAAAATCTGAAACCCCTGTGGTTAGCTGATTTCTCCAGCAGAGTAGAATGCTCAGCTGCCAGGTACTTACTTAGCTGTGTGGTACTTACTGTTCCCTTCTCCCCTTCTAAGTACATCCACATGCACACATACACATGTGCAACTTGATGGGTACAGGTTATACTGGACTAGTACTCAGACATTAGGGCTCTGCCAGTTTGTAACTAGTTTAACTAGCACAGCATAAACCAGAGCCCACTCTCTTAAGACTCCAAAGTTCATAGCCCTCTGAGTGCAGTGCATCAGGCAGAAAAGAAACACATAGCCCTTTCTTTTCTTTATTTATATGCTTAAGCTAACAGACGTCTGTTTCTCTCTTCAATGAGAGCAACTAATACAAAATCCCAGTTATTCATTAGCTATAGCATCGCAAGAAAAGGGAGGAAACCCAGCTTACCCATCCAGTTTGCTTCAGCGGAGACGTCTGACTTTCCTGCTGTGTTCTTTCTGAAGACATTGTCTCTTTCCTCGTACTCTGCCGCTGATCTCGGTTAGCAGAAATAATGTGTTTTATGCTTGGGTACCTCTCTTTCTGCTAGGTACAAAGGTGAAAAGCTGAATTAGTATGCTGATACTTTAAGTTCAGTGTTCACCTACAAATCATAATGACCAAGCAGAAAGGAGTAGATTTTTTTAAAGTAGATAGAACCCAGTCACCTCATTTACATACAGTTTACAGTGCAGTGTGTTATTTATTTGCAATAGAGTTGTAGGTAGCCTAATTCAAATAGGGAAGTCGGTAAGTATTATTAGGTGCTGGATTGTGACCTAGCACAGCACTCCAAATCATAAAAATAATGAGAACAAATGCCAACAAGTCCTCCAAAAAATCCCTATTTTTTATTGTTTTGTAGGTCAAAAAGTTAGGTTCTTTAGTATGCTGTCCAGAATCACTGTACTACCGCTATCTTCACTGCCATCATCTGAAGTTTTGATTCCACGGGACTCACAACGCAAGCCTACCACAACTACATGTGTTTCCAACTAACACAATCCAGTTACAAACATGATTTAAAAAAAAATCTCTGAGAAAAAATACATGCCAAAGAGTTTTAGATCTGCGATCTTCCGTGCCTGAGAATTGTGCTGCTCGGGAAAAGCAAGAAGGAATCTCATTTATTTCTGGAGTAGTTCAAACTTCTAAACTGTGATTTTTACCTAGCACTTTGCTGCATGGTTTGGTACTTTATTTATCAACATACAGAGCACTGCAGCTTTTCAAAAAGTACCTTCTAAGAATGGTGGCACTGGGCAAGGCCAAAGTGACTGCCAAGGGCAGAGTTAAACAGGAAACACATGTAACACTCGAATAAACTGATTGGGTTTTGGCATTCATAATATTACTGCATAAAACACTTCCTGCACATACTTGGGGTCAGTTACATAGCTAGGAAGTTCAAGCAGCGTCTGCTTCACACACACACTGGATATTCAGACAGCAGTGCTGCTTTGAGTGATGGAACAGGAACAACATGACCTCCTCTCCCTTTGACAAAAAGCCTTAATTAAACATTACATTTACGCTAATCTGCACTTTACACTCAGTTGCTCTGAGAAATTACACTGACCACTGTTTTTCTGTAAAAATTTAAGTTTGAACAGGCATGTAATGTTGGGAAAGCCCACAGCTCTTCACTGTCTGCCTCACCCTGACTAACTAACAGCAATTTAATTTTTCCACCAGTCTCTCATCACTTAATGCAAAAAAAATGAATAAAACTTTAAAGAGGTTTATGTCAATCAAAGACACAAAATCATCTTGTTCTTGTCTGCTTTCTTGTTCTTATCTGCTCACGAAGCCTACCTGTGCAGATGGCTGCATAAAAAGCATCACTGGAAAGTACTGGTGACTGCTACGGTTTCTAACTGCTGTAATAGATTTTAAGTGCTCATCTTTTTCATATGGGTAAAAAAGTTGAGTCACTGGAGAAAATGCATAAATTGAAAAAAATACAAGGCGTATACATTAGGATACAAAAATCTGCAGCTTGCCATTAACCGTCTGTATTGTCTTTAGCAGATATTTCTCCAGAATTTTAAGTTATTCAGCTACGCTTCTGCTTCAACATAACAAAGAATCCCAAAAATATGTAGCCCTTTAAGCAGTTTCCTGGTATCTCTCCCATGTTGGATGAAAGCTTAAAGCTATACTGGCAAAACGGAAGTAAAGGAACAGAGCTGAGGTAATAAAAATATCATTTAATTGAATTACTAGTATTAGTACTTTGTCCACATGCTGCCTCCTATCTGAGGAACATAAAAGTGTTCCCATATTTTGGGGCATCATGTCTTGGAAAGACAAGTCATCCTAAAAAATAATTTTATTTTCATTGACCTGTTGAAGAAATGTAACCATCTTGCATATTTTCACTGTAACATTGCTGTTTTCTTAACCTATGTTATTGTTAATGTAACAATTAACTGCATGCTCTCTTAGCTGCCTTAGGTAGAATTCCACGATGATGTTTTTCTGCTGTTCAACTGAAATATTTACGTAATGTGATTAAATCAATGTGGTTTGCAAGGATCAAATACTCAAAAAAACTTCTTCCTATGCTGCAAGAACTTCCCTTCAAACCCACACCATTCTGTGATTCTTTCTATGATTCTAACTGGTCTGGATCATTTACTCATTTACAGAAGAAAAGATTAATAGAAGACTGCTGAAAGATCTCCTGGCTTTGAGTCTTCTAAGTTATTGATAAAGAAGTGATATGCAAGAAGATAGCTAGGTTTTTCAGATATGGCAATTGGCAGCTTTGTATGCTTTGTTTCCACTAAGGAGCCTCCTTCCAAACTGATACAGTGACCACATAATTTGCAAGATTACTTCGGGGAGAAGATGGGAGCCAGAACTGCATGTGTTAACTGACACAGAGAAATGACTGGACGCAGTTGAGATGCTGCCTTTGCCCAGGGCAGGTGCCACTGAAGTACGAAGGTCACTAAGACAACTCAATACCACTTCAGCCCTTTAAGAACTGAGCATCCACCATAAGGAAGATGGAAAGACTCCACTCTGATGTTTCAAATGTCTCTTCTGAACTGGCTCTTGTGACAAACACTATTATTATGGTAAAATATTGAAAAGGACAAAGTCTTTGAAGAAAAGGCAATTTTTATTTTACAATTCAGCGCTGAATTGGATGCCCTTCCAAAAAAGGCATCCCATCTTACAAAAGCAGTAGGTACATACACTAGTTGTAGATGAAGAAGCGCATCAGTCTCCAGAGAATGTTTATTTTTTTTTTAGGTTATTCAAGCATGTCTGGAGACTTCCTTCAGGTTATCTCTTGACCTAAAACAACTACATCTACAGGTTGGAAAAGACCCCCAGAATTATGGAGCCCAACCATTCCTATCAATCACTAAGCCATGCCCCTCAGCGCCTCGTCCACCCATCTTCTAAACACCTCCAGGGAAGGTGACTCCACCACCTCCTGGGCAGCCTGTATCAAGCATATCAATAAATCTTTGCAGCTCTAAGAGAGTGTTTATCCTTTCAGTTCAGGTTATTTATCCTCGTCTGGAGATTGCCTGCATATTATCTCTCGATACAAAACAGATTTATTACAAGGTAATCAAACATACAGACCAGCTGCAGCAAAACTTATTAATTAATTCTCACACTCTTATTGCGTAGGAGAGTCACAGCAACAGCCGCAGAACCTCCCTGACGCCCCGCGAGCCTCCGCAGGCCCCGGACACGTCATCCCAGCGACACCGGGGTGTGACTCTGTGCCTCCTGCTGATTCGAGGGGCAAAGGACGCGGGTGACGACACGCAGAGCGCCGGGAAACCTGGGGTTTGTGGGAGGGGTGCACCTCGAATCCTGTGTTCAGTTCTGGGCCCCTCGCCACAAGAAGGATGTTGAGGCTCTGGAGCGAGTCCAGAGAAGAGCAACAAAGCTGGTGAAAGGGCTGGAGAACAGGCCTTATGAGGAGCGGCTGAGAGAGCTGGGGTTGTTTAGCCTGGAGAAGAGGAGGCTGAGGGGAGACCTCATTGCTCTCTATAACTACCTGAGAGGAGGGTGCTGGCCTCTTCTCCCAAGTGATGGGGAACAGGACAAGAGGAAATGGCCTCAAGCTCCGCCAGGGGAGGTTCAGACTGGATATCAGGAAAAAAATTTTTCGCAGGAAAGGTCATCGGGCACTGGCAGAGGCTGCCCAGGGGAGTGGTTGAGTCACCATCCCTGGAGGTGTTTAAAAGACGGGTTAGTCAAGGTGCTCAGGGCATGGTTTAGTGTTTGATAGGAATGGTTGGACTCGATGATCCAAGAGGTCTTTTCCAACCCAGTGATTCTCCGGTACCTGGCGCGGGCTCGTCCCGAGCATCGCTCCGCTCCCCGGGCTCCACCGCCCCCTCCTGGCCGCGGGGACACGGGGACGCTGAGGGGGGACCCGAGGCGGGGGGGGGGGTTCGGTGCTGCCCCCGACGAGCTGCCTGGATCCTGGTCCCACCGGGATCCCTCTGCGTCGCCTGGGCTGCTCCGTGATCTAGTGGGATGTCCCTGCCCATCGCGGGGGGGTTAGAACTGGATGATCTTTACGGTCCCTTCCAACCCAAACGATTGTATGATTCTATGACTCTATGACTCTATGATTCTATGACAGCCGCATCCTGAAGGAGCCGATGAGGCTCCTCCCGAGTCCTCGCGTTTCCCAAAAGGAATTGGAAACAGTCTGTGCAGGGCAGACGATGTTGGAGGTGTCCTGCAATCACTTTCCATAATTCAATTTTGACCGTCTTGGAACGAAAAGTGTCACTTATCTACTTTGATTTTAATAGTATAAAGCTTATGTAAGTAAATAAATACGTTTTGATATTATCAAGAGGTACATAAAAATTGAAAAAAAGAAGATAAATATTTTGTTTGGTCAAAAATAATCTTGCAAGAAAGTTATCCAGAAAATGTCAGTTCAGAGGGTGGGCATTTTTCCTAAAGAATATAGGAAAAAAAGCTGTGCTGCTTTCTCTGAAAGCAATGCCTTGCTTTAATGATAAATGTCATAAAACAAAACATGGAAACCTGAGGTTTATTTTTGCATTTCACCTTTAATAAGAACTGTTGGATTTGTTTTTTTTGCAGCAAGACAGTTTTTAGGGGAGTATCCTAAATGGTGATGTGACACTTCAGTGCTTATCTTGAAATGAACAACTTCTGAGACCAGCATTACACTTCCTTCTCTGGCATGACCACGACATCTCAACTTCATAATAGATGTGACATAAGCCATCATGCATTTTCTTAAGTCCAGAAAAGCTTCCAGCTTCCAGATGTCTTGGCTGCTTGAAGCCCCTTTTCACAGGGCAATCTCTCGCTCTTGCCAGCCAAAATAGAACACTGAGCTTTGCTGCTGCAAAATCTACTCCTCACATGGAGGTTTGGCAAGAGCAATGTCCTGAAACATCTCTTAAAAGTGTACCTACTTCTGTGATCTAAGGGGTATTCTCAAAATCATATGTAAAAAAATATTTAATAGATACTGGGTATATGTTGTTTTAAAAACTGTGATATACAAGGAAGTCCCTCTTGAAGCAAGTCTCTGATAACCAATTAATTCTCAGCTTGTTCAGTTGAAACTTGCTTAAAGGCTGCTGGAATGACAATTTCCCTATGGGTCATGTACATGCCTTGGAAGAGTGGTTGCTTGGATTTTTGCACCTTGCGTACAAAAGTGCCTATTTAAAAAGGTTACACTTCTTATTAATTTTAACTAAAGTTAGTTATCACAATTATGTTCCTCAAACATATTTTTTAAGACTTACCAGAAAGTACTTCAGAGCTGTGAAAACAGAGTGAAGTTTATATAAAGAAACCAGTAAATATTAGTGCTTCAAAATAATAAACACACACTAAAAGGAATATCGTTACCTCTCCAAAACCAAACCTAACCTTACATGTGAAAGGGAAAAAAAAGAATAACAAAAAAAAAAAAAACCAAAGAGGAACTTAATCCTCGGCTGAGGAATTTTCTACTGTCAGAGTAGAAAGAAGTCAAGGAATTGAGATATTATGAACTCAGGAAGGTTTGCAGGATCTGGCTGCTTGTCTGGAGAACCTTTCAGAAAACACTGCAGAGTTGCCAGGATCCAGCCACCAAAGGCAAAGCCTTTGTGTGTATTTAACAGAAACACTATGTATGCACATAGCATTTCACAGGAGGAAGAACCATAGTTTGGGTTGGAAGGGACCTCAAAGATCATCCAGTTCCACCCCCTCTGCCATGGGCAGGGACACCTCCCACTAGATGAGGTTGCCCAAGGCCCCATCCAACCTGGCCTTGAACACCTCCAGGGATGGGGCAGCCAGAACTTCCCTGGGCAACCTGTGCCAGTGCCTCACCACTCTCACGGTGAAAAAATTCCTCCTTATGTCTAGTCTAAAGCTGCCCCTCTCCAGTTTATACCCATTGCCCCTCATCCTATCACTACAAGCCTTTGTAAACAGTCCCTTCCGAGCTTTCTTGTAGGCCCCCTTCAGGTACTGGAAGAACTCTAAGCAAGTGTGATAAACATGGTTTGTTTGTCCATTATAAAATCACAGAGATTGTTAATCGCTTAAGAATTCCCTGAGAAACAAAGACCTGGAGTAACAGAAACACAGTGCAGTGACAAAAATGTATTAGTAATAAAAACATTTCGAGCATGAAAAGCTGCGTAAGAATTACACAGTAGGGCATTGTTCTCATGGGTGAATAAAAGACATCAAAAGTCACAGCGGGAAACAGTCAACATACTTCTGAGTAAAACATTAAGCTGTCCTTGCCATGTACAAGAAACTATATAATCGTTTTCTATGTCCTGGCTGATTCCTGGATTTACTTATTTCTATTTTACACTTGGTCTGGCCTGTCTTTTAGCAGAAATTAATGCTTGACAGTTATCAGATGTTCAAGGTTTAGGATTTTCACTTTTCAGCATGCAGTTTTCTCTTCTCTTACGTTGCAGAGCTACAGGCATACTTTCTTTCCCACAGTAAAGGCCTGCAACACTAGCCAGTTTCAATGGGGTTATAGCTGCTTGGTTCCCGTAATTGGTCTTCATTGTACCTGCCATTTCTAATATGTATTGAAATGAATCAAGACCTATTATACAGAATGCATCACTAAAATTATTCTGGGGCATGATTTGTATTTTCACTGGAAAAAGGTCTTCAGCAAGTCTCAATATTTTTTAGTCCTGAGTTTTAGGGCTAATTTACAAGAGGTGAGGTTACACTTCAGCCCCGGCGCAACAGATAAACACTATTTTGTAGTCAACATACTGTAACCTTGAAGAAATGACAATCAAATTATCACTGAGTATGAATACGCATATAGTTCTGCATAACAGGTTTAAAGTTAACAATTCAGAAGCTTTATACTGTTTTGCAAACAGAAGAGGCATCTAATGACCTGCAAGTCTCTGTGTTTCCACTGTGACTGTGGCAAGTGCCTTACTGTGAATGCTTTTTATCCTCTAGTCCTCTGGCACTTTGTCCTCCTTCTTAGTCAAAACCATTCAGGCACATCTGTACTGGGCGATGTGCGAGGACGACTTCTCCCAGGTGTCTGACAGTTCTTTTAAAATCCACGTGTTTATTTTTGGTTTCAAAACATGTTTGTATCGTAGTTTGGACTCAAATAAGGCATTGTTTTTTTTACAATCAGTAGCTTTAGCAAGGTTTACCCTGTCAATACCAATACAATTGTGGGGCTGTAATTTATTTTCTGTTAAATTCAGGCAATTTTTTTACATCTGCCTTAGGTTAAATGTATATACTATTCTAAAAATACTAAAAAAAAGAAATACTGTTCTTAAAAAGTAAATACTATTCTAAAATGAAAATACTCCTTTTTCTGCAAAAGGAAACTCCTGCTGCAGTATGCTATCTTGTTTCTTGGGGTTTGTCATCACAGTATGCCTGTATAGATCAAATGCTACTGCTTTATTTTTTATCAGCTATGCATGTGGCATTCCAAGAATAAAAGAAAAATATAGTGAAAGGCATTCCTACACATATATGTGTAGAAATGCAGGGCAAGTGCAAGGTCCTGCAACTAAGCTGGGGCAATCCCAAGCACGATTACGGGCTGGGTGGAGAATGGATTGAGAATAGCTCGGAAGAGAAAGACTTGAGAGTGTTGGTAGATGAGAAGCTCAACATAAGCTGGCAATGTGAGCTCCCAGCCCAGAAGGTCAACTGTATCCTGGACTGTATCAAAAGAAGTGTGGCCAGCAGGTCAAGGGAGGTGAATCTCCCCATGTACTCCACTGTGGTGGGACTTCACCCAGATTACTCTGTTGAGTTCTGGAGTCCTCAGCACAGGAAGGACATGGAGTTGCTGCTTGTTTCAACTAGTAAACAAACAAGCTAAGCTTCTGTTACAATCACATTCTTTCTCACCACAAGCTGGCCAAGATTTATTGCTTAAGCTAATTCATTCCCTTAACACATCCAACACAACGACTTAGAATCACAGAATCATAAACTAGTTTGGGTTGGAAAGGACCTTAAAGATCATCTAGTTCCACCCCCCCTGCCATGGGCAGAGACACCTCCAGCTAGATCAGGCTGCCCAAGGCCCCATCCAACCTGGCCTTGAACACCTCCAGGGATGGGGCATCCAGAACTTCCCTGGGCAACCTGTGCCAGTGCCTCACCACTCTCACGGTGAAGAAGTTCTTTCTCATGTCTAGTCTAAAGCTGCCCCCCTCCAGTTTATACCCATTGCCCCTCATCCTACCACTACAAGCCTTTGTAAACAGTCCCTTCCCAACTCTCTTGTAACCCCTTCAGGTGCTGGAAGGTTGCTCTAAGTTCTCCTCAGAGCCTTGTTTTCTCCAGGCTGAACAACCCCAACTCCCTCAGCCTGTCCTCGCATTGGAGGTGCTCCAGCCCTCTGGTCATCTTCGTCCCCCTCCTCTGGACCCGTTCCACCAGTACAGGTCAGTGGCAACCATGTCCACTGATGGTCTTCTCTGGATTTGTCCCACGGAGCCAGGATTTTCCAGTCCCTGGTTCAGAACCGATCCCTCCGCCAGCCTCAACAACCGCCGGGGGGCGCTGTGCTCCCCTCTCTCCTGCAGGGGGCGCTGTGCTCTCCTTTCTTCTGCAGGGGCGCTGTGCCCGCCTCTCCCCGCCAGGGGGCGCCGTGCCCGCCGCGCTCCCGGGGCTGCGCTGCGGTGCGGGCGGCAGCGGCGGAGCCCCCGGCAGGCAGCGATGTTCGGGCTCTGGAGCGCCGTTCTCTCCGAGAGTTTCCTCGGTAGGTGCCGCCCGGCGGGTCGGGGAGTGGAGGCAGCGCTTAACGGGGCCGGTTGTCCTCGTTCATCGCCCCGGGAGCCTGGCGGCGGGGCAGCGGGGAGTCCGGCGCGCCGCGGGGGTCGCGGTGCGTGAGGAGGTGTCGCCCCAAAAAAGCTCGGGACGAGCGAGGAGCGTCCTTTTCTCCTCCCGTGCCGGAATGACTCTTGTCTCCTGCATCAGCCCGGGCTGCGGGGCGGGCGCGGGTCCCCGCATCCTCCGAGCCGGGCGCTGCCTCCCCGGTTTCCAGCCTCCCCGCGGACTCGGGCGCATCCCGGTGCGGGGCAGGTGCGCGCAGGTGAGGCGCAGGTGGAGGACGGGTGGGTGAGTCCCGCAGCGATGGGATTTGGCAGCGGGCAGGCACGGTTGGCTCGATGTTCTTTTCCAGCCTGGTGATCCTGTGATTCCCGGGTGGCTGCAGCGGTTTCCTAGAATAATGATTTTAGCCGCCGGTCTGTCTTTGAGCAGCCCCCAGACTCTGGGTGGATTTATCAGATCAGCGTTGCTCCCCCTGCGCTCCTGCTTTCCTTCTAGATGGAGCGCTCCTGCGCTGAAGATCAAGTAGGAACTGCTGTCCCAGTAGGGGAAAAGCAGTTTTCTTCTCGTTCTATTTCCTGGGAAAAAATGTTTGTTTAACTTGAAGCAGCAAATATTTATTCACCCTAGGTGCCTATTGTTACTTAGAATCCTAGAATCACCAGGTTGGAAAAGACCCATCGGATCATCAAGTCCAACCATTCCTATCAAATTGAACTACCTTAAATACATTTGCTGGTCTACATTTGGAAGTATAAAATGGTATAGTTTTAAAATAATCTCTAGGAAACCATGCTGTTGAAAATAACTGATTTTTTTTTTTTTTCTTTTTAGGCTACGTTTCTTGGTCTCTTTACCACGCCCTGCCACCAATGATCTACTACTTTCCCCTTCAGACACTGGCGCTCACGGGTCTTGAAGTTTTTGCTGTTGCCTTCTTTTCTCCAGTTTTCTTGATAATCAGTCCTTTTTGGAGGCTGGCTAACAATAAGTACATCCTAGCCCTTCTGAGACTGATTATGGTTGGTAAGTATGCACTGTAGTGAGTTATACATTTCATCTTGAGATCAAGGCATAAGAATAAACATTCCAAACTGCCTCAAAATTCAGGTGATTCTGAAAAGAGGCAAGAATAAGAAGTTCTTACTCTCCCAAACTCATGCTTTTCTTTTCCTCTTGAGCTTTTAAATACGGTCAGAGGAATACCCTTTGCATCCATTGTATTTGTTTTTAGACTAGTACTGTGTAACTAAAGACAAATCTTATTTCACTGTAATTTCTAGAACCTTTAAAAGTAGATTTTAGTAAAAAGTCATTCCCAATAGGAAAAATGTTTTCTGGTGTTTCACAGAGATTGTCAGAACCTGTGTCTTCTTTATAGCAGTTCTGTGTCTGACAATGGGTGGGGAAGAGACATTACAGGACAGCTTGGGGCTATTATAAAAATAATCTGTTGTGAGTCATATGTTCTTTTTGATAGACTGACTTTCTGAAGCAGATTTTTTTTTTTTGTTAAATAAAAAGGGTTTTTTTTTTCTTTGTTATGTATGTCCTTATGTCTTCAGCATATCGATGGGGTTATAGGCTCGTCCTGAGTGTGAAATGGCTCTCGTATTAGTGGTTGCAAGGGAAGAAAGTTGGATCTTGTATTCAAGATTAAACTGCCTATCCCATGTGCTCCTCCCTAAAACAAGACTTGCTGGGATTCCCTTTGGTCTTCAACTAGCTGGTGCAACTCTTAGCTCTTGTTGATTTTCTGAAAGTTTGTTGGGAGAAGGTTTGGCAGCTACGGCCACATTCAGAAGCAAGTTATTGCCAATGGGTTTGCAACACCTGCAGAAACTCAGAGGAGACAAACGTCTCTGTGCTGTGTTTAGGGAAAATGCTGCTGCTAACTGATGCCTTTCAGAAGCAGCAGTTTCTGGCTCCTTATTTATGAATATAAGATGATAATCAGAGAATTTATTTCCGTGTAATTTTCTTCTTTGACTGGTAGAGGACAGAAGGAAATAATCTTTCTCAGTGTGACTTTAGCTTAAAAAAGAATGCTTGTTCTTTATCTCTAAAAAGATTTTACAGCTGAAGACAGCTCATCTGTTTCATCAGTTTTCATGAAGTGTAGTTTTACCATGTTCTTTTCTTCTCTTTCTGTTATATCTATCCTAATACTTTTTTAGTTACTCTTTAGTAAGCTTTTCAGTGAATAGATCCTTGCACTTCAGCTTTCTGCAGCAGGGCTCATTGCCTTGCTTTCTAATTTAGAAACTGGTAATGAGTGAAAGCATTTCATATTACACCTCACATTCCTTCAGATATCACAGTAACACAAAATTTATTTAAGATTAGTCTTTTAGATTATCTTGATGTGTTTACTCGTTCACATTATCAAAGGAGATGGAAATTGCTTAATGTGTGTAATTTTTGTTCTGCTAAGTAAAGAGCGGCGACAGGACTATAACAATATCTAATGTCTGCTGGTTTATGTCCATTTGCTTCACCTGAATCACAAGATCCTGAAAGTATTAAATACAAGCAAA
Organism: Phaenicophaeus curvirostris; assembly: GCF_032191515.1. Taxonomy (NCBI): domain Eukaryota; kingdom Metazoa; phylum Chordata; class Aves; order Cuculiformes; family Cuculidae; genus Phaenicophaeus; species Phaenicophaeus curvirostris. Next base: position 50,508,558 of record NC_091395.1, on the reverse strand, counting down.
AAATAGCACCTTCAGTAGTAATCTGGGGAAAGGATGTGTTAGTGGAGGTGGTCATAGAAGGGCTCCAGAGCACAGGAAGACTGAAGATGCGTGCATCCTTACTTTTGGGCTAACCTAAGCACTACTGTACATAGGTATGACCTTCTTTTCTTTCCTGCCTGAACAGGAACTGTTCCCACACTGACCATATCCCCCCCTTGGGGAGGTCTACACCATGTTGTCTTCCACTGTACTGTACTTACTCTGATTCCCCTTAGTTTTTGCTCCACAGTGAGCATCAGCTCACTGATCATTTGGGGAAAGACATAAGAGCATGTTCCTCACCCTCTTTGTCTCCAGCAAAGAGTTTAGCAGCACTCTCTTCTTTTCTCCCTGCTGCAGGTTCTCAAACCACTTTACAGTTGAGATGCCCCTACACAGGCAGCACTCAGCTTGAGGATTTTCCCTATATATCTTCTTGCCTGGTTCTCATTGTTTATTTCTATCATGTCATACTGTGCTGCTGTTTCTCCTATTCCTCAACTATTCCTATTTTCTTTCCTCCCTCATACCTGACACTTCTTCCTTCTTTCTCTTTTTGATCTCTTTCCCCTCTCAGAAAGGCCATGGCCATCCTCTGGCGCTTGTCAAAGTCAGTCATGCAGACCAATCTACACCATGCATGCTCCACTCCATTTCACTTGAAATATTCAGTCTTCAGTTCCTCAATCAAAAAATCTGGAAATTTTTCATGCTTGGCTAAAACTGGAATATTTAGGGGGTTCAGGATTTGTTTTTTAGACAGAAAAGGCCCTTCCCTTATTCAGCATTATCTTTCTTTTCGCATTTTCAGAAGGCTTTATTTTCTCTGCTGCTTTTGTTTTAATTTCTGTATCCTTTCATGCTACTTGATTTAGTGTTCCATTTGAAAAAAAAAAAAGCCAACGAACTACCCTAGTAGGTAACGTCCATTTGAATCTGTGTCTTCAGACAACAGGCAGTAAATTTGTGTGTTTGCGTAGAAGTATTTGTTTTGGGTGTACTTGCTGAGCAACAAAAGGTGTGTCTACTGTAAGCTAGCAAACCCACGCTAGCTTTAATCTGGCTAGCACAGGTGATGAAAGATATGAAGAGGCAGAGTTGCGGATTTTGACACCACTTAGTAACATAAATCTGTGTGCATTGTACATGCAACCTCTGCTTAAGTCCATACAAGTACATCTTCACTACAGGTTGATTTTATTTTACTATCTTTGATCTTATATCTTTTAGTCTGAGCAGAATGAGCAAATAAAGAGTTGGAGAATTTCCTACGTGCACTGCCAAAATCAGCAGGTTGATTTCTGGTCTTCCTTGCTTAATCTCTCTTCAAGTTTGACCTGTACTCATTTAGCAAAATGATGCTGCTTCTTCTGCTGTTTGCCACTTGTCCTGGGCTGGAATTTGCCCCACTGACTGAGTTTAAGAGAATGGGTGTGACCCATAGTCACTTGAATTTGAAACCTGCTAGCAGAGTTTAAAACTGCTTATAAAGGTGAGGTCACTGTGCCCTGGTAAATGGTGGAGATGCGCATGCAGATTCTCTTTCAGTGACTAGAGGAGCGATGGTTTCTGATAACAAGATAACACAGGATGCTGATACCCATTCTTAGACCAGATCCTAGGCCAGAGAAAGACTTGTTCACACTCACTAAGGCAGTTGCATATAATCTTTGTGCTGTGTGTGGTGGCGGCTTCTTTATAAAAGGAAACAGCTTTTGCCATGTTGAACTTCCCTTTATGCCTTTTGAGTTATGTAAGTGCACTGTGGCAAAACCCATCCCCTTTTTAGAAGGAAGCAGTTGCCATGCATAACGTTTTATGGGTTTTGAGTTATGCAAGTGCACTGTTCGGAAATAGCTGTATGCTTGCATATTTTATCCATATATCCTATTTATGGAAACAATGACCCTTACTATTTAAAGTAGGCAGTTGGTGAAGTCTTGGATAATCTCTTCATGTTATTTTTTTTTCCTGAAAATAGTAGCTGCTGTTATGTCATATATACCTAGTTTCTATCCATACCTACATTTCTTTGATTTGTTTAAAGATGTATAGTGTCACACATTTTCAGATGAAAGGTGTAACTATTCAAATTACAGGCAAGGCTGAACTAATGTGTAGGAAATCCTTACTGCTTGACTTCTATTGCCCATTAAAGCAGCCTCTGTGTGTGTGTCTTTGTTTTTTGTTATTTTTTTGTAGGAAGCTTAGCATCATACCAGGCACCAAATGCTTCAATTAGACTCTTCATCTTGGCTGCAGGTGTTTCCTCCTCATTGCTGATTCAAACAGTGACATGGTGGTCAGGAAGCAGTTTACAAAGGTATCTTTTTATATTGATGGGATTGTAAATGACATTTCTTTGTATTATAAGACTGTGTGGGTTTTTTTTCTGAGAAGTTTTTTTTCCTCAAATGCATCACTATTCCAAACCTGATTCTTACAGGTTCATCAGGATGTGGGGTTTCATGCTAGGCAAGATAATGCTCCTTGTTCTTCGCATCTGGTATACATCCCTAAACCCAGTGTGGAGCTCACAAGCTGCCAATACTGTCATATTGGCACTTGGTTTTATAGCAGCAGTGGAGCGAATTTATTCAGGTAAGCATGTTACCCCAAAGATGGCAGTTACGAAAACACCCTAAGTTATGCCCTTCTGTGTGTCACTGGATTTTGATTCTTTGGGTTTTGTTTTTTTTTTTCCTCCACTACAGTCTGTGTTTAGACCTGATACCTGAGCACTGCAGACTTTAGAAATGATGGGGTACTTCCATCTGCCTGTAATACAGCAGAATCAATATCACAGTCATACAAGCTGTAGTAAGTTGGTATTGAAACTGCCAACTAATTGCAGTATCAATAATGCAACAGTAATGCAAACAAAGGCATAGCCTAGACCAGTAATACCAGAATGGGTTATTCTTAGTCTAACATGAAACATCTGTGGTATTTCTGTTATTTTCTTAACTTACTCTGCTCTTTTATGTGTCTCTGCTGGTGCTTATCCTTTGGCAGAGAAGGGGAGACAGTGTAAAGCTGGGGAACAGTGATAAAATAAACAGAAATAATTAGAAGAGTGGATGAGGTGTCCTGGTCAAAATTTGCCTGCCTTCTCGGAGTGTCTGGATGGAGTACACGGCAGTAGGGGCTGACATGGGCTAATAACACTTTAAGACTACGAAGGCAGTATTGTCAAGAATGACAGCAAGGTTGGTCTGGTTAGTTAAGGCAGCTCATGTTAAATCCGCAGAAGGTCCTTCCTTTTCAGTATTACTTGAATTAATTAATTGAAAGATGAGGCCTTATCTGTGTGTAACGGTATAAATTGGCATCATGTATTTTTTTGTAGACTTGCATTATGTGACAGAAATGAAGCTTTCATCTTAACTTAGAAAGGGAAGCTACTGCTGGAGATTAGGAAGGGAATCTGTTGTCCTCCTAGGTGGCAAAGCAATATGTCTGTGCAGTTAAAGGTGCTGCTTTCCCCTTAGAGGAGGGAGGATCTAAAGTGCATGGAAAAAGGAGAAGAGAAGGAAGGCAGTTTATTCCTGGCTTCTTTGAAAGTGTCAGGTTTTGTTCTTATCAGAGTTTAGAGTTTCAGTTAACAGAATCCTCTGAACAAATTCTAATGAATTTTCTGCTCATTTTCAAAACAAATTTAATTATATAAATTCCAGTAGTATGCAAAATAAATATTTGGGCAGGTGACCATTTTGTACACTTAAGGTGAGTAGCTTTTCCTGGCAGACCTAGGAACGTTATTAGAAATTTTCTGTCTTACCAATCCGTGAATGATCAGATAAGTTAGCTTTTGTGTCAGAGCCAGTAATTTATTCTGGTAAGTCTGTGATCTTGGTTATTTCTTTTTCTCAGTAACCCTTTCTAATAGGATTTAACAGTTTGCTCAGCTACATTTCCATTCTTATTCTAGGTGAAGTCAAGGGGAAAGTAGAAGGAAACAGAACTGGTAATGCAGTTAGAGAGACTGTTTCCAACCCTCATTGGCTTTTGTCAGGCATTGCTTTTGGCAGCCTCATGTTCCTCACCGTGTGGATATTTGGGGAGGTCTCACTAATTTCTAGATGGGCAGTAAGCGGACATCCGCATACAGGTCCAGATCCTAATCCATACGGGTAAGTGTTTTTATTTTTATTATTATTTAAACGAGCAGTAATCAAAAGTCAGTGCTGTAGTGGGTGACAAATTAAAAATCAAGCAGCCGGTTGTACCAGAACTTATGCAGAATGAAGTGGGTACGGGGTACTTCACACAGAGGGCTTGTGGGTTCATTCTTGCTTTCAGATACCTCTAAGCCTTTGCATCCATTCCAGTAAATCTTAAAATTTTCTAATCTAGAATGATTTATAGTTCAGCAATAAAAAGCTTGGATTTGCCACATTGCAAACCAGTTTTTAAATTAGCACTAAGGTTTGAGGACTTACAAATGAAGTGCATCTATAATATGCAGTAAATTAATCTAGCAGTTGACTTCAGAGAGGAGATAGTAGGAAATATAGTACATCAGAGATACATGCAGATAGAAAAAGTAAACCACGTGCAATATTAAAGGATATACTTCCGCAGAAGTTTTAGTTAGTAAGAATTTAATCTTAATGCTGTGTATTGCTTACCCAGGTTGCAAAATCTACAAGGAGACCAAATTATTCTGAGTCAGCTGTGTGTAGTGGCAGGTGAGGTAGTTAATTATATGGAATGAGTATACACAAGAGCTATGCAGTAGCTACGTTAGATGCTTTAGGATCCCCTGTTTGACTTGAAGAAAATACTTCCATTTGAGGTGGATTCCTCCCTTATGTTCTCTGAGTTCTTTTTGCCCTTTCCCCCCAGTATTTCAGTGGAGTACTTCTGCTGCTGAACATAAACTGATAAACTGCCACTGTTTTCAACTGGATGTTTTTTATGTCTAGTAAAGTAGAGATTATGTAGCAGGATGTGAGATAAAGGTATTTTGTGCTCAAATTGGCCTCCCTTTGAAATAAAGGGATTATAAAATATTACCAAGCATCCTTGTCTGCGTGTCCAAAAGTTTCTTTTTCAATGCCTGTTGTTTTTAAAGTTCTATTAATGTATGATTACTTTTTCCTTACTGTTATATTAGAGGTACAGTTCTGTTGGGCCTGGCTCATGGACTGATGCTTTCATTTTGGAACTGGTCTTCTGTCATCAGTTTTGTGTGGTTTCTTGTAGGTAGGTGCAAATGCTGAGCAGAATTTTTGTTTCTATTACTTAATTCCCTTTACACAAACCCCCTGATTCTAAACCACATCTTGGAAAAGTCAGTTGCTAATCAAATCGCCTTTTTCCCTGTCACTGACTGCAATATACACACGTCTGACCGTTGACTAAGGGTTATGGGCCAAATCTTCAGGCTGTTGCACAGCAGCTTTGTTCTGTTCAGACCCCACTGCTGAGGTTCTGTTCCTGTGAGTAGAGTCTCAGTTCTCACAAGTTTGCATTGTGTAAGGCTACATCTAAGGTTCTGGGCTTGAGATGACACAAGCCTCTTGATTCCACAGGAGGCACAATAACTTGTAATTTAATGAGCAGTTTATTTGGAGTCAAACTGGCCTCCTGTTTCCTTAGTTGCCAAGATCTCCAGGTGGTAAAATAGTATGAACCTCAAAGCAGTTGTGCTGGAGCAATATATTTGTGAATCAGTCTGCGTACTCTGGGTCTCGGCTGGTGGGAGGAGGGATTAAGGTGCTGGATCTGGACATGGATTTTCAGGAGGGTGGACTAAGCTATGCATGGAGCAAGTAGGAGGAGGTAGAAATAATTCTGCTGTTGAACCATGGACTGGTGTATTTTCCATATCTTCTTAGCATGGTTAGGTGGATGCAGCTTAGTTTAAATTGTAGGGCCATCCAAGTGAAATTTAGTGATATAAATGCTGTTTTTTAAAAAAGCATAAATCTGCTTCTTTTTTGGCCTTAGCTAATTGTTTGTACAGGTTTATATCTAGAAGAAAAAGCAATAGTTCCTACAAATGCTTAATGATAAATTGGGACACATCAAAATTCAGGGACTAAAATAAATTATGAGGGTTTTTTTTTTATTTTTTCTTATTCATCTGTTTTGGAGCACATAAGAGCCAATGCTTTCAAGTCATTTTACACAACCTTGAAGACAAGAAATTTAATGCAAATTGAGTTTCTCCTAGTCAGGAACCAAAACAAAATGCCAACTATCAGGAAAGTCATGGTAAAGGCTCAAGAGCTGGCAATGATTAAACCACTAGTTGCCCAAATAATCTACCTTTTGTTGCAGGTGTTAATTTTAAGAAATATGTGTGCATGTTGTAATGTGAGTATGAGCATTTGATTTTTGATGTACACACACTGCTAATTTAAAACAAGTACAGAAAGGTCTTCAGCTTATTCAATCATTGTATTAGAAAATGCTTAGAAGCTTGATACTTAAGAGTAAAATATTAAAAATGTTTCTATACACTTGCTATCATGATGTGAAAGTTAGTAAATGTTTTCTTTCCTACAATAAAGTTTTAAAATTAAGTCATCCTGTTACAAAGAGTTTCTGTGGTTGTTAATGTTCTGTTTGGGGTCAAATCCCATCATAGTCAAAGACAGTGTGTTAAACTGAGGATCTTACAGTTAAAAATATTAATAGATGTTTTCTTGCCTCTCATGGTTATCTAGAGGGAGAGAAGATCTGGGAAAGAAAGATTTGTTTTCTCTTCACGTTAACCTATTCGATCCTTTCTGTATTCTGCTAAAGGAGGTTCATAACAGGCAGACCCGTTAGCCTTTTAAAAACTGTATCATCCCTCTGTTGTACTGGGGGAGCTCCGTGTAAGAAAAAATGTTCAGTTTTGGCTCTTGATGATGTTTCTCTGCTGTCTTTTTGCTGCACTATTTTCAGCTGAACAGGCAAATCTTTAAGAGAATGAGACTGGGGATATGTAGAGTCTTTGGCTGTTGGGAATAACTCTCCTAGTGAGGCAGTTTTCATGACTGCAAAGCACAGTTATATTTCCCAGACTCTCTTTTTCTTTTTCCTAGACAGAATGTGAGAAGGATGGTGACAGATACACCTGACTATAACTCACTATGTTCTTTTATATCCCTTCACAGGTTTAGCGTCTTCAGCTGGTCTCCTTTATTTACACACCTGGAGGGCTGCGGTCGCAGGCAACGTTCTTGCTGTCTATACCATGTGTGTGTGGCCTCAACTGGCTGGACGTTTTGTTAGCTGCCTGTCTCCTGGGAAAGCCATGACCGCAGCCATGGTTGCCTACGTTCTTGAATTATTCTTCTGTGTATGGTGTACAGCTTATAAATTTGTACCCGGAGGAATTTATGTTAGAGAAAGCTCCCATCTTCTTTTAGGTACATTTATGACTATGAACAAATACGGATATGCTTGCTTTAGCTTCAACCAGATGTTTAAAATGTATCTAGTGTATAGATAGTCTTCCCAAATGTTCAGCTCCTGTTTAATTTACTGTGGTGAGAGTTTCTGTGAGAAAATTAGTAAGACGTGAGAAGACTAATCTTTTTTTATTATTGTTAGAAGTAGTTAAAAATATGGGCAGAAAATGGAATTCATTTGAGGGAAAATGACAAACTGAAAAAAAAAGTCTGATAAATCGGTACACAACTGAGGAAGAGATCTTTTATCAGTCACCCTAAAAATGACTGCAATCCAGAGTGTGGATGCACCTGTATGCCGACTGTCTCAGACAGCAGTATGGTACCTCAGGTAACAATGTAGTTTCTGCAAACTCCAGGGGTCTGTGGAGGCTGTGTTACTGGGACTGTAACATAATTCAGTGCATTATTTAGCCCTGATCTGTGGAGTGTAGTGCAGAGTCCTGGTGATCTAGCTGGTCAGCATTTGAGACCTGAGCTTCGTCTCCGTGTGGCTCCACCTTATGCTTTGTGGACAAACCAGCATGTTTGGAGGAATGTTGTTAAGCCTGCAGCATCAGAAACGTGCAAACAGGAGGGGAAAGAAACTGTCAGGTATTTGCCAATGAGGAAGAATTGAGGTGAGCAAGTATAAAGGTTTTAGAAAAATAATACCTTCATGAATGTGGGAGGCTGAAACGAAACAAACGCTTTCTGGTTTTGTCTCCAGAATTATTTTCTTAATAGGTACTAATGTGTTTCCATAGCATATTTCACTGATAAGAATTAAACAATGCCAAGCATTTTCTTGGGCTAAGTGTAGATTTAGATTAGATATTAAGAAGAAATTATTTTTATTGTGAGGGTGATGAGGCACTGCAACAGGTTACCCAGAGAAGTCGTGGATGCCCCATCCCTGGAGGTGTTCAAAGTCAGGTGGATGAGGCTTTGAGCATCCTGATCTAGTGGGAGGTGTCCCTGCCTATGGCAGGGGATTGGATCTGGATGATCTTTAAGGTCCCTTCCAACCCAAACCATTCTATGATTCTGTGATCTTAAAATCTGATGCATTATCCTATATTTTGTTTGAAAAGGGTTAACGAATGCTGTGCTTGACTTGTTGCTGCAATGGTTTTAGATTTCATAAATATCTTCGCAGCCACTTTCTGTCATTCCAGTTTCTTAGTGTCCATATGTTTCATATATCGCAGCAATCACGTGCAGGGTTTCAGTCTCTTATGTTTTGAGGAGAGTTCCATTATATTCATTACAGTTTTCTTTGTTCTGTAAGCACTCCAGGGGTCCATAGAAACTGTTACCTCCGTTAATTTAATTTTATTTTTTGAAGTTATGTGAAGAAAGCAGGTGGTAGGGGAGTGTCTAATGCTTTCTTGAGTAATGCTTAGACAAAAGAAAAACTGTTATATAAAAATAACTCCCTGTCACTTCTTCTGAAATACACACTTGTGATTAATTCACCTGGCATGATCAGTGGATAGTAACACAGAGATGGCCTTAACTTTCTATTTGGTAAAAAGAAAACCGTAAACTAAAACTATCTCAGCTGATGGTGCTACATAATTTTACATTCCGTCTGAAAGTCCAATTTCTGTCTTTTTTATGCCATCTCATTGCTTATCAAAGGTTTGCAAATTATACCGTGAGATTGTGTATTTGCTGCTGCACTTCTTCCCTTACAGCTTGGCTTTCTGCAAACTGCTTGTTTTCTTCTGGTTTCTTTCAGGTGCAAGTGCTATTTCTTGCTTTCTCCTCCTGTCCAATATCCTGCCTTTCTCTTGCCGCAGTTTGGGTAGGGGACTGCACTGGGAAAAGTGACAATGAAAGTAAGATCATTATATTCAAAGCCTCTCTGCTACTTCACTGTGATGTAACATAATGCTGAAGGGTCAGATCCCTGGTCTTCCTTTGACAATGGTTTTGTGTGTGCCCTCTTTTTTTGCAACTAATTGGATTCTTTATCTCATAAAAGATGGGATAAGAGCTTGTACTATTAGTCTAATCTACCAGTCGAAAAGAAAAGATAAAATACCATCACAGTACATTGCAAAAGTTAGTACACTGAAGTCCCTCACTAGCTTTTAAAATGTAGCTAAAGGTGTGCTTAGCTGTCTGTTCTTAAAAAGCACTCTGCTTCTCTCGGCTCTGGAGCAAAAGAAGACAAGGTGCTGTCATGTTAAACTGGTCTCCCAACCTGCTGCAATGTGCGAACACTGTTTGTAGAACGAACTGTTGAGCAATTGCTGTTGCAGTTCCATAATAAAAATGTGTTGTTAGTTTTATCTTGGTGGCAGAATTGTTCATTTGCAAAGATAGCAGAAATCTACAATCAACAATGTAGAGGTGTTATTTCAAACAGGTGACACCTTTCATCAAGGTGTTATTTTAAAGTTCTTTCTGTGATATGCAGGTTTAACTTAATTGTTCTTGTCCAGGTGAATTCCAGTAAACTTTGAAAGCAGGGGGCTGAGCTGGGAGTTGTAGGCATCACTAGGGACCTGGAGGCATTTTAGCATAGTTAAGCTACTGTGTGCTAGCCTTTTCGATTTAATACCCTGAAACTGTACTGCAAATCAGTCTGTGCTTGAAAGTGCTGGCTAAGTGCACTTGAGGTTCTGTGGAAGTTGGCAAATATTTCACCAAGAGAAGAAACCTGCTAAAATATCCAGTAGAAGGACCCAGTAGTACCAGGCCAGTTAAAATATCTCTGCATTTCCACAGTGAATAGGGAGACAGGTTCTGAGGATTGCTTGGTTAGCACCCAAAGCACCCTGATGCTGGGGACCACAAAGTTATAATATCATGATCCTTAGGCTGCTGGGTTGCATGGGAAAAGCAAGAACAGCTGAAGTTGCATTAGTGTCAGTGTCCTTCCTTGTGCTCAGCCTGAAAGACCCAAAAGTGAACTGTATTTTGGAGCTCACTGTAGTCCAGAGTAGAGTTCATAATGTGAAGGTTTTTTTGATAAATACTGCTATCATTAGGCCTGCTCTTCAGTTATCAGAACAAAGCAGACCTACTAATTATGTTTCAGATGTATTAAGCTTAACAGAAGCTTATTTAAAGCAAACAAACAGTATATTTTTAAACTTGATTGGTTTTGTGTGAAACACGTGTTCAGTGCCATTTTAAACGATCTTTTAGCTTTGAATTCTTACTGCAATATTCCTGTTCTGAAATACTTTTTTGAAATATTTCTCATTAGTGGCATGTTTGATGTCACTAGCTCATTTTGTTAGAAGTAATGCTTATGTCAACAAGCACAGCAATGTAAATTAAACGTCTTTGAAGTGCTGCAGGCATAGTTGATGTGACTAATGTGATAATGATAAGCAGGATCTTGTCTGTCAATAAATCTCATATTGCTCACTTTATTACATTGGGGAAAACTGTAAGAGTGAAGGTAACACAACAGATGGGAGTTTATAAATGCTGCATTTATGAGCAATGTTCAATATGTTAAAGCTCTGTGAAGAAACAAATTACATGTTTTTACAGGGTTTATCATGTTATGTATCGGGGCAGACTTTCTAACAGGACCCAAGAAAGACCTCAGCTCGATCTTTGAAGTGAAAAGCAACCAAAAGCCACTATTCAAAAAGAGTAAAAGCTATATTAAACTACGTAAGTATAATTTTACTTCCTTTCTTCCATGACTGTAGGAATTTTTTCTGAGGAAAAAAGGAGTAATGCAGTGAAGTATTTTTTTTTCAGATGTTTTAGAAATAGTTGTTTATTGCTAGCTTTAGAGCCAAACTTATAGTTGGTAGTGCCCTAGTTCTAGTTTTAATGATGACATATACTGAGAAGCTGATTCACTATGATTATGGTTGAGAGAGAGGCTATTCCTCATGGTATGTGTTAAATGGAGACAAAAGAAACTGGGGAAAGAAGAAAATGTAAAAATGGATTTGGCATGATTTCTGATTTCATTTTGGCAGTTGAGGAGGCCTCTCTGGGTCCTGGGATTTATAACATGTATACAAAAGATATGAATGATTTCTCAGCCCATTCAGTGTGTTGATTTTGAAGTTCGGTTTGACATCCTTTATAGAGCTGTTTGAGCTGACTGGCAGTGGGATGAGATTCAGCTGGCCCAGGAGCTGCTGTATAATGCTAGGCATTTGGGCATGCTAACTCTACAGAGATTGGGATGCTGAAGGTTTAAGTTCTTGCATCTTTTTTCTCTGTAAGCAAATCACTTATGATTTGCACGCCTCATTTGAAGAGCAGAAACACTAGTGCTTCACCAGTTTTCAGGGCAGTTTCTGAAACCTTTATGAAGATCTTTATCCTATATACTCAGGAGCTGGAAGAATGTGGCCCCTGAGAGTTTGTATGTTAGACACAATGCAAGCACTGATGCGAGTGGTTTAAATATTACAAAAACAGTTCACACGAGTAAATACATCAAAATACTGTCTATCACAAACCACAACCTTTGCTCAGCTACTTTTTTGATGTGACTGCAGTAACTCTTGTGCTTCCTTCTCATGCCCAGGCTTGTATTGTTTCTCAGCTTCCCCATTAAGCACCCTTGTGTCTTCCTGAGTATGAAATTGCTTGACATTTCCTAATGTAAACAGCATTTCCTTTCTCCTGGCATCATCCATGGTAAAATTTATTTCTTACACAAAATTGTTCCAGAAAACTTGCATAAAGATAATTACGTATCTGTTTAAAGATCTGATTGAAGAATAAACTGGAGTTGCTGAAAACATAGTAGATCCTGTATGCCACTGTGTAAATGAAATAACTGCAGAGGGGTTTGATCACAAAATTGTAATGTATCAAACCTTGACAGCTCTTAAGAGTCCACTGTGGTTATTTGGAAGGCTACAGGAGCAATGGGAAGGCTCTGAATTTGCATTCTGTCAAGTCAAACAGTGTCAAACAAAGGACTACTCTGGAGGTCTGGCTGTGATCATATTTTTCTGACATCTGAAGGCTTGTGAAGTAAACTAAATTTTCTTCCGTGCATTGTGTTAATACAAAATAAAAATTGTATACTACACATGCATACCTAGAACACAGAGGAAAACACTTAAAGGTTTAAATGATGTTCTTACTCATTTCCTATAATGAATTATCCAGTAGGTATCATTTTTACACAAATATTCCAAAGAGTTTTGGTATATTTTATCTCCTCGGCCTGTTTTGTTTTGGAGAATGTAAGTGTATCTGCACATGTAGTATTCTGCACACATACAGATAATATTAAGTACACTATTTGGAATGATGTAATCACTGGCATATATGGAAATATAAATGTTTGAATTCCCCATTCTATGAAAAACACCTTAGAATGACAGCATACCTAGTTCTGTCTAACTGCAATAGTAACGTTATTTTCTTTTGCTTTTAATACAACTTTTATGTGTTTCTCTATTTCAAGTATTGTGGCTGTTTGTTGGTGTTGGTTTGCTAGGATTGGGTCTGCGTTATAAAACTTACCAGAAGAAGTTGGGCCAAGGGGTGAGTAGTGTGTTTGTGGGAAGAGTAACTTTCAAATATACAGTAAAATGTGTGTGTGATATCTCAGGTATGTTGGTTTGTGGTGGAGAAGTCTTTGTACCAGTATCCAAATATTCAGCACGAATACAGAAATCAAGATGCAAAAAGTTTCATTTGTAAATTCATCCTGAACACAGGAAATGTCTAGGTTTTCGGAGATTTGTAGTGCTGCTATGAAGGAAAGATATATTCTGAAGAATGGAGAGATGCTTGCCTTATACATTCTGTTTGAATATTACTTTTATAAATAAATGTATTCCAATTATATTTAAAACTTGACAATGCTGTTAACAGACTGATCTTGTATCAGGGAAGTTTCAACAGATAACCTGCTGATGTTCCTTCCAGGTGTAGGAATTCTATGCTTCTGTGTTTATATGCATAACTCTAAGCTGAACTTCTCTGAAAAGTTGGTTGACTTAGATTAGATTTAGACTAGCTATGGAAATTTGATAAAAATCAGAAGATTCCAGTTTTCTGCATGGGAAAAAAGTAGGTATTTCAGTGATAGTAACAACTGACGTGCGTAACGTGTGCAAAGTTAGCGTGTAAGTTACTTGCAAGTTGTCTGAGTGTGTTGCTTACACATTATTTCAATTCAGAATCATAGAATCATAGGATCATAGAATCATAGAATCATAGAACCATAGAATCATAGAATCATGATCAGATATAAAATGGAAACATGTTAATTTATTATTTAATTGATTACTAATATAATATAATACTGATATAATGGGGGTTTTATGCAGGTAGTTGCAATTATGAATTAGACTTTTTCTAATTAGACTTTTGGTGGCAATTTGGAAATAGTCCTTTGAAACTTGCTCTTAACATATATTCCTGTTGATAACTTTTTTGTTAGAGAAATTGCTGATGACAAATGCAGGAAAAGATGCATAAAAACTGAAGAGAGTTAAGTAAAAATTGGTGTGTGTGCACACACACATGCATATGTGTATTGACACATGCACACAAACATACACAGTTGGCTTTCTTTTTATAACTCATCCAGGTTTCTAGCATCTTAGAATGTGTAAAAAAGCAGGTAGTTCCTCTTAGAAAAATGAAAAAAGTGTAGTCTCCTTCATGTTCAATTATTTACGGTTACTTGTACAAATTTGTTTTAACTATGATGACTTCTCCTCTTGTTAACAGCGGATTTTTCTCAAAAATACCTAAAGTCTTTTCTAATCCAGACCGCTTTCTTAGGAAAATATATTGGCTAAAATATATCTTCTTACATGTCTTTTATGACACCAGGTGTCTGATGTAGTTGACTGCAAAGGTATGATACATAAAAGTCAAATTGTACTTTATTTTTTTCTGTTTACTTTTTTGAGGTTCCAAAAAGAGACTTCTCTGCTATGATCTGGCCTTTTAGATTTGCATATGACAATGAAGGATGGTCTAATTTGGAAGGATCAGCTAATTTGCTTAATCAGACAGGTAACATTTTTTTTTCCACTTCATTTATATTTGACAGGGTTCATCTGAAGAGCTAAAAGCAAGATCACCTACTGGGTGAGTGAGTTCACTACTGCATTAACACAAGCACCTGTGCCTAATGGCGTTCACCTGAATCTGTGCACAGTTCCACTATGATCACTTCTGTTAAAAATCCTTTTGCAGAGGTGATATTCTTTTTTATATATTATAAAGAAGTTTCTGATTGGCGGAGACGCTTTGTTTATTATTTGGATATTTTATCAAATTGCTGATGAGTTACTTGTCTATAGAGAAATTATTTGCATAAATGAAATAATGATAAATATCCTTTTAGATCAAATTTAAGGTTTTATAACTTCTTTGTGGTTTTGTTAGATGTGAAGCATTGTGTAATTCCTAAAGGGTCTAAAATTAAAGTGCCCTAAACAAGGTGTAGAGAGGAGAAACAGACAGGTCTGCTTCCATCACTGTGCCAGAGCAATGTATAAAAGAAAAACAACAGTTGTAGCTTGGTTGAGCTGTCATGACTTTACTGTAAAGAAAAGTCTCTAACTTGTTGTATGAACAGAGTTTTGTTTGGCAAAATAGCTATAGGGAATGAATCATTTGCTCTGGGGTCCCTTGACTAAAGTTTGAGAGGACTGAACTCTGTAGGCTGTCTAGCAATATGAGAAAACTGAGACATTTGATGAATTGAAGTTTGAGGTGTTCTTACACTGACGCGAATCCATAGCTCATGCCTTATATCTGAGTACTTACCTAATATTTGTTTATTTATTTATGCATTTGTGAATGCTTTTATTTCTGGTAGCTATAGTTTAAATCAATGAATATTAGAAAAAGGGATTTACCTGGTTATGTCCATTGAGCATTTCTTTGTGGTAATGAACTATTACATCTAAAAGAAGCAACTGGTAAGTCAAAAAGGCAGCAAAATCCAAAATATAAACGAAAATATATTAATTCCTGCTTGCTAGAAACATCATTCTGAAGTTCTGTTACGTGTGTGTGTATATATATATGTGTGTATATATATATGCACACACGTATGTGTGTATTTGTACATATATATTAAAAAATACCACTTAAACATTTCCAGGAAATGCATCAATGCATTCAGAGTTAAGCTGGAGATTCTTAAATGATTTGTTTGCTGAAGTAGAGTAGCTGATTTTGAGAGTCACAGAGAAAAGACTGGCTAATGTCTGCAGCATAGGGGTTATGTTGGTGGTGTGCATTCCTTAGGCTCATCTTCTCTCTGTTGAAATAGCGAAGATGCAATATGTAGTGACTTTTGTGACTCAGACTCCAGTCTGCCCTAAAGGGAACCAACATTAACCCTTCTCAGTTGTTTCAGTCATTGTTCCATGGCCAGCATGTGTGCTAATGACGTAGAAGCAGAAATCTAGGAATCCATTTAAAAGTACTCTGAGCTGCCATTTTCCATCCTAACGTTTCTCTCATAGTGCTAAATAAGACATTTCAAAAGCAAAAAATCTCATGTGGCAAGAACGGTGCTGAATGGAGCTGTCTTAATCCCTTATATAACAGAAGGGCTGCAGATGAAGCAGTGGCTCGAAGGGGGGCATAATCACAGCAAGAAGGAATCACTTAGTGCTGCTGCAGCTGTACCGACCTCCTGCTCAAGCTGAGCCTGGATGGTTCAGCCAGGCTGTGGCCAGCTTGAAGAACCTCTCCTTTTTTTTCAGGCATGGGCATATCTTTCTTAGTTGCCAGATCCTTCAGGGACCATACAGTATCTTTCTGTATCCTGTAGCTAAAATATAGAGGAACCTGGCATGTTCTCCTGACAAAACCACGCCTCAGCATGGAAACAGGGAGGGACCCCAGTGCCCTGAGAAACTGAAGTGGCTGTGGGTGGTCAACAATTCACTAGAGCTAGGAGCCCTTTTGTTACCGTGCCCGGGGGGCTGACACTAGGTTGCTACGGGCTAATTAATTATTTTGGCAGCAGCAATTTGCTCCCTCTGGCACAGGACCCTTGCTTGGAACAGAATAGGACTTGGTAGATCAAGGTAAGTGCAGATATGGTGTGTTGCACTTGTTCATTGAGTTGAAAACAGTAGACTTGCTACTGTGCTGTTAATCTCTGTATGCACATTATGTCTAATGCTTTTGAAATGGTTTCCACTAGGTATGGAAGGGCCAGCTGAACTGTGCAGTCTCATGTGTGTCTGGTAGGCACCAGGGAAGAGCTATGGTATCCAGACACTAAGTGTCTCTCTATTGGAGGCTGTGTAGCCTACAGTGACTGAAAGTTTGGGCATGACGCTTTAACCAGCTGAAGATTTGCTCCGATTGACTCCTGGAGGGCTTGTGTCCATCCCTGTGTAATCAAAAGGGAAATGATGACATTATGTAGTCATTTATAAATGACATTTATGGGTCACAGTTGTAAATTTGGAAAGATTTTCTTTTTTCTTCCCCATTGTAGGTGCAGATTTTATCACTATTATAGAGAGTGATGCCTCTAAACCATTCATTGGGAATAACGATCCAACAATGTGGCTAGGGGAAAGACTAGGATTTTACACAGATTTTGGTCCAAGCACAAGAGATCACACTTGGGGGTGAGTCATCTCTACATGCAAAATCACGCTAAATGTAAATACACTACTCAATACTATCTCCTCAAGAACATGGGCAGAGAATAATTGGAATAGTAATCACTGTAATCACTTGTTGAAGGTTGCCTTTAAGAACATGCTTTGACATTCTAGTGTTACAATGCAATACAGGTGAAGTTTTCTTGTTAAGAACAATCAATTTTTGTTTGGCTAATCTTGAAAGCTGCTTTGTCTTTGGTGATACAGAGAGTGGCATCCTGCCCCTTAATGTACAGATTTGGAAATCTGCCATTCAAAGTACTATATCTGATTCATTTTTCGCATTATTTTGTTTTGGTGATGAGAGCTTCAGATTTCAGATATAGCAATGTGATAGCAGTTGGAAAACGTAACTGCACCTGGAGTTATTATGAATGTTGAATTCGTTTAATCCAGTTTGGGCTGTGTAGTGGGAGGTGGGCACAGAAAGGCACATGTCTATTTGGCCAGATTTTTTGTGTCCAATTCTACTTCATTGCTTGACCAGCTACCAGTTGCGTATGATTGAATATCTTTGTCCTCTAGAAAGTAGTGGCTTATGATGTGGTTTTATTTTCCAAGGGGATATGCAGTTTTCTGTAGCAGAAGGAACTTCGTAGTGATGTTGCAATGGCTATTTAGTTTTTGCCATATGGGAGGGGAATTTAGTAACTTTCCTTTTCCAGAGCCTGTATCTCTAAGTGATTCAGAATGGGGTAGAAAAGTCATGCGTTGAAATTTTCTTCACAGAATATTTTGAAAAATGTTTTAAGGCTGATTTCAAACAGAAGCTGAAAGAAGAAGAAATCTCCGACTTTAAATATGTATTTCTACCTGCTTCTACTTCTAATAAAATAAATTTTGATTACTAATAGCATAAAATTCTGTTTTGTATGAGGATGCAGATTTTGAAAGGCTCAGTATAAGAATTCACCTATATGCAATGGTATTTCTTATTGTAGGAATGAATTTGATAATACATTTTTAGGCACGTACTTAAGTAATATTTTAGAGGAAAATTATCTGAATTCAGCAAAATCCACTAGAGTTGGCCTAATGGTTAAAGTTCAGTGACCATTAGTCTTCTGCTTAGTTCAGGCATGTGGTAATTTTGAACGGCAAAAGTGTAACCGTTTCCCACTTCTGATGCAGGATTATGGCCTTGTCAAGGTATCCAATTGTAAAATCTACCCATCACCTCCTTCCATCTCCAGAGGGAGAGATTGCACCTGCCATCTCCATGACTGTCAACTTCACAGGGAAGCTGGTTGATTTTGTTGTCGCCCACTTTGGAAATGAAGAGTATGTGTTTTATTTATTGTTACATCATGTTGTGCAAAGTCATGTTACGTAGTTGTAATTTGTAAACTTTTGGGATTTCTTTTGTACCCTGTAAAATCTGCTACTGTAATACTGGTTCTAACAAGGCATGTTGGAGAAAATACTATGACATAGGTACTAGTTTAAAATTTTGAAGTGTTTTCTTAAAAGGGACAAACGTGTTACACAAAACTTGACTGACCCTTGTAGCTGAGTTACTAGAAATATAAAGATATATATTATATATGTTCTGCATATTATATATGTTCTGCAAAGCCATAACAAGTAATAGGGCTACAGATCTCGGTGCAGGATAACATCCTTCTGACTTTCTGGATATGAAATGGATCTACTGTAATGGATCTACAATAAGTGCAGATAATTGCAGTTAACAAATAGCATTAATAGACAATTGATATTCTTTAAAGTAAAAAGTAACAATTCTGAAGCCTCCAAGAAAGGACAGTGTTGAAACAGCAACAAATATTGTCCGTTCATTCTTCTGACTATATGAAACTGGAAATATGAAAACCTGATCTCTGGATTCTGAATGGAACAATTTTACCAATAACTCAAATGTTTGTGGTGGAAAAGATGAAGGTATATGTTTGAGTTTTTTATTTCTGGACAACATCTTGATTACGTTTGTATAATTAGTATTAATAAGGGATAGTTTTGTGATGCTCCATGTAGCTGTTTTCTGTTTTATTTGCTGTACTATCTAGTATTATGTAAGAGTTGGAATTTTTAAAACATTTTTTGTAATTCATGGAGAAGCAAATTTATAGATTTGCTGCAGGATATAATACACAAAGAAGCTGCTCCAAATGCAGTAGGAATTCTCATTATCCCATACTGAGCTTCCTTATTTCCTTCCCCTGTGTTGAAATTGTCTGCATGTTGAAGCGTGCAAATTGTTTACAGATTTCTCTTTTACTGAACATATATAGTTGTCGGAAACCATTCTCAGTCTGAACTATAGAAAGGAATTTAATTCTTTGCCGAGAACAGATGATTAGAGTTGCCTCTCTGAGAAACTGTTTGTTGAAGTAGAAGAAAATAGCGCTGTATTTCCCCCTTACAGAGGCATGAGGTAAAGGTGAAGGAGAAAATAGGAGGAGACACATAGGAAATGATTGAAAATGAGACTGTGTTTTGAGTTGAATGATTTTGTAATTAAATGGCACACAACTGCTTGCTTTTCATCTGCTGCTTAGGATGACATGAACTATAGACTGCTGGGTAACTAGGGATGTTTTAAAAGACTTCTTAAAATGTGAGAATATAACAATGCCTGTGTCATTTAAAAGAACCTATCTTCTGGAGAGGTGCAATTCTGCAAAGAGCAGCAAGCTGAGCAGGCAGCTTCATGTGTACCTGGATCAGTCTTTTATTTAAATGTGTATTTTTTTAATCTTTGGTCTGCGTGCTCTTTCTTGCTAATGCATTTGCTTTGGTCAGAAGTACTGCTATTCAGAAAGCAGAGTAGCATTTAAATTGTAGTCGTCTTGGGATTACAGATTCTAAAATCAACTCCCTGACTCAATGATATTTATTCCTATCTACCAAAATATAGAAGACAGCATGTTTTGCACAACTGTTTAAAGTTATTACCATGAAGCACCATAGAAAGGGAACTGCCTTTACATTATGTTATGACAAATCCAAGGACAGGAAATAGAATCTAATACAGTATTTTACCAGGCACCACTTATGCTATCGCATTGGTCGTGTTGGACCTGTTGTATAAATCTTGTTAAAGAGATGCAGTATACCTGCCAAATGTTGTTAAATGGTGTTAGTGTGATGACATAGCTCTGAAATTTTATTTCATAAATTATGTGACAAACTTTAAGAATATTATTACCATGATCTGAAAGTTTTGTTGGCATGTGAGCACTTTGTTATGCGCCACTCTGTGTTAGCACAATTAAATTTCAAGTGTGGGCAGAGACAAACCCTCAGATAGCCAAAGCACTTACATTCACATTTCCTAGTGGTGAGATCAGTATTAAAACCAAAACAGTAATAGAAAAATTTGTATCTGTAATGGTTAGAAAGGGAACTGTAATTACATCTGCCACGACCATGTGGCTTTTATTGAACATAGCGATCATTTTGAATCAGTGAGCTTTCTGTACACTTTCATGCTCCCTAATGCTGAACAATAAGAAAGGTGTCAGATTTGTTTGTAGTTTACTATGTTATAGCAAAAAGCTTCTGAGCTAAAATATATGCATGTTAATGTGTTCCATTTCTTTCAGAGAAGACTTGGACAGAAAACTCCAGGCTATAGCTGTTTCAAACCTATTGAAGACTAGCTCCAAGCAGGTTGTATTTCTTGGGTACATTACTTCAGCTCCTGGATCCAGAGATTATACTGAACTAATAGAAAATGGAAATGTCCAGGTAATGTAAAAATAGCTGTTTCTTCTAGCTGCTAGAGATAATACATGTTTGAAACACTCAGCTTATTATTTTAAATTGGTAGTTTAGACATAATATTTAGACATAATGCACGTTTCCAAATGCGATCTTCAGCTACCTTGTGACATGTTATAGAGAAGGTAGAGTTATAGAGACTGAACAACGATCACAGTTAAGGTTGTCAAGAACTAGAATGAGGGCCCAGAAAAACTGGGAAATCTCCATCCCTGGAGATATTCACAAGTTGGCTGCACAAGGCCCTGAGCAATCTGCTTGAAGTGACTTTGAGCATTGGGCTGGGAGTGGGTGACCTCCAGATGTCCCTTCCAACCTCTAATTCTTTGATTTTTTTTGTTTTAAACTAAGTTCTCTGGTTTGGTTTTCTGTTAAGAGATGTCAGCAAGGTGTCTGAATTGTCTGTCTCTGTTAAGTGGGTTTTTACCTTTCTACTTTAATACAATGTTTTAGGCATAACATGTTTCTGCAGCAGGTTTACACATTATTTCTGTTACTGGTTTAAAGCCTATCTGTAAGGAAAGCTTGCCTTATTTGTTTGACTTTTTTTCCCCCTTTCACTCATAGGATATTGACAGTACAGATCATGACAGATGGTGTAGCTATATTATGTATCGTGGAGTGATAAGGTTTGTTAAATTGGAATTCCTTTTAACTGGTTTTGAATATCTTTATGACGACTGGTCTTACACCTTCTGTAGGTAATGGTAGAAGGTTTTATATCACTAAGAACTATGTATGGACAGTTAGATATGTCATGTGAAACATCGATCTTGGGATGAATTGATGTGTTTCTGAATATAATTTACAAAGACATGTTACAGGTTTCACACTTCTGTGTCAAAAATCTTCAGATCTAATCTGCTTTGGCAGCATAAAACTACTTCTATTCCAAAGCTCTGGCTTTACAGCTTCCTTCTAAAACATGAAAGCTAAGCTTTAATTTGTACGTGACACAGAAGATAAAAATTTTGACTATGATTGTAGGGTTTGTGCAAAATGCTGATTTCATCCAGCCAATCTTTATGCTTCATTCAGTGGAAACTTTAACTGTGTTAGCCCATACTGAAGCACTTTTCTGTCTGCTAGGACCTATGCACTCCGTATCTTTTAATACCAAGTTGCTTGTATATAATTCTCTTGGTTATGTGTATACCAGAATGGAATTCAGCTTATGCTGAATAAACTACAAATTCTGCAGCATTCACAGGAGTAAACCTATCTTAAGTAACAGTATTGAATAGGAAAAAAAAAGCAACCAAAGTCCCAACAAATTCTTCATTTGCACTATAATTTTTCTCATTACTCACTTTATTGATGCTTGAGTTCCTTTCATGAATTTCAAAATCTTCAGTGTGAAAAGTTAGTGAGCTTATAACAGTATGCATATTCAAAAACTATAATCTAAAAAATAAATTTCTAGATCTAGAGCTTTTTTTTTTATCGAACACTTATGCTTTCTCGTGTTTTCTACTTGTGCCATTGTGTTATGATGATCGTGTTTATAGAGCACTTTAAGTTTTTTGAAGATGAGATTCACAAAAGTAGAAAGTTATATTGATAGGTTAAATAGTATAATAACTCTCAGGAAAAAAAATAGACATGAATTAAGAATGTAGTGAAATTACCTAGAGTTATTTCTTCAAACTAACTCTTCTTTTATCTGATAGGTTGGGCTATGCCCGCATATCTCATGCTGGTTTAAGTGACTCAGAAGTCCAGATGGCCAAATTTAGGATCCCAGATGACTTGGACAGCTATGCTGATAATGACAGGATTGTCATTGATCCCAGCCAAGTTCCTGAAGACATTCATTTCAATCCCAGGTCAGTGTATCTCATGAGAAATTAAGCATGAAGTACATGTTCTCTTGTAAAAAGAGAAGTGTAGTAGCAAAATTGTTCTTAATATGAGAGGCACTGGTCAGTAGCAAACTGAACAGAAGATTAGGAGGCAAGACTTCCAGATCTGTGATTCCATTTTTTTTGACTGACTTGGCATGTGCCTTGGAAAAATCAGTCTCTGTGTCATAGGTAAATTGAAGATAATGCTTATTTCACCCAGGTGAGTAATTTTTGAGATTGTTTGATAAGGTATTTGCTAAGTGGTGTGGTAACTCATTTTGTAGATGCTGAGATCTCTCCCATGTTTCTCAGGACTTTGGAGGACACAAAATACAATATATACATTATATACTCTTTGCATAAGTATTTTAAAACATACTATTTAACTGGAGCAAAAATTAAGGACAATGCCTGAGGCAGCATGTTACATATGTCAAAAAGAAAAAAAGGACTAGATTTTTACATAAAAAGCTATTTGTTTCTTTAATGTGGTCATTTTTCCATGGGCATTGCATAAGGAAGAGAAATATGCAGAAAGGTATTAATTTTGCATTGAGTATTAGTGGAAGAATCGTGAAGGCTGAGATAGATGTTGCCACAAAGGGACAATTTCCAGCAATGTTGTATTTACTACTACTAACTTAAGGGTTACAGAATATTAAGTTATTCTATAAGCCTAACAGTTGAGCTTACTCACTTTTCATTTAGCACTCAGTCGCTGACTTCCTCTCTAAGCAGAAGTTTGCCCAATCTTTTCCAAATGATGAGACCTGCCTAAAGTTAGCATTTGGATTTTTCTCAGTTGATTTCAGCGCAGAATATTTTTCTTGTCCTAGTTTCTTTTATGTCTGCCCATAAACAGAAAAAATCATACCCTTTATGAATAAGTTTAACTTTTCTTCATTTAACTGTAGTTTTTTTAAAGCATCTGGCACTGCTTTTAAATGCTATTTAGCGTTAGTATTTTCAATACATGCTACATATTACTTCTGCAAATCTATCTGCCATGAAGTTAAGACTTTCATATTTAAATATGTCATGAAAAAAATACAATTTTCACCATAATTTTCAAAAGAAAGGTGTGTCATATTAACAATAGGGTTGAGTATTTGGTACTATGGGTCTGTCTCCTCTAAAGTCAGTAGAAAAAATGTAATGAACATAGGATTTTACCAGATAAGTGCACTACTCACCTTTGTCAGCTGGAGTTCCATTTATAGAGTGCCTGTGGCATTGATCCAGTCAGTGTGATTAAATGTATCCATTATACTCAAAGACCTCTAGTTAGGTAATATACAAAGATGATGATTTATACATAAGTAGGGTTGCAGTCTGTTTCTGAAATAAACTATGTAGAACATTCAGAAGAAGTGTACATTATACCGTAGCAAGTTTATGATTTAATTGCATGGGTTAAATCATGTTGTAATGGTTTTGCTTTGAATATTTTTCTTAGGTTTGGATCTTATAAAGATGGACATAATTATGAGCGTATTCATCACTTTCATATGAGCACTCCTAAATATTTTAAAAAGACAAACTAGAATGAGAAAATAACATCCCATTGGGACCAACAAGAAAGGTTTGTTGGTTGAAACTGAGTTGGCAGCCGAAAAGACTGCATTGTTTAAGGATGAGCAACTCCCATGCTGCCTAACACTGTGAATATCTATGTAATAGCTGGGGACTCTTTGTTTAATGTGTTGTCATCACTGTGAGAGAGGGAAGACGCATGCATTTTGATAAATCAGTATCTGTCTGGGCCAAATACCTGCTTTGTATACAGCAAAGCAAGGGTGGGAACTTGCTTTGGCAATAACTTCTTCAGCCTTTTTGAAAGTATACTATATTGTACTGTTCCAGAGTTGAATGTATCTCTCCACCTTTTCTTTAGGGTCCAGATCTGACCCCTTTCCCCTCCTAGGAGATCACTGGAACAGTCATGATCAAGGAGGTTCCACTGACTTCCACAATTTTGATGGCTGAGGCAAAGAAAAATAATGTGGCAGACTAGGTAACTTGTGGATACATGCTGCGCTTTGTACTCCTGATGCTCTTGAAATAAAAATGTTTGCCTTAGGTTTTTTCAAAATAGGAATGGGAATAGTATGTTTCTTCACAGGGAGGTGTGCAGTAACTGTGTTTTTGAAGCATGTGCATTTTTTACTTACTGAAACAGTATTTACCTCTGCTGCTACTCCAGGTTTTATTATTAAATGAGTTTTATTAGAACAATTTGCACATGATCCATGTTTAAGGAAAGGCTGCAACTTTTACAGACTTTATTTTTTAACAAGACAATAGGCTGCAATGTTTTTACAAAGGGAAGAGTGAATAGTTATTGTTGTGAGACACTTAAATGAACACACTGCAGAAGAATGAGAAAAAAATAATTATCAACATGACAGCAGTACTGAGGAGGGAGAAAAGTTGATTGTAATTTTTATTTAAAATGAACTGTAATAGAACAAAACCCAAACGCATTGTTCCTTTGGTAGCACTACACTTTTTAGTCAACTAAATAAAAGTGGGGTGTTTTTTGGCCTAGGCAGTGTACCTTCTGTGTAGCACAAACATAACACAATGTAAAACAAGTTTTCTCAGAGTCTCTTGGCAATGTCTTTTGTATTTAAATTCTGATCCTTCAGTATATGTGCAGATCTTCCCGTAAACATTGAGGACATCTTAATTGTTGGCCAAAGGAGGTTTCGTGCTCGTGAGAAACATGTTAGATGGTTTATTTAAACAACCCTCTCAATCTTGGAGACCACATTTGTGATGTTAATATTTAGTACTGTGTCTTTCCAGTAGTAAATAAACATACTGTAACTGGAAAGACTAGGACATGTTGCAGGAAGAAGGTGGGGTTTTTTTTCCCTCCTTCTTATTCTCCACCATGTACTTTTGAGAACAGCTTGAGCATACTTAATTTTATTGTTTCTCTATGTGAGCAAATACAGAATGTCTCTTTACTCAGGGTTTTTTGTTCTGTGGAATCAGGTAACTGCTGCCATCACCAGGCCCCTCCCTTGTTTTCAGGACTGTGTTTCTGAGAGTTAAACACTTCACTGGCCTTTATGGGCAGAAGATATTTGAAAGGCATTTGAGGAATACGTAGCTACCAAAATTTCATCCCAGATGGTATTAGAAAGCCTGATTTTATTAGTTACAAGTAACTATCCATTATTGAACAAATTTACTTCTCACCTAGAGGTCCCGTCTTTGTCTTTACAAGTACAAGGCAGTCTAATTAAACATCCCAGTTCAGGTACCCTTTAGGAAGGATTTGGAATCCTCTGAGCTTGTTCTGTGTGACTACTGCAGGTCATGATAAATCAGGTTTTGGAGTGACAGGAGTGACTTTTTTGCACTTTCAGCTGTTTTCTTCTGCAAAAAGCAGTAGCCCTGTCTCTTCTCGCAACCTGGAACAGCAGCTGGCGCTGGCACTGGCACCAATGTTGCACAGTGGTGGCTCTGAGTATCCTCATTTCTTTGCAGCACACTCTCATGCTAGCTCTGACGTACATTGAGCCACGGGTTTGCCTTTCTGTAGCCTGTGCAAAACATAACATTATCTTGCTATATTACTTCACATTCTCCACAGGCTGACTCTGCAAATACCTTGTAATGTGAGCAGTTTATTCATGTGAGATGCAGGAAATAATACTCATAAACATAAAAAGCTCGAAACCCTTTTTCAACAGTTTGAAAATAGAACCAGGGCTTTTTTTCAAGATGTCAGACCCCAAAGGATGACTTGCATAACAGATCAAACTGTATGTCATCTCTGTGTGTAATCTTCAAAGTCTGTGAGTATGACTTGGATGGGTTTTTGCAGGATTTAGAAATGTTCACTGCATTAGAAACGTTCACATAGACATCGGCATCTAAAGTTTGAATAGTCTCTTCTGAGTAGCTTGCATAATTTAATGTTAGTGGTTGCATACCTCATAATGCCTGATATCAGAAAACACTATGCAAATGTAATGAGAAGAAAATATTTGTTGGCATTTGCATTATTTTATCAAAATTAATAAGAAAAACTATGACCATGAACTCTTTGTATATTGCCTCTACTACTGTGGTTAGAATTGGGAATTTGAAGCTACATTTTATTTCTCCTTGAACCTGCACATTGATCTAATCCCGTGTATTTAACTGGCTTAGAGAAATGTACAATACACCTCTCATTCGCAATCACTGTGTTTCAAACTATGAAAGAAATGTGCTAGAACAGGTCCCGCTGCAGGGGTGTGTGACTAATCTTGCTGTTTTCTAATCATACTCTCTTCATCTCAGCTTTCCTAAGATGGTATGTTATGAAAGAAAAAGATTGTGACTATCTTCATGCGTTCAGAGACAGTGTGAAAAGATAAAATGTATAAAATACACGTTTTGTTTTTCTAGAGGATAGAACTTTTCCTGGTACTGAAAGGTCTATATTTTAGATACATACATATATCTGTGACTTTAAAATAATACATATTCTGTTGTCTTCCTAATTCCATCCTCTCTGACATTCATTCTGTGCAGGTCAGTTAAATATTCTAGGAATATACAGGAAGAGACAGCAGTACATCAGGGTGTGTATTGGAATATGAAAGAAGGACTCTAGGTAACATGTAAGAGAGCAACTTCTGAGAGTAATTATACTGGATTCTTCAGCAGGGTGGAGACTCGAGTCTCCTTCTACACGTATTCCGGCTTTGGGTCCTTGAGTCAGGCACTTCTAAGTGCGCTGTAAGATCAAGTACAGGAGCAGGGGCTGTGGTGTTGTCACACAGCACTCTTAAACCCAGGAGCTGCAGTTCAAACCTCTTGGGCTAAGAAGAACCCGAACTTTTTATTTCCTAGGGTGTTGCAGCAACAAGCTTATTAAATAAAAGTAGGTGCACCCTTTGGTTTTGAACTGGAGTTGACGTTACTGAAATAAGCTGGATGCAGCTTAAGTGTGCAGGTGAGCAGCTCCCACGTCCCAGACTGAAAGAGAATGCTGAAAACGTTCAGGGTCCTCTGCTGGCAGTGAGGGAGCTTTGTGGCCCCAGACAAAGGTGCTTGTTATTTTGATGCATCTCCAGGATTCTGGCAGAAATTTTGAGCTGCTCTCTTAAGCTTGGCTGCTTAGAGCTTCCTAATTATGAATTAAGCAGATTTTTTTTAAAAAAAAAAATTTCAAACTGAAGCTGAAAACTACTGTAAATCCAATTTAGGATTTAAGTATGAGCTACCAACAGCCCTGTAACATGTTTTTTCTCATGTATATAAAATTATATTTGTTTGCAGTGTGTTACAAAAGGGCCCTTGGAGTCAAAGTCATCTATCTGTGGGCAAAGTGTAACATAATAAGTGTTTTTACTTAAACAAAGAGCATAGTATGAGTCCGTGGGACAGGGCAATTAAAGTGAGCTGAATTACTTAATGAGGAGTGGTTTGAAAGCAGTTAGATAGTCTGCAGCTGCCACTTTCTGCCACCTGGGGTCCTCTTTCATCCCCGATCAGTACTGTTCTGCTGACACTAGGCAAAAATAAGGCACAGTTGAGGTGTTTCATTGTAATTCTCAGGGTGAAAAATCTTTTACAGAAGCATTACATAGAGCTGTTTGTATTGACTTGGGTATCAGTTAATTTTTATATCTGGAAATGATTTAGAACTGTGATTTCTGGGCTTCTGGTAGACAGTTTGTTTCTTTTCTTACAGTGCCCTGTACTATGCTTTGTTCCTGCATAATCTGCTTTGTTAATGTTCCGCAAATTCTGCTTTGCTAATGTTTTTATTTTCAATGCAG
This sequence comes from Phaenicophaeus curvirostris, assembly GCF_032191515.1. Lineage (NCBI taxonomy): Eukaryota > Metazoa > Chordata > Aves > Cuculiformes > Cuculidae > Phaenicophaeus > Phaenicophaeus curvirostris. Next base: position 50,480,170 of record NC_091395.1, on the reverse strand, counting down.
TTCTTTTCCTCCTGTGACTTGTGAAACATGTAATGGTTTGTGATTGCAGTGCCTAAAATTAACTTTCATGCTTGTTTCTAAGGTATTTGAGAGATGCAGTGGTTTTAGCAATTTGGAGTGATACCCTTTGGAAACAGAGGGGATTCTTTTTCTCAAAGGCCTCTTCTACGTTATATTACTGATAGTGAAGAAGATAAAACAAAGTAAATAGCTCCTTTTTCTCAGGTTAGCCAGTATGATTCACAGTCTATGCTGTTGTTTTTTTTCTTTTAATGTGGCTGCCATTTTAGGTATCAATTAAACAAAGCAATGCAAACAATGACAGTCTTTCTCCTTTAAAAAAAAAAAAAAAGAAGCCTGCAGTTTTAAGTTTGATACAGCAGCCTGTAAATGGGCTGATGCATTTCCTGCCTTTCTCCAGTTCTTGTTTTATTGTTCCTTTCCCATGTGTTTATGGGTGCATTTGCAGATATGTGTAGTGAGCCAGATGAGGATATTCATCTGGCTGGGAAAACAAACAAACAAACAAGTTAACAAAACCAGAAAACATGTTGAGGTTTTTTTATTTACTTGTTTTAGGTATTTTTTTCCTTTTGGGGCATGTTTGGGCCAGTCTTGCTCTTTGATCCACCTCGCTATCTAACTGTTCAGGTGGTTGCAGTGGCACAAAAGAAAGGATGCCAGGTGGGCTACGATTAAGAGGCTAGTGCTGGAACTGCTTAACCTGTCTCTGTCCTTGAGACAATGCTTGATCAGCCATAGGATGTGCCCTGTGTAAAATGAAGCGTTTCTGTGTTCTGTAAGCCTGTACTTCAGAAAGAAAGTACAGGTGTGATTATATAACATCTGCCAGCCTGGAGACTTGGATAGTAGTTTACAATTAGTGGTAACAAAGGAATATTTGTACCTTCTTGAGGTTGGAATGAAGGTATGTGTTGTAATGGGCCTTGTTCTTGTGCGGCAGGGCTTTTCTGGCTGAAGCATACATGCTCTTGTTCAGCAGAAGACAAAGTCTCTTCTGTGTTTCCCTGTGGATTTATTTGTAGATCTAGACTTTAAGGGCCAGAGATTGTACTTGCGCATGCAACTATTCAAGAATATTTTGTGGTTTTGTTTATCAAACCTACAGTGTTGTTTGATTTGCGCTTATGGTCGGAGGTAGTTCCTGAAGCTGTAGTTTACTGAGAGATTTGTGAAGCCAAGTATTGTCTTTCATTTTAGAATAACATAAAATATAAACCTTTCTGACTTGAGGTGCAACCAGATAGGGATTTTCTGTGCCACATTTCTTTGAATCTGTTTAGATCAGTTTACAGCTACGTAAGGCACAGGAGGTTTCTTTTTGAATGCATTTTTATTCTGAACTAGCAGTCATATGTGCTTTTCTATGGTCAGTGTGAACAAACGGCCACACCTAAAGGAATCGTTCCTCTCAATCCAGAATTAGAACGGATCAGATGAATTGCAACTCAGTGGTGCCCCTAAAGGGTATAAGAGCTTGGGATGACATGAACAGATGTGAATGTCTGGCATGCGGGATGTTAGAACTACCCAAGAAGTGAAACCCTGCTTGTACTGCTTTATTCTACGGTATAGAAACAGTTGCTAAGGTAAAGAAAAGATGGCGTAAATAGGAAGAGAGCAGAGATAAGGGCAGGAGGTTCTACAGAAATAATTTCAAGGAGTTAGTAAAAGTAAGAATTTCAAATAATGGGGTCTTTCATTGCTTTAACATGGTCTTAGTGTGTGACTTTTGAAGAGAGAATCCATTTCTTATGGGATCTATCTTCTCCGTAGAACTGGCAGTTGAAAACATAAGATGTTGCACTGCAAGATAAATGGGCTGTGCTTGAACATTCTAAGTGGTTCACTGAACAAGTCAGGGGTCATAAAAACCCAGATTAGGTGTGTGATCCATTAATTCAGGACTGTATGCTAATGCATTGCTCCAAAGAGACAGTTACCTTAAATCTGGCACATCTTCAATTCTGAGTCCTTGACTTGCTTTTAGCAAAGTTCCTATTAGAGGAAGTTTTTTTTTTGCATGGGTAATTTTGTTCTTACTAACCCTCCACTGTGCACAGGCGATGCTGTAGCATCTTTTCTCATCTATGTTTCAGCACCGAGTAGGGCAAAGGAAGGCCATTATCCCTGACAGAATGACAAGATGCTGAGTTTGCATGCTAAGCAGCAATGACCTGCAAGGCGTCTTCCTCAGGAACAGGGAGCTCTTTCCCTCTGTGAGAAATACTTATTCACTGGTAAAATACTGAAAAGGACAAAGTCTTTGAAGCAAAGGCAATAATATTTTTATTTTACAATTCAGTGCGGAATTGGATGCCCTTCTAAAAAAAGGCATCCCATCTTACAAACACAGTAGGTATATATACTAGTTTTAGGCTAAGAACCGTTTAAGTCCCCAGAAATTGTTTATCTTTTTAGGTTATTCAAGCATGTCTGGAGACTCCCTTCAGGTTGTCTCTTGACCCAAGACAACTACATCTTACAAGACAATTAAGCATATCAATAAATCCTTGCAACTCTAAGAGAGCGTTTATTCTTTCAGATTGTTCATCCACGGCTGGAGATTGTCTGCATAGTATCTTTTGATATAAGACAGATTCATATTTCAAGATAATTAAACATGCAAACCAGCTGCAGCAAAACTTATCAATTAATTTTCACACCTCTGTACTGCAAGGGGAAGAAAGGAGGGCAGTCCCTGTGCCAGATTCCTAGGAGTGGGAGCAGTAACTGGAGGATGTGAGGTGGTCTCATCTGCCTGCAAGGAGCAGCTCCGGGCCCCATGGCTCCCGGCTGACATTGACCCCACACTTGGGTGCATTCAGCCTGCGTTCAGCCGGCGCTGGCAAGCTGCCACCTTTCTTCTTGGGAAGAGGGAGACAGGAGGAACAAAGAGATGTTGCCGAAGCAGTTGGCGATTTGGTTGATTGGAAGTTCGGTATCACGAAGCAAAGGGGAGGGTGTCACGGACCTTCCCCAGTGCCATCTTTCCTCTTGAAAAGAGGGAGATGGGAGGAACAAAGAGATGTTTCCGATGCAGTTGGTGATTTGGCTGCTTGGAAACTTGGTATCACGAAGTAAAGGGGAGGATGTCGCGGTCCTTCCCCAGTGCCATCTTTCTTCGTGGGAAGAGGGAGACGGGAGGAACAAAGACGTGTTTCCGAAGCAGTTGGCGACTTGGCTGCTTGGAAGTTCACCATGAAGCAAAGGGGAAGGTGTCGCGGTCCCTCCCCAGCCCTTGCCGCCGCCGCCCCCGGCCACCGTCCCGGGCGGGGGGCGAGGCGGCCTCTCCCTTTCCCGGTACCCCCGGCCAGTGGCCCCGGGGCGCGGCCCCGTCCCCGCCTGCAAGGGGGGCGGCGGGCGGCACAAAGCGGCGCCCCTCGCCCGCGGTGCCCCGGCCCGGTGGGCGGGCGGGGGCGGCGGGAGGCGGGCGGGCGGCGGGGCCCTGGCGCCAATGGGCGCCGCCGGGGGGCGGGGCGGGGGGCGGCCGCGCTTGGGCTCCGTGCTTGGGAGCGGGGCAGCGGGAGCCGGGCCGGGCAGCGTGTGCGCCGCACGAAAATGCACTCGGATGCCGGCGCTGTCAGTGAGTAGTGGCGGGGCCGCCCGCCAGCGCCGCTGGCCCCTCACCGGGGAGGCCGGGCCCGAGCGCGACGTGGGGCTCCCGGGGAGGCGCCGGGCCTGGGGTGGGAGGGGGAACGCGGGGCCTGACGCAGTTCGCCCGGCTCGGCCCGCGAGCGGGGAGGGTGCGTGGGGGGGCGGACCGGGCTGCGGCGCTTCCCGGCGGCCCCGCTCGGGGTGGGGAGGGAGCGCTGCGTGTGCGCGACGGTGAATTCAGCGGATTCCGCCGGGCCGGTGCGGGAGAAACGGGGCTGTGAAGGGGAACGGGCCCCGCGGTGCATTGTGGGAGGTGGAGTCTCTCCTGCGGCTGCCCCGTGCGGCCGGGTGGGAGAGGTGGGGGACGGCGGGACTACAACTCCCGGCAGGCGCTGCGGTGCCGCCTCGCTGTGCCCACGCTGGAGGGGGTGGCGTGACTACAACTCCCGGCAGGCACCGCGCCGCCGCCGCGCTGTGCCTGCGCCGGGGGGGGCGGGAGGCGCAGCCCTGCGCGGAGCCCCCAGAGCCGCGGGCAGCCCCGGGCTCGGTCCGTGCGGGGCGGGTTCCGGCTGTGTTTCCCCAGCGGGCGGGACCGTGTGCTGCAGGCAGGTCGCCTGGCGTGGGGGGGTCGCACACCCGTGTCGGGTGTGGGGAAGCGAGGCGGGGGGGGCTCAGGAATGGTCTCCGTCCACGCCTCCTGGAGGAAGGGGTCTGTCACCCCCAGCGCGGAGCTGCCCCGGCGGGGCCAGGTTCCCCATTGCTGTGATCTCCCACCGACGCGGCCCCGAGACGCTTCGTTACTGCAGGACTCACTTATGGGAGAGATAATGAAAATAGAAGCTTTGATCATACGTTAATGAATGATGGTCTGACTTTTGGACAGAGTCCTGAAAGCAATTATGGAAAGAAGTGCTGCGTAGGGCCTGGATTTTCTTGAATCTTCCTGTGTTTCTCAAAATGAGAAATCGGACAGGAGCAGCCTGGTAAAGGCTCTAACTCACAAGGCTACGCAATTTCTGTAGTGGTTCCAGTTTGTTTTATCTTTATATTTGTGGATCATTATACACTAGCGGTTAAGGCTCTCATTGAAGCACAAATAACTACCTCATGAAGGATAATTATTCTAGAAAATGCCTTTTGTCCAGTCTCTTTGTTGTGTGGCCTGTCCAAAAACCATGTAGGTCTTCATTTGACACATGTAAGCTGCAGTTACAAGTATTTCAGAACTCATGTAGAATGTTGATGACTATATAATGATTTTATGTAATTTTTAAAAATCCCTCTGCAGAAAACAAGAAGAGGACTGTTTTTCAGCCTTCCGCTGTTACTGGCTTTGAAATGACTCAATGTTCCATCTCGATATTTCTTTTTCTTTTGGCAGTTCATGGCCTTATATGTGTTAAATTGAATGCTTTCCTAAATCAACTAGCTTAATTGTAGCTTCATTGTGGTTTTTTTTTCTTATTGATTTAAATGCTTGAACCAGAAGTATTCATGGCATACATTTCCAGGTACAGAGATTGACTTGTTGTTTCTTGACTGAGCATTTCTTTTGAGCCTTCTTTTTGGCTCTTCTAAGATTTTTATCTGTTCATGTGATATAAACTACACTAATACATTTTTGCTCAGTCACAATTTACTTTCTGAGAGTGATTGTATGCTTTTCACGTTATGTGAGAAAATCAGCTTTCCTATTTCCATTGCAACTGTTCATTTCTTGCAGCTCCAGTAGCTGTAATCAGAAATGTCTTCTGTGTGCAAGGTCATGCAGTGAGTTGAGTTAGGCAAGTAAACAGTCTTGCCCCCACTACTTCTCTTCAGTCTTTTGTATTGGGATGAGATTTTATTTGTGTAATTTCAGCACTTAAAAACATTTAAATTTATTTATATCTGAGTAGATTTTGTGCCAAATGTAAGTGAATTATTAATCCTGTTGTTTTCTTTACTTCCACCCCCTCAGTTTGGAGGTATTGAAAACAAAGACTTTGGGTTTTTTCAAAACATTATTTTGTAGTTTTGTTTCTGTTTTCACTCAGGAGAGGAAAACTTGCTTAATTTTTATGTCCTGCACTTGCCAAAAGGCATTACAGTACAGTAGGAAGTACAGTAGATCCCATGAAAATATACAGCTCTTGTGTCCGGTTTAAATGTTAGAGCATTTAATAGTGTGGTTATTTCTTCTACAATAAGTAAGACTAATAACAGGGGCTTAGAGCAGAACTCTTATTTTAAATGTACCTGTATTTTTTCTTACACTGTCCAATTAAGTTGTTTCATTTAAAATTATAGGTCTGAGGTTAAGCAGAATTTCTATGTTTGGCTCATAAAGAGATAGAAATAACTACTAGTTTGCCAAGTGTTTTTATAGTTGCATGTGTGTACGCGTGTATATATATCTATATCTATAGTTGGTACAGCTGCAAGGCTTCAGCTTGCCTTCAGGAACCAGCTGGTGCGACACATGCTTCTGTCTCACTTGATGCAGATGTGTGGCTGCACAGACTGTGGGGCTCTCTACTGCAGCTGCTCATTACTGCCTATCAGCTGTAGATTACTGCTTCTCTTGCTCAACTGGTGAAGTGGTTTGTAGGAGCACTCTCTAATGCAGTCAGTCAAATGTATCTGGGTTAGCTCTTGCCACTTCCTTGAATTGTCTAAAGTGACATGGCTGATTTTTGCCTGAAGTGGGTTAGAGAACGCACCCGTATCCTGTGCTGCTGGCAGAGCTGTGGGGTCTGTAATGTTTGGCAGAGAGGAAGAAGCAGACAGGTGGGGCAGTAATGGTTTTGACTGGCATAGCTGTTCCTATCCAAGATCTGCCTGGTGCTGGATACGCTAGGAGTGCGTAATTGGCAGGGTTGCATTTCTGCTGAATTAGCTAGAGCACCAGATAAAAAGTTTTTATTAGCTTTATGCCCTTTGTAGGATGACAGATGACACCTAGTCTGGCACGAAATGAAGACTAGTGCTGGCAAAGAACTCTCGGGCCATAGCAGTCGATGATGCAAAATTAACTCCTTGACACTTTTTTTAAAAATTAATTTGATGATAGAGTGAGAGTTGGACTGGATGAAAACTTTGCATCAAACAAGTGTAAAATTGGTTCTGTATTACAAGCTTTGTAGCTCAGTTTCCTATGATCTTGAATTGTAGATTGAAAGAATGTCTGTCCAAAGCCTGGGTAACACAAAATCACTGAAATGCTGTTTGTTTTGGTAAGACATACTTTAGGAATAGATTTAAATAAGCTCTAATTATCCACTGCTTTCAGTCATTCTTTTCCAACTGCAGCTGTTCACTCCACCTTTATTATGTTCTGGCAAGAATCTCCGTTAGGAATGCTTATCAAATATATTTAGTAGGTATATGAAGTGATATTTGCAGCAACAGAAAGAGGCAGTTTGTACCAGGAATAGTGTTAAGTCTTTTCTATAAAAAAACAAACCCAAAACATGTGACTAAAATCACTCCTCTCCTCAAAACAAACCCTAAACCCCCACCATGAGCCAGTGTGCAGGGTTCTTTAACCCATATCTTAATGCATTATATGGTAGCATAGCTCTTATTTCTTCAGAGTCAGTTTAAGGTAAATGGAAATGCATGCAAATCAAAGTAACAGTTACACAGCTTTTGCACTGCTTAATTTGCTCTTAAATTCTCACTGACCTTTATACTGTGGTAGCGTTTTTTGTAAGCAACCTGTCAGACCAGGGTACTTTTAAAATACGTAGATAGAAAAAGGATTTATTCCTATACGTAAAGAAAAAAATAATGCTTTTCCCTATCTGTGTAGCATGCAGTAATTTAAAAAAAATTGTTGCAGATAAAGTGACCGGCTAATCAAATGTGGTAATACCAAATGTTAGAGTTGAATGTGAATGTTTGATGTAAAATGATAAGCAGTTTGTTATGTGTTGTCATTTCAGCCACATTTTGTTGTTTGGGGGGTGTTTGTTGCTTTCTTCCTTTTTTTTTTTTTTTAAATAGCTTAAGTGGCTCTGTATTTTGTTTCAGAACATTTCAGGCTGTTGTGTTTGGAAAAATATACACAAATTTGCAGCTGTGGGTTTGGATACTGCACAGTGATGCACGTTTTTCTCTTGTTTTCTGCGCTTAGTAAGGAATACAAAAATTCTGCTTCCTGAACATAAGTGTTGAAGGCTTTCACCAAATGTAGGTTTCAGATCTGAACTTCTAAATTCTAGTATAAGTTACCTTACTATTAAGATAATTCTGTAAATAGAATATAGAGCATGAAATGGTGTAGTGCACAGAAGATTAAATGCTTCTTTTTTAATGCATAAAGTTTATTTAAAACTAATTAAGAAGACAGCATTTCGAACTGTTATTTCATGTACCACTACAAGTTTTCTGCAATTCTGTTCTTTGAAATCACGGAAACCAATTAAATAAAAGCAAAAGTGTAAGCATGCTGTTTTCCTTTTCAGGAATGAATGCTTAGTATGAGTTTTCTGTCTAATAGTTGTTTTTGAGAAGGTTACAGAAAATTATCCATGGTATTTGTCCTGATTCAGATGTATCTTAGCAGTAGTAAAAATTACTACATCAACTACTTCCATGCTTAATTTTTACATATAGAGTTATAGATATGGCATTTATATGGCATGTCTGTCTAGGATAAATATCCTCAGATATTTATTACTGTTAAGATTTTGTATAGATTCTGTATTTGCTCAGAAAAAACAATCAAGCTTTTAAAGGAAACTTGGAGTCAGCTGTCAGTCTAGTTTAGTACTGTTGCTATTTTTTTCCTAGGTTTTTAGTAGATTATATGGCAACCTGTAGCTGTGTTTTGTCCAAGCTTTTAAACTGATAATTTTGACAGCAGGAACAAAGTTATAAGTTTCAATTCAGGCAGGTATGTGTCTGTGTGTGATTAGGCTCTTAGGCAGAAATACTCTTTTTTTTCTTCTTTGTTTTTTTTTTTTTTCCAATTTGACTAGTTTGCCAACACACTGTTCTCTCCAATGAAAAGTTTGACCTTTAAAGTTCTTAAATGTCCAATAGGAAAGTTGAGCATTAGGTTCCATTCACCTATATCTCTTATTTATATTAAGATATATTGATTTTTTTTGTTTGTTTGTTCATTGTGTTTCATATGTTTGTCTTAATTTTTGTCTAGTTTATTCTGGAAGCAAGCCCAGCGAACTGTTTCTTTTGTTCCTCTGTAACTGTCAAGTCCATAATCTATAATATTTTAGAAGTTATTTTTAAGCTGTTTCCTTTTTACGTTTAAATTTTAAATGAGTGTAACTAATAGACTAACCCAGACTTTAACACTTAATGTGAAGTGTTAATGATGAACTGTAAACAAGGTTTAAACTCCACTTGCTTGTCACGTTGACTGTGCCATTTTCCCTGTGATAATTTTCAGGATGGTGGTGATTGAGCACGGGAGGTGTTATTTTTTTTGGATTTTGTTTCTTCAAAAACATTTTTTTCAAAATATGCCTTTTCAGTGGCGTAGGATACTTTGCGTATCTTCTGTGCAGTACTGATACAGCAAACACTGTGACCAGTTCAGAAGATTAACTAAGCTGTAATTTAACATTGCTAATTCATTGGCTGCTGCTCATACTTGCTTTGTAACAGTGACTGCGGAAGAAGCCTGAATTTTTGTTTTGGGTAGTAGCCCTACTTTACAGGCTTCCCCCGTGAAATAGAGAAAACTTTGGACTCTGATTCTCCATATTGGTGTGGTTAAACAAGTCTTTGTGGAACTAAGGTGTGATGCTTGTTGTATAAGAACTGTAAAATATATTTGTATGGCCCCTCTGTAGTCCATCATAATTGTGTAAGCTATGCGTGAAGTAACAGCTAAAAATTGTAAGAATATTTCCAGTGGATGTGTGAAACACACTGATGTGAATGATACACTTTGAAGTGCCTAGGAATATTTTGTTATAAAGGTGAATACCTAATATACATATAATCCTAATTTTGAAATATTTTTTCTGTTGTTTTTAAAAGTGTCATCTAAAATTCCTGTTTAATATTGATTGAGAATAAAATATTTGCTTGATATTCTCAGCTTGTTGCCTCAGGTATAACTGGTTTCTCTAAAGGTTCATGTTCTTCATAGATTTTGGGCTAAGCAACAAGGAAAATTTTTAAATTAATATTCCAGAAAGATTAGTCTGGTATGGGAGTTAACAAAATAAATCTTACCTTTTAATCTTGCCCTTCTCAGAACAGATTTTACATTGTTGAGTGTCACTCCCTCCTCCCCCCTTTTAAAATTCTTTTATGTTGAGTTGAAGGTGGGCTAAGAAAGTCAGGATTAGTTTTATTTTTTTCAGAATGGTTCTGCTTAGTGTTGTTTGACTAGGAAAAGTGGAACTTCTTTGACAATGCAGGAAAATATCTAGGACCCTGTTAAAGTCTTCTGTCTTATCTTGGTAATAAGATGAAGATTGTGTTTGACTTCGTATAGTGAAATATAGCTAAAGTTGGAAACTCCATCTTTGGCACTTCTGATGAAAGAAATTGTATTGCTGTGGTGGTGGACTGGGGACAATCCACTAAGAAACAGGTAGTGAAATGATGCTCTCCAGCTAACATAGTAAGTGTAACATAAGATTCCTGAAGGTATCTTTTTATTTTTATTTTTTTTAAATTATTCAATGCGACAAGCAAATTCAATAACAGTATGTGTAACAAGTATGCTTACAGCAGGCAGTTTTTTCAGACCCACTATTTAACTTAATAGCAGTGTCATTTGCTGACCTGGGGATTTGATATTCAATGATGACTTTGTTTATTCTTAGATTCTGGGTCATCACAAGCCTATATTGAAAACATTTGTTTGAAATGGAAATATGGGAATTATGTTTTTGACCTTATTTGCATCTTGTATCAGCTACTGGGCAAAGCCAAATTAAATGTCTTCCAGTAGAAATGCTTTAATGCATTAGCTGGTTGGTAGTATTAGGCACATACAGCTTTTCATGTATGGAAGAACTGTGCTAGAAATACTTTGCTTGTCATATAGTACATGTCTCTAATTAGAGTGGTTTTGTGCACAAGTTCTAGTACAGTTGCTAGTTTACTTCCAGTTTAAGTGGAAATATTGTATAATAATTGGTTGTCTTTGATCTCTGTCAGCTGGTTTGTGTCCAGCTTCTGAGATTCTTTTTGGTTTGTATGGTTGCTGGTTGGATCACTGTTGATCTTTTTTGTAAATTACTTATTTCCAGTTTTGTCTTCAACACATTTCTAGCAGAACCAGGGGATTTAAAATAACAGAGGAAAAAGTAGTTTGGCACTTTTTTTGTAACTGAAGCAAACTCAGGTGTTTTATTATGGGAACACGGAAGCAAAGTTAATGCCTATGGAATGGCTTCTTTCATTAAGTGTTGGAGTATTTTGGTGTTGGTTTGATTTGCTTTGGTCTTAACAGCTGCTGTATCGTGACCTTTGGTTCATTATACAAAAGTCGTATTTCAATTGTGTCAATATATTCCAGTCACTTAGTTTTGGAAGGAAATTAGTGTAAAAGCAAGTATGTGTGTACAAATAAAATTATCCTTTTTTAAAAATAGCATTTTTAGTAACGAATTTAGAATTTTACATGGTATTTGAAATGGTTTTGGAATAGATGGAATGTAAAAACTGCGTACCATGGAAACTATAGTGATGCCTAGTTTACAGGAAAAAAGTGGTAAATATTTCTTTTTAAAAAATATTTTGTATTAAACTGTAGTTAGCAATAGTTCTCTTTTGCTGGGGGTCATCCGTGCCTTAGAAAGATGCATATGCAGGATAGCTTTTGCAGATTTCACTTACTGATTCCACTTGGTGTTGAAAAAGTTGACACTGAAAAAGTGTTGAGATGGCTTTCATTTTATAGTTACGTGATGGTTTAATTAAACCACCAAAGCAGATTAACATCTCGGTTGCTACAGCTGGAAACCGGAGTTTTTAAAATGATCTTTTTTTTCTTTTTTTTTTTTTCTCCCCACTTCTAGATTTTCAACTGAATTCTCACCTATCAACACTGGCAAATATTCACAAGATTTACCACACCCTCAATAGGCTGGTAATGACTTGCCATTTTCTCTCAGCAAAATAGCTAGGGCTGTAGTCCAGAATGTTTTATGACTGAAATCATTAACTGATCACACTTCTAAAAACTATGATTGCCTTTTCCTATGAGAGGCTGTTGGTTTTGAATCTGTTGAGAGATAGAGGTGAGAGATTAGCAGTAGTAAAAGAGGGGGAGCGGGATGGAGGGCAGTCACACTGGTGTTTAAACACTGTTCCCTGCAACACTGGATTTATATTTTGTCTTCATAGAAAAAGCCTTCCTAGATATATCAAATAGTGGTAACCATCATCATTATCCAATTTCTTACAGTTCTTGTGGAAAGCATATTGAACGAGCAAGCTGTCTTCTTACAACCATGCAAAGAGTGAAACAAGATTTTTTTGAAGACTATCTTTGCTTGTTTGCTGTGCATTTGCATTTGCATTGTTGCAACTATAGCTGGAAATGCTAATATGGCTTCTGTTTTTACACAGCAAATTTAGTGGAAAACACTGCCTTAAAGAAAAAGGGGTAACTTGTTTCCAAGATTTCAGTTAGGTTTTAATCAGTTGTCTGTATAACACAGGTATATGTTTACTCTTAAACAAAGCCATTTCTGTGGTAAGGGGTAAATTCAATCTTTCTAATGCTGCATTTAATAATGGAATTGTTCAATACAAAATGCAAAATTCCCCATCCAATGAATAGCAATTTCCATTCTTGAAGCATAGTTTGATAGGTTTTTGATGAAATTTTTTTTTTTTTCAAATTACATGAAGATTATCCTTGAATTTACCAGATAAATTTGCAAGGGTGGCTTTTTAGATAAATGTGAACTTAAAAGGCAAAGGCTCTGCAGCCTTAGCTGTATGCTAAGTAATTAAGATTTAATTTATTATCAAATAAAGGTTAAAAAACATTACTGAACAGTGAAGATTGCCGTCTTTTTTAACTCTATCATTCCTGCTTTTTTTCAGAATCTGACAGAGGACGTTGGTCAAGACGATCACCAGACAGGTATTTAGTAGGGATGTAGTACAAATAGATTGAAACAATTTGAACATGCTTCATCAAGGAAGTCTCTCTAATGTAATTGAAAATTATATTTTTACAAAGCTAGAGGAGTTTTTGAAAACAAGTGCCAGGATTTTTTAAAGTTTCTCCAAAATAGATGTTCATGCTTTTAATTTATCTAGTTGTGAAATACACAGATTTCAGCCATATCTGTCATTTCTTACTGTAAGTACTTTAGAAAACTTCATGAACAGTTTCTCTCACTCCTTGGACTCAACCCATTAGACTAGCAGAATATCCATTGTTCTTCGAGTGTTTTGACTCTTGAAAGAGCATTAGTATGAACAGAGCAAAAGATGACCTTTTGTAGCTATTACCATGCCTGTGACTGAGTTTAAATGCTGTGCTCCAAACAGTTCAGCTTTTTTTTCTTGAGTAGCATTCATGCAGGTTGTTCCTGTTTCTTGTGCAGATTTTCAGTCAGTGTTCAAGGGCAATTTTTTAGTTCAAATCAATTCTCTGTTCATTAAAATGTCATTATTTTTGAGGCCTTGATCTCATGTGCGTGGTACTAGCTTGCTGCCATTCTTGATTCATCAGCATTACTACTTTGTGACTTGATATCTTGCATTCATAAGGAGGCTACCTTTTGCTACCTCCTTTTGCGCTTGCTACTTATGAGCTGGTGTCTTCCTTGATACCTTTTTCTTCCTTCTTTTCTGTGTTTCAAGCATGATACCCAGGGAGAAAGGAAAATAACTTACTGACTTCAAGCCCTGATTGCTCAGCAGAACTGTTCTTTAAAACTCACTGTAGCTGTCCTACCACCTGTCTCAAAGTTTTTATCTCTCCTGAGGTGCTGCCTATGTTTGCTGATGTTAGCCTGAGTGCTTAAGAAGGTGGAGAACCTGTCAGGTCCTCCTGGAGATTTCTGGGACACACTTATGAATCTAGTACACTCTTAGTCTAGAGCAGTGAGAAGAGGTGCATAGGACTGAATTATTTGGGATTGAACGGAGCTTACTTAGGGCTTATATACCCTCTTCTGTACTGTGACAGATGACTTTCGTAGTTGAACTGTTGTACCCTAGCCACAAAAAGCTTCTATCAAATATTTTCCTTAAGTGTCATTAATGATTTGATACTTGAAATTAGCTGGTTGTGTAAACACAAAACCTCTGCAAAACAATTTTTTTGAGGCAGGTAGTTCAAGACAGTCAGAGGTTTTATTGTCAATGTGCTAGAACTGATGTCTTCTCACATCCCCTGATGAAGATGTGGAATTTTCTACGTTGAGATCTAGTTGCTCAAACTAAGCACAAATATCAAAAATGTATAAAAATACATTCCATGATCTTTATTTGCTTTTGATCACCAAAAGCTGTTGTGAAGCATTGAGGTAATCCCCTTCTGTCACTATCAATTAATAAAAGTAGGTGTACTGAGGTATTTGGTATTTGTCTCATCTCTCACCTGGTACTTCTGTCATAAAGATCAGTTTAAGAAATTAGCCTCAGAGCTCTCATTATCTCTGTTGGAAGGTATTTGAGCATGCTGTTGGTTTTGGTGAACTGTTTTATACTGACACGCATGGTTATTCTGTTCCCTGTGTTGTGTTTGAATTGAGTTGTTTCAAAAGCTTAAACATGCCTGTTGAATGAGTTTAGGAATGAAATCCCAGCAGAGTGTAACTTTTTACAATAGTTTTAAAAGAACCTTTTAAACTAGGAAGAGAAGTATGAAATGAGAACCGAAAATAGAGGTTGCTACTGGTAGGTTCCTCGTTTTCACGTTTCATCCCAGTATTATGCTTCTGCCCTGTTTTATGTGTCCTTGTAGAGGAAGATGAAGCCCCGAGAAGATGAAGCATAACTTCCAGTCTAGTGCAGTTGAAATATGTGCTTTCTCATGTGAGGACAAATATACATGCAAGGCGCTATTTTGGCCTTTGTGAATATAGTACAGTGAAGCCTCCTATGTCCATTTCATATGGGACTTGACACTTCTGAAACATTTTACTGGAGAGCTTTATGCAAGTCTAAAGAGAATTACTTTTGAAAATTGTTTGATTTCATGTACCTAAATTTTTGGAACTTGTATTTTCCAGCTTTACTGACTGCGGAGTATGAAGTGTCAACACCTATTAATTTTGTTAAGCAGTTTATAGAACTGCGTAAGTGCTGCTAATTTGAGATCCTGTGCCCAGGAGTTCATTTGAAAGTCATGTTAATAACTCTGTAACGAAATTTTCTTTGAGTGTTGCCAAACTCAACCCTCAAAGATTACTTTTCCTAACTATCCTGGCTAATGTTATTACCTTGTGGGCCCTGCTTCTGGCTTGACTTATTAAGTACGTATCTAAATTTGGTTGAGATTTTTAAAACCTTTTTTAGAAAGTCTGAGTATTTCAATTTTAGATTAGTATTTGTAATGAGCTCTTAGCGCATATTACATTTAATTGAAAGCAGTTGTTTCTGTGCTAATCATAAATGTACTAGGTGTATAAATTACTTTAGGCAAATTTTGTCTAAGTATTAGCCAGATTTCTTTTTTGGAACCAGATCTTAAATATTTTAAAGCTAGAGGGTGGCAGTTTCAAAATCCTTTCAGTGATTTGGGAGCTAAGATGGAGCTCACTTCAATATTCCAGTCACCCATAATGGCTGCAGTCTCACAAAGTGTGTTAGCATTCAGTGTGGGTATTTATCTGAAAAACAAGGTAGACTGTAAATGTGTCATGGGCCTTTGCCTTTTCAGCTGTTTGTAGAAGTAAGAAAAATGGCAATTGAGTTTCTGTAAACAATTTTTTTTTCCTAGTATATACTCTCTACAATTGGAAGTAATAGTTGTCTTTATACTGTAACTACAAGTCTGTCAACTTTTTAATAGCTTAAAGTCATGATTTGATTGTTAAATTGTAACTTACTTACCTATCCAGACTAAAATGTCTTTAAAAGTGCGCTTCTTGTTGTCACCTGGCTTGCTTAAAATAATGAGGTCATATTTTCAACAAAATCAAGGCTTCATTCTTGTTATGAAGCTTGCAGTGGGGAATTACTTTTGCCTCTACTATATTTTTTGTTGTTTTAAAGCAGAAAACCCTCTTGAGTCCAAAGAAATTCTGTAGTGTGGAATTCGAGATAGAGAAGATGTTTTTTCCTTTTACAAGAAGATTGCAAGTTGTTTGATGTTTTGATGTGTATCTTAGTTTTCTCATCTTGTATCTGAAAAAATTGTGATTGTTAACTGTGCTTGTGGTGGTCTTGTTGCATCATTAAGTGAGCAGCTATATCTTTCCAATTGCTTCAGCACTTGCAGTTTCTAATTACTTTTTCTTTGAAACATCCCTCTACTTAAGCATCAGCTGAGCAGCATTATTCACAGGCATTATCTAGAGGAAAGGTGAAAATTATACGTCTGTAAATCGCTTGGTAGGGACACACACAGCTTGTAGAATTCTCATTTATTGACCTCTGTTTTTCCTTTTTCATTTATTCTGGTTTTGTTGCTATTTTAGGAGTGTCCCTTCCTTGGGGTGATTATCTTGCATACTGTTTTAAGTTTTGTAGGGTGAATTTTAGCTCTTGAGTTGGTATTCCCTTTTGGTAGCTTTGTCTCCTGCAAATTTGGAAGCACTGAACAGAATGTTTGGCAAACAACATTATACTCGGCAGGCATTTGGCTGATGGTGGTCTATTCAGCAGCCATTTCAAGGCTCTACCTTGCAAATGCTAGCTTCAAGTGTCAAAAACCAGTGAGAACTAGGAGGGTTCTGCCAATCTTGAGTTGAGACCCAGGAGTAAGAAACTTTGAAGATAATCACATCAGAGAAGCTGCACTCGGTAAGTAATGTTCATGTCAAACTTTGCATGAAGTCAGAGGGAGCTGCATGTTTGTTTGCAGATGACCAGACCTTTGAGAAGTGAAATTAGTTGCAAAAGGCTAGACATAGAAATTGCATTTAGAATTAGAAAGCTCTTTTTAGGAAAGGTTAATATTGATGCTGCTTAGTGAGCTATATGGTAAAATAAGAAGTTGTAAGGATTTTAACAACCCCCAACTCTTAAAGTTTTTAGCTTTAGATGGAAATAAAATATAGACATATTCTGCTGTTTTAACTTTGAGAGTTTGTTACAAGAAGGTTGTAACCGCCCTTCAAATTCAGTATACTGATTCTATTACAAAAATGAATACTTTTAAAGTAGTATTCTTGTACTGTGGTTTTTAGAGGTCATTCAACACTTAAAATGTAGTGAAGACTTGGTCCAAACCTCAGTTATTAAGATGTTAAGTCTCTGAAAGCACGTACAATATGTTGTCCGCCTGGTGTCTCTCTGTATGTGTTTGTGTGTGAAGGGAGTGTACATGTGCATTTAATAGTCACTTAGCAATATCTGAGCTATCTCTTTCTTCCCTTTCCTGTCAGTTTGGAAGCTGCAACTAGATACATTCAAACCAAGAAAGGGTACAAGATTTTCATACTAGTCATTGGAGAAATTGGGTTATAGTGAATTCTGTTATCAGCTTAAGCCTTTAGAACAAATTCAGTGATCTTCCTAAAAATGTCCTACAATTTAATGAGGGAAAGATTTCAAGCAGGAATTCTTGGGTTAAATTCTTTGGTTTGTATGGGGTTGCAGATCTGACAAATTTATTTTCCTGTTCTGTAACTGTTTCATTTTTACTTTTATTTATTTTTGTTCTGTTTTCATCTTTTTCTATGCTTCTCTTTTCACAGAGGCCTTGCATATTTATTTTCCCAATCAAATAGCCAGTAAATTGGAGAAACCCTGGGTGGTTTTTCTTGCATTTTACCAGCATCCAGTGCCTGTGGCCATAAAAAATAGATCTATTTTTTTTTAATAGAAAGCTGTTTAAAAACAATCAAATTCTCTCAAAGGAATGAGATAGCTAAAGGTTATACTCAAGTACATACATATTTTC
Organism: Phaenicophaeus curvirostris; assembly: GCF_032191515.1. Classification (NCBI taxonomy): domain Eukaryota; kingdom Metazoa; phylum Chordata; class Aves; order Cuculiformes; family Cuculidae; genus Phaenicophaeus; species Phaenicophaeus curvirostris. The sequence goes on along the minus strand of NC_091395.1, from coordinate 50,462,547 downwards.
CTAAACAAGGTGTTCATTAGCACACGTTTTCATTTATTAAGTTTAGTGTGTGTCTGAGTCTGGCTGTCCCTAGCTCTCTGTTAAGTTCTGCAGTCATCTTAAGTGTTTTTAGTTTGTGTGGGTTTTCAGAAAATGCTTACTGGCAGAGTCTTTAGAAACTTGATCTAAAAAGCCATAGAGCATCACACTTTGAATAACTTGTGGGAATACAGTTTTGCGGTGTCTTTATTTGCAGGCATAATCAAATGGAACAAATGACACTAAGCAGGGCAGGATCCTTACTTTCTTTAGTCTTAGTAGTTAAATGCATGAGGTGTACTGTGAGGTTTTGATGATCTCTGCTTACCTATTTCAAATATGTCTGATACTGGTGGAAAGAAGAAAAATATTATTGTTAATTTCCTTATGTAATATATTCTGGACAGTGCTTCCAGAAGTGTATTCTGTCACAGCCATTATGATTTTTTCATGTGATAGTAGTTTATGGAGTTATAATGCTTGGAAGTTTTCTGGTAACCAGTTAAATCATAATTTGAATTTACAAAACTCTTAACTTTCTTTCTAAAAGACAGTGTAGATACAATCATACTTCCCTGGGAGGATGCTGGGGTTGGGGAGCTTCAGAGCTAAAAAAAAACCAAATCCAAACCAAAAGGGTTCTTTAATAGAAATAAATATACAGATAAGACCAAAGAAGGCATACTAAGTGTAAAAGCTTTATTAGTTGAAATCAAATTAGTTCATCTTAATGTAAAGACTAGTTTGAACATCTTGCTCAATAGAAATATTAATACTTTTGTGTGCATCATAGTTTCAGCGCATGTTTAAAATAAAGTATGTGCAGCAAAGCCTGTGAGGCTGTAAGGTTCCTTACATGTGTTTCTCCTATAACAGGAGAGAGACTTTCAAAGATAAGAAGAATAGGTAAGCAAAAGATTGCCGTTAGTATTTGTTGGGAATTGGGCCTCTGATTTCAGTCTGTTCCTTTGGTGTCAAAAAATAGTCAAAGTTTTATTGCTTGCTTCTGTGCTGTGATGTAAAAAAAAGACTTTGTGGACATCTTAATAAACATAGCTAAACTTGGATGCTGTTGAAGCTAAGAGAAGGTAGCTTAGGCATGCTGGAGTTGGTATTTTCTTGCAAGTTTCTTTGGCATCGCTTTGTGTCTGGATTTTTATACCTCACCTTTCTCTTCCTTTCCTTTTAAAATTCTCTGTGTAACACTCAGAGCTGTGATGGCTCTTTGAGCTGCTCTTATACACACCTTTCTCAGGAGTTCATGTGGTTGGTCTTCACTAAATGAAAGTAGGAAAAATTTTGCTGGGAGTGTCAGCCTACTGTTTTTATGAGAGAGCAAAAGCAATTTAACAACTTGCTGCAGTCAAAAGGGGTGGTCCTCTGCTCTTTCTCTACATTAGCACAAGAAAATTATTCTTTTTTGCTTGGGTTAATTATCTACAGGTTTGGTAAGCTGGATTGGCACAGTGGAGAGTCACCGCAGCTGAAAAAATAGAGACGTAGGAGTATGTAGCTGAGAGAAGGGGCGGGAAAGTCTGCTGCTTGATTGGTAACAGTACCCCGAATTGCCTGTTTCCTGCTTGGGGACCTTGTTTCTTTGAGAACTATCCAGTCCAAATGATACAGTCAGCCACTTATTTTTTTTTTCCCTAGTGGCTGCTGTATGTTAATCCCTACCTCCCCCCAAAACAAGGAAATAAAAAAACCCAAACCAACCCAAACCAAAGAAAAAACAAACAAACCCTTTCCTACCCCTTGCTCTCTGTATCATACAAAACTTGGGGCTTAACAGTAAAAAGGTTCTGTTTTCTAGAGATAGATGCTTTTGTTTGAGTTGTATCTCTGTTTAAAAAAGAAATGATCAACTCTTAGAAGTTCTGATTTGAATAAATGCCTGAAAAATAAAGATGCCTTTTTGAGGGCAAATACTTCTTCAGGATAGTCTCAGTTCTTGCCTTTTGTAAGACTGAAGTAGCACCAGCACCGCTTTACATTTTGGTAAAATACTTCTGGCCTTAACTGAAATCTGGTCAGAGAGCACCATGTAAAAGCAAGATTGATTTTGCTATTGCAAGGAGACCATTTCTTTTGTAGTTTTAAAATCCACTAACTCCTTCCCTTCCCTTCCATTTGTAATATGCCTATTAGTGGACACAGTTTAACTGGTCTGCAACAGTTTCATTTCTTGTACTGGTGTTTTTAATTCCCTCTGTAGGTAGTCTCCGGTCTTGCAGTTCATCAGACTGCTTTAGTAAAGTGATGCCTCCAAGGAAAAAGAGGAGACCTGCAGCAGGAGATGATTTATCTGCTAAGAAAAGTAGACATGATGGGTATGTCACCTTACCATGAGCTAAGACTGATGGGATATCTGAAGTTGAATAGCTGATATGATTGTGTTTTTAAATATTAATGGAAATGGTATTCAGTTTGCTTGGTTTCTCAATGTGGAACCATAGCCTGTGATTGAACTGTGGGATGTTGATAAGCATATCTAGGTTCAGTTTGCTTCTCACATTTTTCTAGTCATGCAAGAAGCTTGTAGGGAACTTCTCCTTGCTCTAGTTTGTAGTATCAAAATAGACTTACTCGTTTGATCAAACCCAATTTCTAAAGAAAAATATTTTCCTGGATACATGCATAAAATCTGGATTGGGCATTCTCAATCTACAGACTGTCAGAAAAATGAATGCAGTTGTAGCCCACTCAGCTCTTATGAGGAGAGACCATCAGGACTTCAAGTCATGTTCTGGTTTGATGCTGATCCTGTAAGGGAAAGGTGAAGAATGCCCAGACAAGGTGATAGCTGGTGGTGGAGTGTTGATTGAGGTGGTTCTGCTCAGCTTCCCTCTCAGCCACAGAAGTGCAAGTGGGTTATAACTGTGTGTACAAGCAATTTGGGTTTTTTGCATAGGCGAGGCTGCTACAAGTGTTGGATTGTCACTATGTGTGTGTTCAGTCAGCCTCAGTCATTCAGAAACAGTCAGATGTGGTCCTTGTGTGCAAAATAGCTGCTATTTATGTGTACTGAATTTGAACTCCTGGGAATAGAGGACTATACGCTCCTGCATGATAGGTGCAGGACTGTCCTGGAGCTGAAAAGTGGTATATAGAGCCAGAAAGTTTGGTTACCACTGTGTCAGTACAATTTGGTCTGTATTACGTTTGTGTATTATCAGTGACTCAGAAAATACATTCCTCTCTGACAAGAGTCTCCAGGAAGGTAGAAAGGTGCATATCTCTCCTAACTGTTAGCCTGAAAATCAGCCTGGGTGCTTTCCTTTTTATATTCTCTAGCATGAATAAGAAGAATGCTGGTAGCGAAATTAAGCCTCTGGTTATGCCTCTTTAACTCCATTGTGTTTAATAGAGTTGCACAACTGTAGCTGCACTGGAATTCATTAAATGATCTGTTGATGCAGAAGAAGAAAGAGATTTCAACTCTCCCTTTCATTGCTTTGCATACTTAATGCTAGCAAGAACAAGAAAGCAGTACATGTTCATAATATTTTTGGCTGCTTTTTGGAAATAAGAAAATATCAAAAGCTATTTGATAGAAGACATTCCAGCTTTCAAAGATATGCATGAAAGCAAAACAAGGTCAGAATGGTTGCAGAACCAAAGTGGAGGGATTAAAAAAATTTAGTTCTACCTCCCTTTGATAAGACACTGATGGTAAAACAAACAAACCCAAACCCCCAGAAAGGTTGTCTGTAACTAAGATATGTGTAATTCAGATGAGAAAATGATGAGAAACTAATTTCTTAATTCTATCAGTAGTATATATGGTAATATTTTTACAGTTTTTTTAAAGCATAATTTAAAGGATTTTTAAAATATCTGTCTTTCAGTTTATAACTAATGGATCTAGTCTTAATTTTACTGCTGTTTAAGGCTTTGCTAAAAGGAAGACCTCAGCCTGGTTTTGAAAGTGGAGATGAAACCAGATCTGCCAGTCATGGGCCGCAGGGGAATGTCCTTCTCTGATGTGGCTGCAGTTTTTATTTGTCTTCCTTCCGAAGTTCTGAAGGGTTTTAGGCTTTCTCTGCTCTCCAGTTTCTTTTGGTTTGGTCTTCAATAAAGCAGTTTTTATTTCAGCATGACTGGCGCTGCGTGAAATAATTTTCTGAACGTTAAGCTCATTGTTGGAGCTGTGTTTTCTTTCAAGGACAGATTTCTTCAAACTTGGCTTATGCGCCTGTAACCTTCTCTGAACAAGTTAGACAAAGAGAAGGTTGTCTCCTACTTCCATGCTTGTTTGTCAGGTGGAGCTCATGCCTGTCATGCTTGGTCATTGGAGGTCAGACATCTCAGCCTGTCAAAGAAAAATCAATCTGAAATCAGGAACCTCTGTGGCAGTGTGCTGTAGCAGGCCTAGTTATTTGCAAAGCCATTTCCTCTTAAGTTGTATGCAGAGTATGCTGTATAGAAGAAAACCAGTATGGATAGTGCAATGCCAGTTTATGGAACAAGGGGTTTCTAGTTCCAGTTCTTTACCATTGCTTCTGTTTTAGAGGCAGTCTTCCTAGAAGCTGCATACTAGTCATTCAGGATAAGCCTTCACGGAGCACGAGCCTGCGTTGACTCTGCATTAAGCAAAAAGGGTAGTTAGTGTTTGTTCTTGCATGTCTACTTTCAATGAAAAAAATACAATGTGTACTCTCTAGAAGAGGCTGTATTTCCTAACAGAGATGATTTGTCACTTCTAATGCTAATGTAATGATATAAGTTTTGTATGTTTCTCGGTTATAGTGGCAGACTTACAGGGGCAAAGCTAACAAATAAATTTAGTGATTGCAACTCTCCTGTTTGCTTTTGGTGTGAAAATGTTAAATAGTAGTCTGAAGATTATCAAACGAGCGTTGTTATTAATGTTGTTATCATAGCTGAGGCCAAATGGTCATGATTTCTCCTATTTTTTCCATACAAAAGACATTTATTTTTTTATTTCTTACATCGATAGTTTTGTTGGATGATATTTTCAGTCTTCAGTATTTATGCTATGTTCCTATAAACTCTTCAAATATGATAGTAATGTTTTTGAGATATGTATTCTTTCCAGAAAGCTTATTTTGGCAGGGCTCTGTGCTGAAAGAGATGATGATTTCTAAAGGCTCTTAAACTCATAAACACATCTGAAAAGGGAGCTTGTAATAGCCTTCATCCTCAGTTCCAGGCTGTTAGAGATACAGCCTTAGCTTGGAAGAATTAGTGGAATAAAGACACTGACTGTTGAGCAAAAATACTTTTATAGGAACAAATATGGTTGTTTGTGAAGTTATTTGGAAATGCTGATCTCATGCATAGACTGAGTATGGAAAACAAAGATTCCAAACATGTTCTTTAGCATCCCACCCTGGTGTTATAAGAGCTTAAATTCTGTTAATTGATATTCATGTCACCTTAAACCATGAATCCAGTGCTTGAGTGGGAAGGAATTTTTATACCAGGTGATATATAATGAAAATAACTCAGTGTATTCATTTCTGGATCACAGAAAGATTTATCCTGTCTTAAAGAATAGCTATTGTGAGTAAATGGTTTAGCACACACACACCAGAACATAATGACTTGTAGACTTAAGCTTGTGTTTCCCTCTCAGTATCAGAGTCTTGATTTTACTGAGAGCACTGCAAGTAAAATACAGCGTTCTCAAATCAGAGTTCAAAATGCATTTTCTGTGCAGTGCTCTTCCATCACTGTGTTAAGGGCCTTTGGAAAGGTAAAGCAACTTTCCTGTAAAGATATTTGCTAGGTAAGAGTATAGTCCTCATTGTGTAATTACCTAATGCTGTGTATCTGTTACATGAATTTTAGCCAAATATTGGCTTTTTCCTTGGGGAAAAATGAGTTGTATAATGTAATGCTGTCTCTTCTTTCTGATAGCCTCATTTTAAAAAATAATGCTTCTCCTTATTCTGGAATCATGCTGAGGTCAAAATCTCACATTACTGAATATTTGGACCTTAGAAGGACAAAATGTAGAAATTCTTGTTTGCTTTCCTGAAAGTTATATTTTCAAGCAATTAGATCTAGAGCCTAATTTATCCTGGATTTGTATTTGGACCACGTAAGGGCCTATTAACATGAAAAAAAAATACATATTTTTTATATTGAGTAATAAGCCCTGTACTCTATGGTGGGAAAAGTTAGTTTCGAAAGCACAGTTAACACACCGTTATTAACATTGGAAAATAAAATGGGAATGTACTGAGCTTGAAAGTTTTCAAAACCTTTTGTGGTGAGGGTTTTTTTTGATCTGTTGTCATTTACTGACTGGTTTGATCCTGCCCTATGCAGGTAGCCTGTGTTACTGTCATAGATGTATAGACCTTATTTCTTGAAGTAGGGATTTTCCAGTACACACAGGTATAATTTTCCCTGTTTCTGCACCTTCTTAGTGAACTGAATAGTTCTGAAGAAACTTAAACTGCACATGTGACTATTGGCTTGTAGGCTGTTGTATGTGTTGCTCCTTAAGTAAGCCTGATGAAGTTAAAAAAAAAGTTTAAAAGATATATTAATTCATAAATCTTACCAGTCAAGTAAATTTGTTGAGGGTTGCTTTAGACAGTCTTTGTCATACTTTGCAAATCATAAACCATCTCTCTTACCCCTCTCCTTGTTTCTGTGACAGTATTTATGAAACTATTGCCAAAACTATAATTATGAATGAATAGGTAAGGTTTTAGAAAAAATACTTCCATTGTGCTGCATTGATGAAAATCCTCAGCCAAAAATTTAAGTTAATAAATTAGAATTAGTTGAAGTAGTAGAGACATCTACTGTGCCCACTTTGGCTGCCTGCTTAGTTTGTGAGAGGGAGCACAGGGTGTTGCTCCACTGCTCTGTCTCCCTCTCACACTCCCTGATGGTCCTTAGCCTGGTTGTTTTCTCCCTTAACTTTGACACCAAGCGGAGGAGTTCTCCCGCCCAAGCACAACTTCCACAAGTGAAGTCACCACTGGTGGTCAGAGTCACTGTGAGAGGAGCGCACTCCCTGCAGCCCAGTGTCCGGGTGGCTGCATCAGTCTAAACTATTAGTTTATTAGTCATACACTATTGTTTTTCAAGAGAATGTTTTTCTGAGTTATTTTACCTGCGTGTGTGTCTCATCTGAGAGACTAGTGTATACTCTTTGCCCATAGGTATCTTTTTTCCTTGCTATTCCTGATGGGCAGCATGTCAGGTTTCAGAAGTGGAAGGGTGATTGTAAACACAGAGGCTTGGATTTTAATGTCCAGTAGCGATAGGTATAGCAGACATCCTGGGAAAAAGTTCTGCGTGTACCTTTCTAGCTCTGTTGCTGGAGAAAGCACCCTTTAGCAGTCCTGTTCCAGGGTCAGTGTTCTCCGACAGCGATATAATTCTGGTACCAAAATTACCAGGTATTCTCACTGGCCCTTCCTTTATGGAAGGTATCTGTGGGGGTTTTACTTCCTTTTTCTTTTGCCATTCTTCTTTTTTTTTCTCCTCCACTCTGAGCAGTGTGCTCTTTCACTTCTTGTGCATGACTGAAACTCTGTAGGCTCCTCTTACGGATCATCAATGCATAAGCAAATTATTAAACTGTGACATGGTCAGCATAATGGTTGTGCATCTGTTTGAAGGTCCTGGTACTGGTCACTTTGACAAAGCTGTGAGCTGTTGAGAACTTGTTTGAATCTTGAGTCAGATCAGTAGATATTCAGTGCTCCCAGAGTATTTGGCGGTCTTCCCTGCGCACTCTGGGAGTTTGTATTTGTGTAGCAAGAGACGCTGTCCTTAGCACAAACACAAGGCACACCATCTTGCAGTGTGTACAGAGAAATTCCAAAGATATGAGAAATAGAATAAGATACAAAATGGATACCAGCACCTCTGTCATTTTGCGTTTTTTTTTTATGCTGCATGTGCAGTTCTTGAGACTATAAATCTGTATTAATAGAGGACACAGTCTTTGGAATCACCTGTACCCTGTGCTGCCAGGTAGGACTTGCTGTGATAATTGACCTGAGTTGTCCTAGGCTGTAATCTCAGATGCTTGTCTACATACTTGCTTGTGTCTCCCTGCTCACCTCGCATCACCAAGCACTTCAGGGATAAGGAATCTCTTGCTAATGGAACTAGCTGGCTTGACTAGACTTGGGAGAAAGTAATTGGTGTTTGGAGTAAGCAGGGAGAGAACAGGAGTCATCTTTGCACATAAGAGATCACTAATACCGAGTCTGCATTGGTGTTACTTGTTTCTGTCATGTTTGTTTTCAAGTGATCCTTGTCTTGTAGAATATGTGATCTGTTATTAGATCCTTCAGGTTGAGAGAAAGTCATCTGAGATTCATCCAGCCATTTTTGTTGCGTGGTTTTATACTTCTGACCATGCATAATTTGTTTTAATTGCAAGTGTGAAACTGTGTCACCTGCACTTTTATGAATGTCTGGCTAATCAACGTGTAGCAGGGACTGAGGTAGCTCATGATTATATCCTTTCTGATTTTGGTTTCTGAATTTGTGAAGTAATTTGTCTTACCTGTACAGATTGGAAGATCTGTAATCAGTTTTGGTTTCTCAAAAATCAAACTTCACTGGCCAGATATTGAGCTTTTTGAACAATGATAAATATGAGACTAATGCGTTCTGCTTGGAGTTTCTTGGCTGTATGGTAGGCACATGGACTTAGTGATGAATATTGTTTTTTTCCTGCAGTTCCTAATCAATTACCTTAGCCCAAATGGCTTTCAGTCCTGTGTCAGTCCATGAAAACTCGCTATGCTTAGATGCAATGAACGTATAAAAAAGGCTGTTTTTTCGTTTTCTCATTGATCATTCCTCTGATGCATACTCTTATCATTGGTATCTTGATTCATGCTACGGTATTTAGCTCTGCTGCTTGTGGATGCAAGAATTTCTTTTCTGCAATACCTGGATGACTTAGAGCGTTGTCAGTAAATTTGTTTTATTGAGGGTTCCTTCTGAGATCGACTGGTCTCATATTGACAGTTAATGTGTTGATGAGTTACATGAACAAGCAGGGTGAGGCAGTTGATTACCATTCCTTCTTAAGAAAAACCATTGAATCTTGTGATGAATGTCTGTCTTTGGGAACTTCATCAGCTTTGCATGTCCTAGGTCCCAGCAGTGCTCTTACAGACATCTTGAATAAATAGAATAGAACAGAATAAAGCTCCTGCTATGATTAGCTTTTGACTTGGTATTCCAGTTAGTGTTTGTCATGTTTGTTTGCTACAAAAAAGGAGATACTGAATAATTCGACTTTTGCCAAAGTGGCAGAATGCCTCCTTTCTTTGTCTCAAGACATTTATTTTTTATTCCTCTGAATTCAGAATAGACTAAAAAATCTTGGATAGGTCTTTCATAATCACTGCTTGTTATGCAAGTATGAGGATGTTAAGTTATCAGACCTATATAAAAATAAATAAATTTCACTGACTTACACCTTCAGGCTTAGTTGTTTACTTACTGGGCAGTGCAGTCAGCCTCTTCTTTTGCAAATGCAGTAAAGCTTATATAAAGTAGCTAATTCAAATAGGGAAAAAGGTGTTTTCAAAGTGAAAAATAGACATGAAGTAATTCTTCTTTGAATTGCTATTAGAATGATCTGTGTGCCCTTAACTTGTAGCTACATTTCCTCATAGCTGGTAGCTGAGCTTGATGGAGGGTAGTAGGGTCAGCAAGCTCCAAGCTCACATGTATAGACATCTAACATGTCTTCCTAGAGGGACAAAATGATGATGAAATCAACTCCGAATAATTTCATCAAATTGTTTCAGAATTCCTCTTGATCTAGTTAGCCCGTTGGTTTGATGCTGTAAGAGGAAGGACCGCATGTTTGGAACACTTGCAGAGCTGTTTTTGGCCGTTCCTCTAGTCAAAGCCATTTGTTGTTCAGCTCTTATCAGCTTTATGAAGAGAGGCTGAGGGAACTGGGGTTGTTTACCCTGGAGAAGAGGATGCTGAGGGGGAGACCTTACCACTGTCTACAACTACCTGAAAGGAGGTTGTAGAGACATGTGTTTTGGTCTCTTCACCCAAGTGACAGGTGATAGGATGAGAGGGAATGACCACAAGCTGCACCAGGGGACATTAGGAAAAACTTCCTCACTGAAAGGATTATCAAGTACTAAAACAGGCTGCCCAGGGAGGTGGTTGATTCACCATTCCTGGAGGTATTTAACAGACGGATAGATGACACGCTTAGGAATATGATTTAGTAATTGGGCAGGTACAGTTGGACTTGTTGATCTCAAAGGTCTTTTCCAACCCAGTGATTCTATGATTTATGAACCCAAGCTACTGCAGAGTGGTGGAAATGGATTTGAGAATGATTATGCAGCAGTAAATGACTACTTGGACTGATGAGTCTCCTTCCTCTAGCAGGCACAAATGATACTGTCTTTTTTAGGAAAGTCTGAACAAGGTGGAGTAACTCATCAACTTCTACTATGCCTTCTGTGCTTTAGGTGTTTCAGGTACTAAATTCAGGAGACTGGTACTTCAGTGTTGTTTTCTTAGTATAGGCAAAATTCCTTATGCTTGTTGTTGAAGGAGAGAATTACCTTGCCAGTCATCTCTGGGGGGAAGGAGCATTATGGATCTAGCATTTCAGATAACCATTAACGCCATGATGAGTGAGGTTGCCTGAGGTACTGTCAGCGAGGACCTGTAACTCATTCTCTGTGCTTCTTTCATGTTACCAACTTATTGGCTTTAGAATAAGCGTGGTCATGTCTGTTTTGGTCTTTATGCCTTCTATGGGATATTTTGGAGGCACAAAAAGCATGTGCAGTTCTCCTTAGTTAATAATTCAAAGTGCATGAAGTATGTGTGTGCCAGCAGGTAGGATCTGTGTTGGCTGTGACATGCAGTCTGGGTTTAGACCTGCTGCCACGTTGCAGGCAGCCCATCAGTTGATCGTGGTCGCTAATGGTACGCGCAAATCTTACCTGAACTTAAACAAAGCAGTTTGGGATTGAATTTGAACTAGTGTATCTGTTGTAAGGAAAATTCATGTATGTGGAAAGCAATTATGGATCAGCTCAAGTGTGTCACTGAGCAAACACAGTATTTAGTGTCAGTGATTCTTACTCTGTTAAGCAGTGTCCCAAATAACTGGATATGAGGGCAGAATGTTGGGTAGACGGGTTCATAAAAGGAAAAATGTTGGTGTTTATAGTAGCTGTTGACTAAAAGATAGCTTTAAAAAACTGCTGAATTAATTACTTGTTTATCTTTCTTTTTTAAAGTATGTATAGAAAATATGATTCAACTAGAATAAAAGCAGAGGAAGAAGTCTTTTCAAGTAAGAGGTGCTTAGAATGGTTCTATGAATATGCAGGTAAGTGTGAAATGTCAGTTTCCTCTTAGTAACAATCTGTATTGGAATGTAAATGTTGCACTATCGCAGCTTTTCCAAGACTCAGTGTAGAGGCTTTTTTGTAAAAGTCTAAAAGAAGCTTTTCTTATGTCCTTTGTATTGTGAAGTTGAAGAGGTCAAAGGGCAGTTTTGTCTTTATCTCTGTTCTGTAAAAAGAATACAAAAGTTACTTAACTTACAATATTTTGGAACATGTACGCTTCATTATTCAAATCTATAGTTAAAGATATACATCTGTCCAAAACGTTGTTACCTCTCTGGCTTTATAAGTTCTATCATCTGCCTTGTTAGTGCTGAATAGTAAATAACTGTGCTTCAGGAGAAGTGTGTCTTTAAAAAAAAAAAGAAAAGAAAAAAGGAAGGTGAAGGAGGTATTAATATGAGTTTTGTTCCTGCTGAATCTGATGGTTATAGTTTCAAGCAAAGTTAATAAAATCAAGAATCCTATACTAGTCTTGTGTTTATATAGTTTTCCATCACAAGGTATAGGGAAGGTAGACTGAATTATTTGTTCTTTCCTGTGTGTATGGGAACTTTTTTCAGGCATTACTTCTAGGATTATTAATTATGATCTGTGTTCACAAAAGATACCATTTAATAGTGAAGTTGTATTAATTTTCTTACACATGGTTTTCTTAAAGGGAGAATTTGAAGTGTGGGGAGAAAATGCTCTCGTGACTCTTAATACCAACAGGAAATAAAATAGGTGATTGACCAAGAAAATAAGGGCATCATGCAGTTTTCTGATGCTGTCATGACTATCATTGCTCACAGCTTGTTCTGTTTTGTCTGCTTCCTATGCATAATGAAGTGTGACTTAATTTGATGTAATAATATTTTTTCCTTCTAATAAAATTATATAAACTAAACACTTTGAGATCTCACTTGTCTGTGGCAGTCTGAGAGGAGATTTGGACAAGTTCAAGCCAAATTTAGGTTATCTGCCTTTCTGACTGTCTTTATTTATTTATTTGCACTAGCAACAGGGATAACTCATTGTCAAGACTTTCATGGAAAGAAAGGTTGAAAGAAAGGCTCTATATGAAATAGCTTTTGGATTTCCATTGGATGCATACACCAAGATAAAACAGAAAAGGAGAGGATATGATTCTATCTACAGTATCGAGTAACATTCTAAAAAACGAGTGTTCAAAGAATAGTCTATTTTGTTTTCTTGCTTCATAAGTCTTCTCCTTTATATATGCAGTTGGCACTGCATTTGTTTTTTTTTCCCCTCATGTGTACGTGAGGGAATGAATCTTTTTTAAGACTGTTGTGTACACTCAGGGAGCTGTGAGAGGATGTCATGAGAAGCTGGGAAAAGATATATTTAAACCTTGTTATTTCTAGGATAGTAGGTCACCTAATAATAAAATATGGATTGATCTTCCTCTTTTTCTTGCACGTATGATCTTTAAATTGGATGAGAGTAGGCATTTCAGCCTCTAATGTTTTTTTTTCCCAAGTAGCCCTTTAAACATGAGTAAGATAATTCTGACAAAGTAGTCCAAATACTTTAAATGTATTTAAAAATAGATGTAATTGCACAGTATGATTCTTAATGCCTATGTACTTTTTTCAAAAGGGTATTGTAGAAGTTACAAATATCTTGATTTAGCAGCAAGTTTTAATAGTAGTGCATTTTAATAGCATCTGTTCTTTTAATCTTTTTTTCCTTTTAAGTTGACAAAGAAATAGCTGTAATTCATGTCTTCTCCCTGCAGTTGCTAACATTCAGATACTGTGTGGCTGTGGTATACAGTACCAATGAACAGGAGCATGAGCTTTTTTTTTTAGACTCTTTTGTTGATTACATTATATAAAGATAGTATATGAGACAAAAAGGGATGAGATTCTGGGAATGATAATGTTTTGTATCCTGTATAACTATGCATCACATTTTTATGTGGTATGATCTGATGGTAACAGTAGAGATTCAAGTGAAGAAATGAGTTTCACTAACCATTGTTGACTGTAACCATGGTGATAGGATGTGGATGTTTTGCTAGTCTTAAGTGCATTCTTAAAGATCTTGTTAATTTATTCTTCCAAGATTATCTCACTAAGTAGGTAGAATAAAGGATGTCGTTAGGAACAAAAAATTGTTTTGTAGTTTTTCTGTCTCTATTTCCAAAGGTGAGGTAATGATTTAAATGTATCCAAGTCTGATAGTAAGTGTGGAAATACTTACTGCATGTAAAACAAACAAACAAACAGAAGGTGTATAAAATTTCAGATTGGACTGCATTATTGCATTTCTCTTGTGCTGTAAAAGTCAGACTGTTTTCAGAGATAAGTAAAATGCTTTTTGTTTGCAGGCACTGATGACATTGTAGGGCCAGAAGGTATGGAGAAATTTTGTGAAGACATTGGAGTTGAACCAGAAAATGTAAGTTCAAGATCCATTCAAAAGGCACCTTATCTGTTACAATAAACCAGTCTTATCCACCAAGAATTAAAGAATTAAAGAATTCTTGGAGTCTTTGAAAAAATTAAAGGAGTATAAAGCAGGGTGGTTTATTTTGGAAACTACTTGCATTTATGTTAAACCCCAAGCTATTAACTTGCAAAACCTCAATTTGTCTTTGCTACCACTGCTTCCTTTTCACTATGCCGCCCCCCCAACCCTGCAATAAAGGGAAGATTTAAAAAAACCCTGATCCTTGTGTTTTCTGAAACAATGTGACAACACTGGAGATTTAATGTAGCAACTACAAAGTAAAATTTACTTTCCAGGAGAGAAAAGCATTTCAGATATTGTGAACAGTATTAGCACTCCCATTATGCCATTTCAAAACAAAAGTAAGGAATATGTATAATTACACAGATATTTATATGTGTGTGTGTATATATATACATACACACAACTAAAATTTTAAAAGGAATAGTTATGCCTTTTACAAGCTTTTTCTAGTGCTTAATTAATGGTTTTTAAATGTATATGTAAGTTCCATGTTTTGCAGGATTTGTAAAGCATCTTCTCTGACTAAGTAAGATAAGAATTTTGGTTTTGAAAGATTTACTGGAAATATAAGATGTAATTTGCTAATTTTGGTATTTATTAGTATAATAAACCCTTTAGATCAGTGCAGACATTTGGATGTGTAAGTAAATATTCTGACTTTGCATTAAAAACTGTATAGAGCTGCGCTAACATTGGCTAGTTAATGGCTGAGTTGCAGATTCAAATGTCTTAATTACCTTTTTCTTCTAATTTGCAGGGTCAGTTGTCCTGCAAGTTTTATCATGTATATGTCAAAAGTGGTTTCTTAAGTTCCTGAATAAGATAGTAATCTTATGGTTTCACTTTAACTGAATTCTTTGTTGCTTCTGCCTTCTGTGTGAGATATGAAAGGACTCTGTTTCCTTTTGGGCAAAGCTGAAGTATTTATGTATCAGCCTCTGTTTTCATCTGTGTTAATGTTAGTTCACCTGGTGTTATTTAGCATCTACTTGAATTATACTGCATGTCCAGTCCTGCAAAATTAGGTAGGCTGATGGTAGCCTGAGGTAGCTGGATTCAAGTGGGATCCTGATTAGCTTTTCAATAATTTGATTTAATAAAGCTCATGGATTGCACCTGGTTTAATCTAGATGAGGGTTTAACAAATGTCAAATATAGTGTATTGTCACATTGTTATTTAAATTTTGTAGTTGTTTTGAGAAAACTGTAGCTTTTGCACCAGCTCACCTTCCTCACTGCACTGCTCACTAGATGACTGCATGCTCCCTTGAAATAAGGTAGCTACTGGGAACTTGGATGTTCACTCTGTATCTTTGCACTGTTATCTGATCTTTATTTGCATTATGTACAGGTTTGTCACTTCCAGTTTAACTTTGAAAATAGTGTAGCAAAGATGTGAGGATCCCATTTATATGAGTAAAGTATTTCTAGTCTACCAAACAGTAGTTATTTGAAACTTTATCTTTTCAGTCTTCATTTTTTTTCCTCTTTAAAACAGGTAGTTATGCTTGTACTAGCGTGGAAGTTGGATGCACAAAACATGGGCTACTTTACATTGCAAGAATGGTTAAAAGGAATGACATCGCTACAGTAAGTGCTTTGATAAACCTCTTAAGTTCGTTAGAGTAAACTCAGTTTTTTAGAAAAAAGCACACTTCACTGTTTTGACCCATGATACTTAAATCAGGGAGCAGTACTGTGGGGTAGAAGCCATACATTTTTTGTCCTTTTTATGTTGATATATGTGCACTTCAAGACAACTTGAAACCTGACAGCTGTATCTCTAAATCATAGAATCATAGAATAACCAGGTTGGAAGAGACCCACCGGATCATCGAGTCCAACTATTCCTATCAAACACTAAACCATGCCCCTTAGCACCTCGTCCACCCGTGCCTTAAACACCTTCAGGGAAGGTGAATCAACCACCTCCCTGGGCAGCCTGTTCCAGTGCCCAATGACCCTTTCTGTGAAAAATTTTTTCCTAATGTCCAGCCTAAATCTCCCCTGGCGGAGCTTGAGGCCATTTCCTCTTGTCCTGTCCCCTGTCGCTTGGAAGAAGAGGCCAGCACCCTCCTCTCTACAACCTCCTTTCAGGTAGTTATAGAGAGCAATGAGGTCTCCCCTCAGCCTCCTCTTCTCCAGGCTAAACAACCCCAGCTCTCTCAGCCGTTCCTCATAAGACCTGTTCTCCAGCCCCTTCACCAGCTTTGTTGCTCTTCTCTGGACTCGCTCCAGAGCCTCAGCATCCTTCTTGTGGTGAGGGGCCCAGAACTGAACACAGGATTCAAGAAGCGGTCTCACCAGTGCCGAGTACAGAGGGAGAATAACCTCCCTGGACCTGCTGGCCACACCGTTTCTGATACAAGCCAAGATGCCATTGGCCTTCTTGGCCACCTGGGTACACTGCTGGCTCATGTTCAGTCGCTGTCAACCAACACCCCCAGGTCCCTCTCCTCCAGGCAGCTTTCTAGACAGACTTCCCCTAGTCTGTAGCACTGCACAGGGTTGTTGTGCCCCAAGTGCAGGACCCGGCACTTGGCCTTGTTAAACCTCATGCCACTGGACTCTGCCCAGCGGTCCAGCCTGTTCAGATCCCTTTGCAGAGCCTCCCTACCCTCCATCAGATCAACACTTCCTCCCAGCTTAGTGTCGTCTGCAAACTTGCTAAGGGTGCAATTACAATTGGATTAAAAATTCTGCAGTCTCAAGGAAACAAAAATGTTGTGAGGTTGGATATTGGTGTGTCTCCAAGGACATGTGTCTTTGTTGCTGGATTAGATTTATCTGGTAGATATTGGTATGTTGTTAGAGCATGTGTAGTTTAAAATGCTAAATCATATAAACCTTTTCTGTGACTCTGCATTGTCACATTCTTTCTAAGAGTTCTTTTCTCTGGTTGAGAGCTTAACTTCATGGCATAATTAACACAAATGTAGTTGAAAATCACGTTTCATATCGAGTTGTTGAAAGAACTGTTTGACTTACCTTGCAGAGCAGAGTCACTAAAACTGTGTAGGAGGTTCTATAGTTTCAGCAAAGCTGCAGAAGTATTGTTTCACTGCTGCATTTTGCTGGTTGTTTGCCATGTGTAGACAAGCTCTTAGTTCAATCCGTTGGAAAGTGCACTTTCTACAAAGATGAACAAGTTTTTATCAGTACCAGTGTAAGACTTCGTTATTTCACCTAAATCCATTTCACTTTGTGGGTTTAATCAAAGCATCGTATGCAGACAAACTCGTAAATGTGCCTTTGTCCAGGGTGATGTATTTTGAGCAGAGTGATGGGGACACATGTTAGAGATTCTTTTCTGAAACATCAGACATTGTGTAAGAATGCAGACTCTAAAATTCTCTTTGTGCTTTTCTTGTAGATGTGATACTACAGAAAAATTGAGAAATTCCTTGGATTACTTGAGATCTTTATTAAATGAGCCTACCAATTTTAAACTTATTTATAGATATGCATTTGACTTTGCACGGGTAAGTACTGTGGAAGACCAGCATCTGAAATTAAACTTTACTTTCATAAGTTAGCTTCTAAGTATGTTTCTCTTAAGATACCACTCAAAATTGATTCTGACAAATGGAACTCTTCCATGTTCGAAAAAGTATATGCAAAATGCCAGAACTGGAGAAGAAAAATGTATACGATGCTTGATGGTCCGTGGCTTAGTGTTCTGACATGTTTTGTTACCTCTCTGCTGCAGGTGATTTTGTGACTTAAAGAAAATCATTTAGGTCCTGTTCTGTTGCATCTTGGAGCTTTGCCACTTACTTCCACTAGCTTTATAAGTACTGTAGGTTTTCTTCTTACTATTTTAAGTTTGTGAGCATAAACATTCTTAAAGGAGGAAGACACTTCAGGCATTTCTGCAGATGGTAAAAGCAACTCACATGGTAAAAGCTGGATATGATATAATACTCGTTGAGACAACTATTGGAAGGTCACTAATGATGTTCTCTTCCTACTAGAAAATACGTATTGATAAAATTTTACCTGATATTGGAACCCATAATATGCATAGACTATTCCTACTTAAAGGGAGCAATGGAGGACTTGAGTTTTCTGGATTAACATTTTGACATGGAATTTGGACATCCATGTTGCTAACATGGTGGAATGAGCAGAAGATTAAACTTAAAAATGATCACAGGCAAAACTGAAGCTCAGTTTTCAGTTACAGGATGACCAAAAGCACCGAGAAAATTTGCAGCAAAAAAGTAACGCAAGTTAAATCATAAGAAAAAGATTGAGCTGATAGCAGTTCTGATAGTTAGTCTGTCATAAGTAGCTGAGATTTGTGATACATCAGTACTTTCTGCATGTAAGCATGCGGAGATTCATGGTAATTCACTGTTAACCAAGGAAACCTGCAGCTGAGTTACGACAGAATGCATGCTATTAGTTGGTATGAAAGATAAAAAAAGCCATATCGGCATCTTAATTCCTCTGCTGTGTGAAGGTTTATTTTGCCAGCTTTGCTCAATGTAAAATGCATATGCTAGAAAAAACTAATATTGCCAAATAAGTTCAAGATACTGATGAAATATTTGGAGTAGATAAAAAATGTTGTAGTAGCAAATCTGCACCAGCCAACAGCCTGTCAAAAGTAAGTAAAAAAGAGGATAAGTGCGTCGAGTACTTTCAAGAGGTGTCAAATAGATGTGACAAACAGTGGTCTTGAGAAAGTATTTAATCATTGAGACACAGATGCTGTGGCATCATTTTGACAAAAAAAGCCCAGATTGTAGAACTACAAGTGAGAGGCATATCAAAAGGGGAATTGTCAAGATTTAATAGATTTAATAGAACCATTGAACTTCTAATGCTATGGAGCTGGGTAAGTCTACAGGAGAACGGCATCCAGTAAGAGTAGAAATAAATGCTGACAAAGGCTGATGTATTTATCTAGATGTGGCAGATAAATCTGTACATAATTTTTGTTGGAGTGATTGAAGTGATTGATAGAAAACAGCTGATGGGAGCAGGTTTTGGTTCAGAAGTCTGCGTAATTTCCATCATTTCATGCTAATAACTTCAGGAAAGTACTCCATGGTGAAAAACACTCGTCTAAACTTCTGAAGTTTAAAGAGAGAATTTTTAAAAGTGTCTGTTGTGATTTGGTATTTAGAGTTAGTTTGTCAATAAAAGTAAGTATCATTGTGGTTTTATGCAGCATGTATGATTTAAGTCAACATGGATTTGAGGAAATACTTTAGAACACCATATGCTGGTATTAAGCACAAATACATTCCTTGTTCCTTGTTTGCTATTGTCATTGACAAGTTTGAGAACATACAGATGCATGGCTTTCCTGGCTTAAATAGGTCTTTTATCTGAAATACTGAGGGGAAAAAAAAATCTCAGACAGACTGTATATCATCAATGTAAAACAACTACTGAAATATAGAATCATAGAATCACCAGGTTGGAAGAGACCCACTGGATCATCGAGTCCAACCATTCCTGTCAAACACTAAACCATGTCCCTCAGCACCTCGTCCACCTGTGCCTTAAACGCCTCCAGGGAAGGTGAATCAACCACCTCCCTGGGCTGCCTGTTCCAGTGCCCAATGACCCATCCCATGAAAAATTTTTTCCTAATGTCCAGCCTAAATCTCCCCTGGCGGAGCTTGAGGCCATTTCCTCTTGTCCTGTCCCCTGTCGCTTGGGAGAAGAGGCCAGCACCCTTCTCTCTACAACCTCCTTTCAGGTAGTTGTAGAGAGCAATGAGGTTTCCCCTCATCCTCCTCCAGGCTAAACAACCCCAGCTCTCTCAGCCGCTCCTCATAAGGCTTGTTCTCCAGCCCCTTCACCAGCTTTGTCACTCTTCTCTGGACTCACTCCAGCACCTCAACATCCTTCTTGTGGTGAGAGGCCCAGAAATGAACACCATTTGTTAATATTTTTCCTTCCTCTGTATCCAGGAAAGAGAATGTAAGTAGCTGGATTGTATGTAAGAATGCAATTGGAGCATCTGTCATGGCAGATGTGCTATTAGGTAGTTGAAGATGGGTGTAAAGGGCTATCTGAACAATTTGTTCTTAACAGTTGGAGAGGGAGAATGTAGAAACTTAGCAATGTAAGACATGTAAAAACAATGTGGCCAAAATAAAGGCAGTAGAGCCTAATTTCATTAACACTTGAGTGTGTGGGAAGAATTCAGAGTATAAACATCATGAAAAATAAAATGTATTCTCAAAGCAGTGTGATTTCTACTTAAAGGTGTTTGTGACAGAGGTGTAAATGGGTTTTGGAAAGGGGATTATTTTTTAGAAGTATTTGATGTTGGAAATAATTGAAATAATTGTGTCATATTAATAAAAAAAATGCCTTTACAAGTTTGTTTTTCAGCTTGTCATGGTTAAGTCCTGGCCTAGCCCAAATGTCAAGCAAAAACCCCAGCAGTTGGGCTCCCAGTTCCCTTCCCCTCAATCCTAAGGGGAAGGGGAAATGAGAGGAAAAGACTAGTGGGTTGGAAACTAAAACAGCTTTAGTGAAATATTATTGTTGTTAGTATCTAATAATAGTAATAATATAAAAAAGAACATACTGTTAATGAGAAAATTAATAAAATATATACAAATATATGAAATTGTGTCTCCTCTACCCCTCAATGACTTATCATCTGCACAAATGCTGTAGAGCAGACATTGCAAAGGGTCAGTTGTTGGAGAGAGCTGGACTCTGGATTCAGGAATGCATGGATCCAGGATAAGAGGCAAACGAACAGAAAAGGTCCTCACTAGATGTTAGCCATCGAAGAAGAGAGACCTTTGTGATCTCTCAGGTTTATACTAAGTAATGACATACAGGGAATGGAATACTCTGTTGGTCAGCTTGGGGTCATCTGTTCTGCAGATGTGACCCTTTTATTTTGCCTTTTTGACTTAAGGCACTCCACCAGCTGTGGTTACTGTAGGAATAAGCAATGGCCTTTGTGCACATCAGTGCCCCATGTTATCATTTGTAGAGAGAAATACTTCATGGATGGGTGAGCTGTAGTACGGCCAGTGAGGTAAGTGAAAAGTCCTGTAATCGTGCTCTTTCTTCTTTTTGACCTTTTTTCTTTTTATGCAGGAAAAGGACCAGCGCAGCCTAGATATTAATACTGCCAAGTGTATGTTGGGCCTTCTCTTAGGAAAAACATGGTCCCTTTTTCCAGTATTTCACCAGTTTCTAGAGGTATGAAGTTTGAAACAATTATATTTTTTCACCTGTTTTCTCTGATAATCCAGCTAAAGGTAGAATAAACACCTAAGAATTTTTTGTTCTGATTTAGAATATGCTGACCCCCAAAGCATCATATGTACCTTGTCTTTGCTTTCTTCTCTTTCCCCAAATCTTTACACTGTTAAGGTTTAGTTAATGGAGGAGAAAGTATAGGATGTATTTGATTTGCTTTTGGACTTCTATTTTATTCCTGTGTGTTTGTTTACTTAAGGATGTCTGAATCAGAAACATGAGTTACTCAACACTAGTTTGACTACTTAGTGGTTTCTTCGTTCCTGTTTACTTTTAGATAGCATAGAAATTAAAGTAATTCTTCACAAAGTTTGAATTTTTCTACGAAAATATGAGTTTGAGGGAGTTGAAAATACATTTTACTAACTTCTGTTTCTTTCCTTAAGCAGCAATCAAAATATAAAGTTATCAATAAGGACCAATGGTGTAATGTTCTTGAATTCAGCAGAACAATCAACCTCGACCTCAGCAATTATGATGAAGATGGAGCCTGTAAGTACTACCATATGTTGATGTTCTAAAGTAATTTGTTTCTCTAAGCCTAATCATTCAGTGTCCTTTTACAAAACTTTGTAAAATAGAGTTATTTGATCTCTCTGCAGGGCCAGTGTTGTTGGATGAGTTTGTGGAATGGTATAAAGGAAAACAGATGACATAGGAGTTTAACTATGCACAGCCACTCAAGAGTCACTGTTACCACAGTTATGTCAACCATTAGCCAATAACTGCTATTTGTATCAAAGCGCATGCTGCTTTTTTGCACTGCATCCCTTTTGCAGGGAACTTTTGATGTTTGCTATTTAACAAGCTAGCTATGCTTGCTGTGTAGCATTGTTCTCTTTGAAGGCTGCTTTGCATTTTGTATTTACACTACAGATTGGTGAACTTGCCAGTGTCTTCACTGTGATAATGTGTATATTGCTGTCTAAATTTTGTATATGTGTATAAAAAAAAGCTTCACCTAGGGATTATTTCTGCAAAAATGTATTGTAAAAATAATTTTGTGGCATATTTCTAGTCATCACTTACATGTTTGTTGAAACTTTAATTATTTTGTTTTTCTTTTGGTCTCAAATGTAGCATTTCAGAAAATGAAATTAACAGACTGCTTGAACATAGTTATGTGAAGAACTATTGTCAATTTTAATGTTACTATTTGAGATGCCAATTACTAAGGGGAGAAGACATGCTGTGACTTTCTTCACCGGAATCCGCCAAACCTGACCTATTGCTTAGTAGGAATGAAACATTGGTGTCTTAAATATGGATCTATATATATACACCTATAAATATCAAAACACTGTATTAGTTGTACATGCCACAGATGATTTCCATTTGAAGAAAAAAGTACTGACTTTTTAATGTTAAAACTGCAGTAGTCATTATAGGTATAAGTGAACAAATTAAAATACCTTTTAAAAATGGGTTTTAGACTTTTGTAAATTGCCTTTGGCATATTCTTTTTCATTTTTGGTGTACCAAGAATGTTTGGTTTATGTTGTGATCTAGCGAAACTGGAAGTTCTAGCTAAAATTAGTGGCTTGGGGAATAAAGTCTGCTCACTCCTATCACATAGATACTATACATTTTGGTTTTGCAACATTGTTCTTTCCCAGGGTCTCTAAGGTTGTGTTTCCAGGTAATTAAAATATGATATCAAATAGTCAAAACATTACTTTTTCTTTCATGCTGGGGAATTGGAATTTCCTAGAAGAATGTCCATTGCAGGCAGTGGATGTGTTAAACACCAGCATTCCAGGACAGTACTTTTTAATAGAAACCGCTGCCTACTTGACTCGTTTCTTTATCTGAATAGGACAGTTCCAGTGATTATTTTGGGGAAAATGAGTGAATGGAATGATGCTTAAGTTCTGTAAATTTGTCACGTTGTCTTTACCTTACCCTTCTTTATTAAGTAATGTTAGTGTTGATTTTTATAAATGAGATTATTGAAGTATCTAATGCTATTAAGCTGATCCCTAAGGATTTATTAAAATGTTCCATATTGATTCACAGAGCATTTAACAGCAGTGGGGCGGTGGATGTTTTGTAACGAAGAATAATATTACTTTCCTGTAGAAATGTTTTACCATGTGCTGGCAGTTTTGATTTTTCTGTAGAATGCCATGTAAGGCAAGGAAGAGAAAGCATTCTGGTTTGAATGTGAAATTTTCATTTGTATTGAAGGTCCTATTCTGCCCTCACTTAAGTCAGAGACAGCCGTTATTAACTTGACTACTTTCAGGTTTAAGCCTAGTTTAGCAAAAGCATGTTTGTTTGCTGCCCTGGACCAGGAGGTTGTGATTGTGTTGCTACAGGAGATCAATTTGTGTTCATATATGGTTGTTGTTGATTTTTGTTTGTCAAACGCAGCTGCCAAAGAGAAAAATGGTTTCTGTGTGTTTGTGTGTATTTGTGTATATACCTATACAATATGTATGCATATGCAAAACCTAGAATTTCATGATGCTAGAAAATGCTACCTTTCCCCATGAAATAGCCATGTTTGGATTTCCATGACACTAAATAGCGCTCCTTAAAGTTAATAGTGGTAAAACATACATAGTCATAGCTTTTTCATGTACTAATATGCATAACCTTAACTCCATATTTGATGCCAGTTTGCACAAGAAATTAATTCAGTGGAGTGTGGTATTTAATGTTTACAATAAGCTCCTTACTAAATCACACATGTTTTGTTAAGACTTCTGATGTAAATGTGTATATTACCATAATATAACCATAAGAAATACCAGTGGAGCTGCTGCTTTAGTTCTTAAAAGAATGAGCTTAGAAGCAATATAACTTTAAAGATTAGGCTAAATTGTGGTTGCTAAGATTTTAAGTTAAATACTGTAATTGTTCTTAAATGTTAGGCTAGTTACTGATTCTAGAAAACTGTTTAGCACAAATTGAGATGAATACTGCAACAAATACAAGCTTTGCATAAAGGGTTTTATAGGTCACAAATAATTTGGCTTCCAATAAAGGAAGCAGGAGCCAAAGACACTCTGAATCTACTCTTGTTGTAGATAGAACTTTCATATAACAGGGTCAATAGAAATCTGTTCAGCTCATTTATCCAGGTGTTCTCCTCCCAAGTTTTGCTAACATTTAGCAGAATATGAAATTTAATTAAAAGCAAAGAAAACAGAGGAGAAGAAACCTCAGGAAGTACTCACGCTGTATAAGTAAACTAACTCTTCATTTTTGACTTTGGGTAAAAGTAATCAGGAGTGACAGAAAGGAAGAAATTAATCCAGGATGAGTCTGTAGTCTTCAGCTTCTTAAAATAAACCACACATTCAATTGCAGCTAGTAGATGGCTTTAGTGACACTTGTAGAGAACAAATGGACTGAAATGGACTTTATGGCTTGATAAGCTTCCCTGTGCTATTGATCCTCTATTTTTGATCCTGTGCTGATAAACACGGGATCCTAACATGCTAGCTCTTGTATTTTGGAGAAACTCTCTTTCTTTTTTGTAAATAATTAGAGAAACTTAGCTAAGCTATTGAGTTTACTTTGTATTTAATACAAGTTTGGTGTTTGTTTTTTTTGCTTTCATACCATCATACAGCTGATGTACGGTGGGTTTTTTTTTTTTGAAAAGTAATATACAGGATATGCTAACTTCTTGGACAAGACACTGAGAGGTCATTCTGGCAGAAGCTCTGCAGATCTTACACTGATCTTTCTGGTGCACTGTTACTGTCCTTATAGCAGAAACTGGATGATCTGTGTGCAATTTATGCTGGTATTCAGTAGATGTAGAGTGGAAAGCCATTTAGTGAAAGGAAAACAACATACAGAGACTGTTGCAGTGGACACTGAAAAACATTTGGAGCGACTTATTAGAATAACTGTAGACAATATTTGTAACAGAAACATTCCACAAAGTAAATGTCATTCTACAGCAAATTAATATTAAATATTTAAAATATAATAATATAATATATAATTCTGTTACTGGGTTTTTTTTTCACTTTTTATCATTTTCAAGGAAGGCAAACTGAAGAGGATGGAATTGATTGGTGTCTATTATGTACTTGAGTTTTCAGTTAAAACCTGTTTAAGATAGTCTTTAAGCTACAATAAACATTTGGGTTGCCTTTGTGTAGCCTTTCTTAACATTTATAGAGGACTGGAGACTTATCCCATTTTTACCACAACTACACGCATTTTATTTCATTACAAACATGTTCACATTATCAAAATTAGTTATACCTCATTGCTAATTGGTTAATGTCCCCAAGTTGTATTTTTGGAGTACAAGAAATGGACTTCATTTGTATTAAAATTTTCACAGATTTCTGTTGACCCTTGGTCACAAGTCTAACAAATTATTTTATACTCTTGGAATTCATATAGATGACTTTAAAGGTTAGCTTGTGCCCTGGTTTTAATTACAGCTGCTAAAATACCTCTTTCTAGGCCTTAGATTTTTCTGCTTTCATATTGCTGTAAAAGTGTACAGAATCCATCCACCAATTAAATGGTGTGTTGTCTGAAATAGAGACCAAAACTTGGCTTGATAATTATTTTTCTTTGGCTTTATTTTTTCCCCTTTCTGTGTGTGTATGTGTGTGTTGACAAAAATAGTATCTACTGACACTGCTGTTGCAGGAACAGCAGTTAACCTGTAACTGTGAACACTTTGTCTTAGTTGTTAGGATATTGCATACATAAGGTTTGCTAAACTCCTGTGACTCCGGACCTGATGAGAATACTGTTACACCACCCAACATGAGTTCACCCAGATGACTTTTAGGTCTTTTACTGGTGTTGATGTATAATGACGTCCCACAAATAAACAGTATTTGTATTGGTTTCAACATGGACTTAATGTTTTTCTCTGATTCATATGAGAAAATCTCATATCTGAACATGCATCATGTCACCTGGTAACCTTTATCATTCAGTGACAGAGAACTTGTATGTACAATCTTGTCATCCTTAGTTCTAATACCAAGTTAAATCAGTATTTAAAACTATGTTAGAAACAAGTTTGTTTCAAATAGGGTGCGTGGGTGTAAAATAATATTGTAATACATAAGTTTTCAATGGGAAGAGTCAATTTGAGCAGGATTGTCTCAAGACACAGTTTTCAAGAAGCATGATCGTTACCTGCTCATCTCAACACAGGCTTTTCACCCATGAAGTCGGTATAGAAAACTTTGTGTGTGGGCTGGATGAGCAGACAATGAGGTAGAGTGAAAACTGGCTGAATGGCCAGGCCCTCGGGTTGGTGGTCAGCAGTGCAAAGTCTAGTTGGAAGCCAGTGGCTAGTGATGTACCACAGGGTGAGAGCTGGATCCAGCCCTGCTTAACATCTTCAGTAATGACCTGGATGGTGCAGGACAATGTGCCCTCAGCAAGTTTTCTGACTACACCAAACTGGGAGGAGTGGCTGGTGCAGCAGAGCATCGTGCTGCCATTCAGAGGGAGCTTGATGGGAGGGAGAAATGGGCCAACAGGAACCTCATGAACTTCAACAAGGAGGAGTGCAAACTCATGCACTGATATATCCTGAGGGCCACCTAGCTGGACAGCAGCCTAGCAGAAAAGGGACTGTGGCTCCTGATTGACACCAAGTTTAAGACGAGCCAGCAATTTGTGCTTGCGAAGAAGGCAAACGGTCTCCTGGTCTGTGCTAGACCAAGTACTGCCAGCAGTTTGAGAGAGGTGGTCCTTCCCCTCTGCTCAGCATGGGTGAGACCACACCTGGAGTACTGTGTCCTCTTCTGGGCTCTCCAGTACCAGAGACACCTCAACATACTGGAGAAAGTCCAGCAAAGAGCCATGAAGATGATAAGGGGACCAAAGCACCTCTCCTACGATGAAAATCTTACTCGTGCATATAAATATATGAAGGAAGGGTGTGAAGAAGACTGAGCCAGACTCTTCCAGTGCCCAGTCACAGGACAGAGGCAGTGGGTACAAACTGAAATGCAGGAGACTCCATCTGAACCTCAGGAAGCCCGTTTTTTACTTTGAGGTTTACTGAGAGTTGGCCCAGGTTGCCCACAGAGGCTGCAGAGTCTCCATCCTTGGAAATACTCAAAAGTGGTCTGGGCGCGGTCCTGGGCGGCCAAGTCTACGTGGGTCTGCTTGAGCAGTGGGGCAGATGGACTCCAGAGGTGTCTACCAACCTCAAACCTTCTGTGATTTATAAAAGCATACGCTAAAGAAAATTCTCTAAGTTACTCAACTGTGCTGATGGAAGACCAGTCTAGTATATAAATGTGGTGATATCTTGATCTGAGGGTCTGTTCATGACCTTAAACACTTGCTTTTCTTACCTTTTTAGAAGAGATGAGGTGTGGTGTTGATCTTAAAGAAAAAGTGATAGTATCTAAGCAAAGCAGCAGAAAAGCTGCTAGCAATAGGACATGGAAATTACAGCCTAAATGTCCATAATACATTCACAAATTTAATTTTTAAAGTAGCCATTAGCTAATCATGCTACTTTGTATTGCTTGCAGTTACAAATCTGTTTTTTGAATAGGAAACAAAAGCTGACAAAGACAATAAAGAACACATGCAAGATAGATTTCACAAGACGCTTTTTTCACTATTTGAGCTAGCAGTCCTAAGGTTCTTGACTTAAAACATTCTTGAAAATTACAATTAGAATATTGTAGAGCCCATTCTAGGGAAGCAGTTCTTTGTTGCATTCAAGTTGGTGATGAAGGCTACGATTGCCTTCACCGGTTCTTGAAACGGCTTCTTAGTTATCAGTTTAGTTATCACTGAGTACTGGAGCAAAGAGTAGAGAAATGACAGCAGATTAATTGCTTGTGATTGTACTACATATGTTATTGAGTGCAGCTAGTTGCAAATACTGTGGTAACCTAAATAAAATCCATGCAATACCTACCTGAAACAGCTATATAATCTATTCTGAGTTATGTTAGAGATTTTGAGACAATCGGCAGGAAGAAAACCAAAAGAAACCAATGGGAGATCTAAGCATCGGTGGCATGGCTCAGTAAATATACAGCTGACAATTGTGATGCTAGATGTGTAGAATGATTATTTAAAAGGAACTCAAGGTGCTAAAGAAAATACTTTTCAAAAGATCAAATTATATTGGCATTGGTCTCTTTCACTTGTTTTTACTTGCCTCTTAAGTTTCTTGCAGTACCCTTTTTAGTTCCAAGTATGTGAAGCTGGTGGAAATTATTAGCTTCTGTCAGCATGTCTTTGTTCTTTCCGAGCTTTCTCTTTAATTGTAAGTACAAAGATGTACTGTGCTGTTGGACTCGCTCCTCATCTGATGGAATTGAAGTGTGTTCCTTCTGTTCAGAGTTTTTAGTTAATTAATTGTGTCTTCATAATAAGGTTTTCCCAGAGTTCCTGGCCAGCCTCCTGCATTTTCTGGGAACCTGGGCCTGTTCCCTTTTGTGCTGACATTCCCCTTCAAGGACTACCATCAGTGATACTGTGCATGTAAAAAGGGCCTTGGGCCATATTCAGTGAAAATTTTGTCTTATATTTGTCATCTCTTTGCTTAGAAAAAAGTGACTGTATATCAAGCTATTGATATTCTAATACAGCAGTTTTCAGCTGCTCTTGGTTTACTCCTCTCGGTAAAATTAAATGAGACCCTGGTGTAGCTTTTGTGATTTCCGACTGCGGCAGATGAGAGTTGTTGCTCACCTTGCTGTTCCTAGAATCTTGTGCATCTGTATGGGTTGCAGAAAATGGAAAGCCAGTTTCTCCTATGAAGGTTAAATGCGCATCTGAAGAGTCAGTGTAATTTAAATAAGAGTCAGCGTTCAGTGTTCTCATTATGGGAGGGAAACTGCTCTTCTCTGAGTCTTCAATATTTGCATATTTTGAATCTTCCCATGATGAAATGTCATTACTTATTAATGTTCTTGGCGTCACTTGACTGCTGTTCTTGTCCATTATAACCATAGAAAGCGGTTCATCATAAACATATATATTTTCATCATTGCTGATACTAGTTTTGATGTCTGAAAACAGTGGCTTTTTCTTCACATTGATCTTATTATTGCTTTGTTTCTGGTATTCTTCTGTATTTGGTGCATGTACACTGCTCTCAATGACATTTTCATAGAAAGTAGAAGTTTCTGTAGGAAAATTCCGTGTGTTTCCTGAGGAATTCTCATCACAAATGAACAAATTACGCTGCCTATTCATAGGTTTGCTTGCAGAACGCTCTCTGCTCAAAGTTTCATCTGAAAAGGCTTGATTAGAATAAATATGCTCTGAAGCTGAATTTTTGTTCCTGCACATGAGTCTCGACAAGCTGACAAGGAAGGGTCTAGCCAAAGCACCCAGACAAAAAGCACAAATGAATGTAATGGGCACAGAGAGGCAGACAGCCAACACGAAGTCTTACTCTGTTCTTCCTTGTCTAGAAAGAGTGTTAGCGTCCCGGGCTTTTCTGACAAAAAATGTCAAAACCCTTTCTTTCACCTTTGTATTGTAGATGAGATATTTCTTCTATGTTGTGTTAAGAGTACACAAATACAACACTTAAGCAGTTTTCTCAGCATTGTATATCACTAAATTATTTATATTATCCAGTGATATGTGAGGAAGATTATTATCTTCTGAAATTCTGCCTCTAGGAATTACCTGGAATAAAAGAAAATACAAACTATTTATTTTTTAAAAATAAATTTACTTCATTTTTAGGGTCAAGTTATTTCAGTAAGGACATACTCTGACCTATCTTTGATAATTTTAACTATATAGAATCATTTTAATTCAGCCATAGTCATTTTACATGGTAGCAAGTGTCTTGTTAAACCATCATGTATTTCCCCCCATTTAAAACACATTATGTATGAGGTGTTAATAGCAGACTTTACATGAAAAATGGTGTGGGTGTGGGAGGAGGTCACTGAAAATGTCGGAGTATGTTCTGGGTCATACTAAAAACACTTGCCAGCCTCCTTTGTGGAAGACCCTATTTATAGCCAGTGTTCTCCAGCATGGCCGTGGTTGCTGTGTGGAGCTATGAGACAGAACTTTACTGCTTAGCTGTCAATGTTCCAGCCACTATGATTTTCTTGTAATTTCTGCTTTTATGACAGCAAAACGGATTGATAAACCTGGGGTGTTTTGTATCTACTGAGCTATCCTTCCAAACTTTTGCTAGCATAGGCTGAAATGACTGGTTGTTAGCTCTTGGAATATGTTGCCAGCTTGAGTGCACACCTTTGCATCTGCTTGCGCTCCCAGTTGAGTTGTGGTGCAGTCAGGCGTGTTAATTTTGATCCCGTGATCAGAGTTGCTGTGACTTTTCTTGTTAACAGACAAAACAGGTGGCATTTCTGATAGACATTGTATATTTTCATTTGGGGATAAAATGTTCCAAGGGGCAAGCCTTATCACCTCAAAGTGCTATCGGTCCATTGGAGTTGAAGTGATTTGTCTTACAGCATGTGGCAAATGCTGTAAGGGATCTGAATAGGCTGGACCGCTGGGCAGAGTCCAATGGCATGAGGTTTAACAAGGCCAAATACCGGGTCCTGCACTTGGGGCACAACAACCCTATGCAGTGCTACAGACTAGGAGAAGTCTGTCTAGAAAGCTGCCTGGAGGAGAGGGACCTGGGTGTGTTGGTTGACAGCCGACTGAACATGAGCCAGCAGTGTGTCCAGGTGGCCAAGAAGGCCAATGGCATCTTGGCTTGTATCAGAAACGGTGTGACCAGCAGGTCCGAGGAGGTTATTCTCCCTCTGTACTCGGCACTGGTGAGACCGCTCCTCGAATACTGTGTCCAGTTCTGGGCCCCTCACCACAAGAAGGATGTTGAGGCTCTGGAGCGAGTCCAGAGAAGAGCAACAAAGCTGGTGAAGGGGCTGGAGAGCAGGTCTCACGAGGAACGGCTGAGAGAGCTGGGGTTGTTTAGCCTGGAGAAGAGGAGGCTGAGGGGAGACCTCATTGCTCTCTACAACTACCTGAAAGGAGGTTGTAGAGAGGAGGGTGCTGGCCTCTTCTCCCAAGCGACAGGGGACAGGACAAGAGGGAATGGCCTCAAGCTCCGCCAGGGGAGGTTCAGGCTGGACATTAGGAAAAAATTCTTCACAGAAAGGGTCATTGGGTACTGGCAGAGGCTGCCCAGGGAGGTGGTTGAGTCACCTTCCCTGGAGGTGTTTAAGGCACGGGTGGACGAGGTGCTAAGGGGCATGGTTTAGTGTTTGATAGGAATGGTTGGACTCGATGATCCGGTGGGTCTCTTCCAACCTGGTGATTCTGTGATTCTATGATTCTATGAAATACACCTTCTACTCTTAAGATTTGTCTTAGTTTTCCTTCTGCATGGGAAGTCTTGGCTTTGGAGATTTTATCGCTTGGACTTCAAGTGCTCTGTATTGTAAATGTTGAATTGCTTTCCTCAGTGAACTGTGTGCTCTAGTAGCTTTACTTTTTAAGAAGAAATATAAATATTTTCCCTTGCAAATAAACTTTTATTTAATTTTGCTGTAACTGAATACTAGAAACAGTATTGTATTCTCAGTTTTCTATGTGCTCCAGAAGTGTGACCCCACTACTTGTTGGCATGTTAACAGATGTTTGCAATGTACTACTTACTGAAATTTATTTGTGTATAATTTGGCATCACTTAGTTTGATGCAAGGAAGGAGATGGTGACTTTTTTTGGGGAACATGCCTTTTAAATGTTCTAGCCGGTATACTAACTTCTAATGATATGATTTGCATGTTAATTTATTTTTCATACAATATCTCTAGAAATCTATGTTTTAAACCAAATTTCTTTGATCATTCTGCATGCATTTGGATTTTAGCAGCATATGGATAGAGTCTCTGTTTTACATACCACTTATGTTGCCCAAGTCACATTTCAGCACCAATGTCTTCCCTGCTGGCTTTACAGCCCTCTTGAGCAAAACACTATTGCTGCAGTTTAAAGGGAAACTTGAAAGATACAAAAGAGATTTCTGTGGGTTGTTGGCAGATTTACTGTATGAAATACTATTTTTTGAACTCATGGAGTCAAAAAGAAAATGAAATAAATGTTTGAAAGCATTTAGTCTGCAGTTAAATAACCAGGCATTATTTGACATGTCTGCTTCAAGTTGCAAGAAGTTCATGCTGATCGATATCTGTGGTAGAGGGGTTGTCAGAGCATTTTCACGTAGATCCATGACCTACTTGGAAATAATTCAGAATTTATTTGATAAGCCATCCAATGCAATACTAATTGCAATATCAACGATAACATTTATTTTAGTATATGAGCACTTTTGCAGTTATGGGAACAATACATCTGGTTAGGTTTTCAAGAATATTGTTCCAAATTGCGGAGTATTTGGAATTCCCCTATTGTAAACTACCTCTGTGTGAATGGGAAGCCGCAGGGCTCTCGACATGGAAGGGTTGAGGGTAGAAATGGATGTGTGTGTTTAAGCCAGTTATGGATTGGTTTGTGGTGTAGATAAATAGTGAATTTATGGTTGTATTTGGTATATTTACAAATGTGTTTGTTTTCCTGTATGAAAAGAGAATATATATTATATAAAAATAGTGGTTATTTTCACAATTTTATTTAGTTTTTATAATTGTACACTAATATAATAACCAAAGGTCAATATAATCATGCTGAATACTTGATAATTATATATCTTTAATGGTGATTAACACAAAACATTGAAATGGTTGTGTAAAATTGCTTTTCAACCTGTAATTTGTTGGGATCCCTGAAGGCATATGGATGAATTTTAGTTATCTTGTTTTGCAAGTTGATGTCCCTCAGCTGTAAGCAGTTTTGAAAATCATTCAGGTCAATCTGTTACATGCTGTTGGATGGCAAATGGACGGTTTGTAAAGACTGCAGCAGGCCTAGTCCTAGGAAGAACGAAACTATTTTTATACTTCATATTCTTGTTTTCCCAGTTGTGTCACGTAGCTTTCTAAAATTCTTTACAACAAAATTCCTTCCATTCCTGTCTATTGTAATGACTGGCTGCAGGCTTTGAGCTACCGTGCCTTTCCTGTTCAGTGGTTGTCCCATTCTAAAAGTTGTGTAGCAGCAACAACAGGTATGTTAATGCATTCACCATCAACGCAAGTCACATCCGTAAAAGCAGTAATGTTCCTTTATGCTATCAGAATTATTCTGACCGCGATCACTGTCTGTTGAGCGTGCTTCTCTGCCCAACTGGAAGTAGGAAAGGAGGAGCATGAAAAGGGTGGAATATACTCAGTTTATAAAATCCAAATACGTTAATTGTAAATAAAAGACAGAGATGCAAAAGGTGGTACAATATGTCCTATTCATTGCCATCTGCAAGTTCATGGAAGTTTTTCATATGTGGAATTATTTGAACCATATTCATAGGGTGTAAACTTGACTGAAAACATGTTGCTTATGCCTGTCTGCCTGTGAATTATCAAGCATGACAATATATTCTTCAGCATGTCCTAGTTACAACAGCATCTGTCTTGCATAAGTAGCCCTTTAGAATGCTGGAGATGGATGCCTCATTTTTCTTGGGTGCTGTGCAGGCAGCCCCCAAAGCTCCAGCCTGCAAGTTTCAGTGGGAAGGAAGGCACTTGAACAGTCAGCATCACCAGAATTTGTAGCATGTAAATATCACTTTCTAGTCTTTTTTGATCATAGACTATTGCTGAGAAGCTACTGGCTCTCCTTAAATTTTGGCCTGTTTTACTGGAAATCTCTAGTTCCAGTTTGCTGTTCAGTTTGCGGAGTAATTGATCTTTGGTTTTATTGTGAAAAGCAGAGAGAATGATTGATTCCTGAGGCATTGAGGGGCATGGTTTAGTGTTTGATAGGAATGGTTGGACTCAATGATCTGGTGGGTCTCTTCCAACCTGGTGATTCTATGAAAGCTAGAGGCAGCTGATCGGAGAGGCATTCAGAAGTTCTAGCAGTTCATCATTTCTTCCTTGCACCCAGATGAAGAATTGTAGTTCAAATGCTCTCAGAGGATTTGATTATAATTGACTGCTATTAAAGCATTATGATTGCAAAGGCTGTGTAAACCTTCCTAGCCTAATCCAAACCAACACATTTACTTCAGTTTCTGTACTTGCATGCAGGTGGGACTCTTCCTCACTTTAAGCGTAACTAAATGAGATGGTCACATGCTGAATTCAGCAAGATGTACCAAATCATAGCCAAACCCAACTTGCCCCTTGGGAGCGAGGTCCTTAAAAAGTTTGAAAGCTTACCTCTTGGGACTATGTTAAGAGTATTTCTTTCACCTGACAATACTTTCAAAGCAGGCAGGAGACAACAGCCTTTTCTATACTTGTTCAACCCACGTGGAGGCATAGGAACATCCATTGTGAGGGTATGGATGGCATTGTCATTGAGAGTTTCTGAAACGGGTACATTTCTAAAAGCAGTTAGGGAGAGTTCAGAAATCAGGTTGTTACTGAGATTTAGGTGTTTTAGCATCCATTCTTCATTTCTTCCATCAGTGCACGTAAAAGTTGTAATATTATTGCAGCTGAAATCGGCTGTTGGTGCTGTTTGCGGTATATCTCCTGGAATAGTAGATATTCTGGTGAAAGAAGAATTCACCAAGAACTTTCCCTCCCACCGGCAGTCCGAATCGTGATGTGTATCAAGAAGAATCTGCTGTGGCTTGGTTCCCACTGATCCAGGAAGATTCAAGTAAAGGACCACAGCAACAACACTCAAGTGAACGTTATCCATAGTATCTATATGTAAAAGGTAATATTATGGGAAGTGCAGCATAACAAGAATTAAGTATAAATTGGAGATACTTTGACATTAAAAAATCAACACCAAAGAGCCAAAGCATTACCAACATTTTGCCTTAAACACGCTGTTTAAACTCGTAGGTATGTTTGAGAAAGAACACTCATAAACTGGTAGCCTTCCCCCTCCCTCCACCTCTTCCAAAAAACAATTTGAACCTTTTCTTTCTTTTCCAGCCCTTCAGTTGAGAAACATGGCTTCTCAGGAACTCATGAACTAACAACAGTGGAAACTGTTGAACTCTGCTTCAGGTATCATACACAATTACCGCTGGGCAAAGTCCACCAGACACAATCCATGACAAAGAGCTGTGGAATGATTTTCATACTTGGGAGTCAATGACTGGTTTCCCCATCAGTAACACAACAGTGTATTTTTAATAATAACTATATTCTTACAAATAACACTTCTGAACCACATTCTGCATGTTAGAATTTATTGTTTCATTTCAAAACAAAGATTAGAATTAAATTGTCTTTAACCTCCTGAAAAAACCACCACCTTTACATATGCTGAGAACTTTTCAAATGTAAGTTGTTTCAGCATTCCTGGTGTGGTATTTTACAGAGGCATGAAGAATATATGTTATACACACCATCTTAAATGCATCTGCAGGACTGAAATAAAGTGCCACACAATGTTTTAAATATATGCAAAAAAACGTACCCTAGGTAGAAGAAAAACAACAAATCAATGCACAACACAGGGCATGTGGCACCAACATTTCTCAAACTACGTAGTGAATGCAACAAAATATATGAACAATACATAAATAGTGGCTAACGACTCGGTGATATATTTCATTTGGTATTTGTACGATCAGTTTTGCTACTTTTTCACAAAAGATCCACACTTCAAAGCCGATCCTCCAGACCATGATTTCAGGGTACCTTTGTGACCAACCTTTCAGCTACATTGCATGCAGTATTTTAAACAGAACACTTAATAATTTCAGGAATTCAGTACTAGCACTCGGCCATGAACCCAAGAGCTTTAATGGGCACTTTGTGTAGAATCTACTTAACCAAGGCAGTATGTCATTTTTAAGATCTATTTCAGCTGCGAGTCAAGGATGCTGCTGCTGCTGCTTATATTTTTATACCTATGTGTGTATTTATATATAAAGTGACAGACTTCCATTAGCATGAGTGAAAATTCTAAAAATATTACAGTTTATTCCCTCCTCTTAACTGTAACAGATTGATACTAATTGGGACACTACTCAGCAGCAAAAATGGGTGCAAGTTTTCAACAAAATGTGTGTTTAAGTAGTTAATAAATATCAAGTGTAGTAAAACTGTGAAGTTCACGAAGGCAGGATGCAAAATGTTAGTACTTTCCCATAACCTCTAATGTGTGCAATTCAATGGCTTTGGCTACGTTTCATTCTGTTTCTTCAGATTTTGTTAGAACAGCTCCACTGCTGTCCACCCCTCTAAGCCCCAACAACTACTGAGCATCAAAATCCAGCTTTGCCTTGGAGCAGTGAGGGAAATGTGACCCCTCTGATCTCTTTTGTGGCACAATGCCCGACCCAGGGATCCTCCTCTAGAAATCACTTCTACTCATGACAACTTACTGACCTCTAGTGAATACAGCAACTGAGATCTTAGATACAAAGTTCTTGTTGCAGCAGGAGCCAATTTGTATTTATGGAAATCTGTGTACTGAGAGCTATAAAAGAAGGGTAGACAGTTTATCCTCCCATAACAACAGACCAGTTCTGAAGCTAATGAGTAACATTTGCACAGCTTTTAGGAAGGGAATTGTGTGCTTATTTGGAAAAACTTGTCAAAAACCTACTTGCAAAGACACATTTGTGGCCTCCATTATGAAAGTTACTTGATGGTACTACAAAACTATTTTTAACTGAAGAAAACAGGTGGGGAGGGAAGAGTGGGAAACTTGTAATGAGCGGGTCTGTTTTTGGTACAGAACACCTTGCCTCTGCAAACAGCTGTAGCAGTAGCAGGCTGTAGTAGTTTCTATAAGTTCGCAGTTCATGACAGACACAATTTCACTGTTGGCAAATTCAGATACATGTGTACTTACTCTCCTGTCACAGGATTCCATACTATCAAATTTACAGCTATAGATCTGCAGCTTAACTTCAGGATTTCATTCTGAGGGTCTCAATTTATGGGGAAAAGCTGATCTCAGACACTGCTGCTTACAGTCATGAGTCAGATTATTACCTATTGAATAATGATTTCATACGCTATTCACATTAAAGCATATAGGAAAATACTTTTTCTGGGTGGTAAGTTATAAGTACATCTTTTAAAATTTACCTCTAATATAAGCACATTTTATAAATACTTCACATAAGCAAATGTAGAATCCCTATAAACTGCACAGACAGAATGGGAGCTCAAGCAACACTTCAATAATCGCAAGACTATTTCAAATTTAAAGTTATATTTCCACATTTGATATCAATTAGCAAATATTAGTTGTGCTACTGTAATTATTTCTTGAACTGCATGAGAATATATGGCAGAAATAATGCAGTATTTCAGAGAATCTGCCATTACCCCTCACTTAGTACACATATGGTAAACCACATAATTTTGGGGAAAATTGTTATATCAACCCCTGGCAAGAAATAAAGAGAAGACAAAGATTTGCTGCTTCAGCTGTCCTAGGCAAATCAACTTCCACAAACTGACATTCCTGTTGAAGTACTTCAGACTGCAGTTGTTTTCTCAGGAGCCCTCAAGGTCTTGGGATGTGGGACAAAAACCTCCTTTATAGCCAACTGAAGGCAGTCAAGATTGTAGCCATGATCATGTTCTTTAAATATATTCTACTGATCCCAGTTCAGGAAGGTATTCCAGTATGCATGTAGACTGAAAGCACACTAAATTAGCGCCACTATTATGGCTGACAGGATGATGACATAATACTGTGAAATATAACAGCCTTTGCTTAAAAATATTGTGTAATAAATATTAGTACAAACTTTTGTAAAAACAGAAATCCTTGAAGGCATGCAATTACTTCATACAAATACATGTAAACACAAAAGAGAACTCTCCTGGCAGTGGTTTGTATTTTAGTGCGTGGCTCCACATGGATTGACTGAAGTCTGACAACCCATGTTAGAACCTGTGACCTGAACCTTAAACAGGGTACCATCTGCACACATACAGAGCTTGAAACGCAGCCAGTTGCCGTTATTAAACTGTTCTCCGTAAGACGAACTTGGCAGTCGCGATGGGCTGACCATCACAGTTCCATTCAGGATAATACTGTTTTCCTATTGAGAGGGAGAAAAAAAATGCAACTTCTAATTTCAAAGAATCATAGAAATATTTGGTTGGAAAAGACCTTTGAGATTGAATCCAACTGTAGCACCTCATCTACCTTTTTTGTTTAAGTACTTCCAGGGATGGAGACTCAACCATCTCCCTGGGCAGCCTGTTCCAGTGCTTGACAACCCTTTCAGTGATGAAATTTTTTGTAATATCCAATCTAAACCTCCCTCAGTGCAACTTGAGGCCATTTCCTTTCATCGTATTGCCCACCACTTGGCAGAAGAGACCAACACCCAGCTACCTACAACCTCCCTTCAGGCAGTTGTAGACAGTGATAAGGTCTCCCCTCAGCCTCCTCTAGTCTAATCAACCCCAGTTTTCCCTCAGCCACTCCTTGTAAGACTTGTTCTCCAGCCCCTTCACCAGCTTTGTTGCCCTTCTCTGGACATACTCCAGGACCTCCAATGTCTTATTGTAGTGAGAGGCCCAAAACTGAACATGGTATTTGAGGTGCGGCCTCACCAATGCTGAGTACAGGAGCACAATCACTTCCCTGGTCCTGCTGGCCACACTGTTTCTGATGTGCCATTGGCCATTTGGCCACCTGGGCACACTGCTGGCTCACATTCAGCCAGCTGTCAACCAACACCCAGGTCCTTCTCTACCAGGCAGCTTTCAAGCCACTCTTTTTCAGGCCTATAGTGCTATATGGCGCTGTTGTGTCCCAAGTGTAGGACTGAGCACTTGGTCTTGTTGAGCCTCAGCCCACTGGTCTCAGCCCATTGATCCAGCCTGTCCAGATCCTTCTGTAGAACCTCCCTACCTGCAAGCAGATCGACTCTTCTGCCCAGCTTAGTGTCATCCACAAACTTACTAAGGATGTACTCAATCCCTGCATCCAGATCATCAATAAAGATATGGAACAGAACTGGACCCAGGACTGAGCCCTGGGGAACACCACTTGTGACCAGCCTCCAACTGGATTTAACTCCATTCACCACCACTCTTTGAGCCCCGCAGAGAGTACGCCTGGCCAGGCCACTGGCAGCCAGTTTCTCAAGCAGAACACTGTGAGAAACAGTGTCAAAGGCTTTACTAAAGTCCACGTACACTATATCCACAGCCTTTCCCTCATCCACTAGTAGGTAACCTTGTCATAATAGAAGGAGATCAGGTTAGTTTGGCAGGACCTGGCCTTCATAAACCCATGCTGACTGGGCCTGATCAGCTGGTTGTCCTTAAACAAGGTAGGTTGTTTTTGAAAAAGACAAGCTGGTTTAATGAATCATCTTTAGTATGTCTTTAGAAATCAACAGAATTAAAAAAAAAGCAAACAAACCAAACATATGCCAAGGTTTCATTTTTTAATTAAATTCGTGAGTAACGCCCACAAATTTCTCAATTATAGCTAGCAATGTACTTTGCTATTCCAGTGTGTCCTGGTTTCAGCTGGGATGGAGTTAATTTTTTCCCTAGTAGCTAATATACTGCTATGCTTTGGATTTAGTAAGAGAATAATGTTCATAACATACTGATGTTTTTAGTTGTTGCTAAGCAGCGCTTACACTGCGTCAAAGAATTTTCAGCTTCCCATACTTCACTGGCGAGGAGGTGCACAAGAAGCTGAGGGGAGCCACAGAAAGGACAGCTGACCTGAACTGACCAAGGGGATATTCCATACCATACGATGTCATGCTCAGTATATAACTTAGGGGAAGCTGGCCAGGGATGAGAGTGCTGCATGAGAACTGGCAGGGCATTGGGCAGTCGGCAGGTGGTGAGCAATTGTGTTGTGCATCACATGTTTTATTTACTCTTATATCATTATTACTCTCTCCCTTCACTGCCCTATTAAATTGTTTCTATCTCAACCCACAAATTCTACTTTCTTTTCCCCTTGATTCTGTCCCCCATCCCACTGGACAGGGGGGAGGAGAGAAAGCCAGCAGCTGGGTGGTGTTTAGCTGCCCATGGGGGTTAAACCACAACACAGTGGTTCATCAATATTGAAAGAGACTGCAGTAGTGTGGCTTTTTACTTGACAAACCTATTAGTAAATGCAGTAAAAAAAAAAAAGTGAAATGGGAATCAGTGTTTGAATTCCTACACAACATTAATTCAAATATTGGATAAATGTGTATGTATCTTTGGTTTATTTCATCCTTCCTTAACCTTTCCCGTTATTCTATGTGCTCTGCAATCTTAGCAATGTCCAAAAATCTTAAAATGAATGCCTTGCTGCAGCAGCACAGAAGACAGCACTCCTAACTGTATGCTCTGCTGCTCTGTCAAAGGTTGCTTTCTCCTCATTAAAACCTCCAGAAGAGAAGACTAATTCCCTTCGGTATTCATTTCAATGTGGAGGCCAATAGCTTAGCTTTAAATGCATTGAGAGTTTTTAGTGTCTTAACAGTAGTAAATCGTTGCTACCTGAAAGCTATTGAACCGCTAATTAAAAGCAAAGTAATAATCCACCTTTTAAAAACCTTACTAAATACAGTGACGGTAACTAAGCTTTCATGCATGATTACTTTGTATAAAATCTGAATTCATAATAAACTGATGTAGCTTTATATCAGCCTGAATTTGAAACTAAGCTGTCCAAAAAATGCTGATTTGAAATACTTACTGCTTTAAGTTCCATGTTACCCCCCATTCGGAACTCAATGGTCTTGCCTGTGATGAAAACACCTTCATTTCCACGGACAATTGCACGGCCATCAACTTTTATGTTTAGATCACTGGTTGCATTGCTGGTAATCTAAGAACAAACCAAAAAAACCCTGTCTTGTAGATCAATGAAAATGTGCTGCTTGGGTTTGTCTAAGTAACTTCAATTACCTTAAAAATACTGCTAAGCAATTTAATAGAAACCTTTGGTGGGCTTTTTGCCCTCCTCCCATTGTGCCTATGAAGCTTCTACCCATTTCCACATACACATTTGAAAACAGGGATTACTTACTTTTGGAAGGTATGTAAAATAATTTATATGTGCATGTTATTTGTTATAAAAATAACAATTAATCTAACAATTCTATGGGATACACTGTTAACACTAGTAGCAAATACAGGCTTCCTGTTACAAGTGACTATGTAAGCTTCCTCCTCTGTTTTCATTTAATCTTTTCCTCCTATATATTTAAAGTTATAGGCTTTTTCAGCCTGACATCAAGATCAACATTTTAAATGTACACGCACCACCAATATTTAGGTTTTTTAGTTTTCTGATAAGGTAGATTTGATGTAGAAACCAACTAAGAACTCGTTTAACCTAGAAGCCATGAACAGACTGAACTCCTAGAATGCTGTGATTGTTCTCTGCATGTTTACTCAGACTTCTGAAATTCTGACTGTATTAACGTTTACCTCCAATAGAAGAAAAATGATTGATGAAGTTCTGGTAATTATTTTTGTAAGCTCTTAATAAAAAGATACAAAGGCCTAGTTGGCATGGTATTCCAGATATTATACTCATTTAATGATGTCAGTTTACATTTCTGCTCTAAT
This sequence comes from Phaenicophaeus curvirostris, assembly GCF_032191515.1. Classification (NCBI taxonomy): domain Eukaryota; kingdom Metazoa; phylum Chordata; class Aves; order Cuculiformes; family Cuculidae; genus Phaenicophaeus; species Phaenicophaeus curvirostris. The sequence continues at coordinate 50,420,929 of NC_091395.1, read as the reverse complement.
TTTTCGAGTGGCTTATGTTTTCAGAGCAGCATTTTCAGCTGTGTTTAATCAAATTTCTAAATATGCTTGAAAGATTGTATTAGTAAACTTTTTTTCTTATTTCACAGCTATGGCAAATCTATGATGAGCTGCTACAAAAAGGTAGTTAAAAGAGACATACCCTCTCTGTAGAGGCCTTTTGTACATTCAGGATTTTAACTCCATTTGGCAGATGGAACTCATGAGTTTCATAGTCTGTGCTGAACAAGGTATTTTGTGTCCGTGGATCAACAAATTCCATGCCAATATCGCTGGTAATTGAAGTTTTGTCTTTTTCCACACTGAGCTTGGTTGTTCCTTGCTGAAATACAATCTTCAGAAACAATATACTTAAGTTAATGATGTTTTAAATATCACGTTTATGAATAATACCAGTGTAATTCCATAGCATTGCTCACACACTTTCAATTCACAATACAACTTACAGGCTGATTATTTCCAGTGATCACCAAATCTTCATTACGTCTGCCTCCTACAGTGCTTTTATATAATGGATGTATAACTCCCATGTCAGAAACTTGCTTAAACCGCAACAAGCCACTCTCATGGAACTCCATGCTGTCACAACCATTGGGACCAATTCGAATCACTGCCCAGATAACTAGTGTAACCTGAAAGAGAAACACAGATTTTCAAAGATTACCTTGATTGTCTGGATTTTCTGACCACAAATACTGTACTAATTAGATGTTTTATTTTACATAATTACTAATGCTAGTGAGCTTTAGGTGTGTATTTACTTTAGTATGTTTAATACCTACTGGAAACAATCAGAATGCATTTAATTATGGAAAGTATTTTGCATTTTTAGAACTCATCTGAAATAGTAACTGAAATGATTTGTGTATGTATATATACCTGAAATTAAATCATGTCCATAATTAAATCTTTTTCTTGTTTAAGGGTAACTGTGGTATCATAAGCTAAACAAAATTTCTCAACAAAGTATCTCAGTTCAGGATATACTTACTGTTTGACTATAAGAAAGCATCTTCTGATGTGGATGAAAACTAATAATGCTATGAAAAAGAATTCATTACTTTTCACTGATCAATAATAAAGAGGTGGTAGTTACAACAATACAGGGTTAAAGTGCAGTGGCTGATTAATTCTGAAAGATAAACCGTGATAAACTATAATAATCATGACACGACTGATAAGATTCTTCCATCTAATTCTGCTCAGACTATCATATATATATATATATATATATGCATATAAAGGAAGAAAAAGGAGGGGAGGAAAATTAGAAGTCTCCTTCAGCACATTTTAAATCCTCCTTAGTCATACTGGAATAAGTTTTATTTCTCTAATAAGCAGATGAAAATGAAATACATCCTAATGTTGATTACAGCCTAAGTATTATACTCACAATAAGATTGATGACGGCCAAGATAAAAAGAAGAACAATCACACAAATGGCCAAGTTGCCTTTCCTGCCACGTAAACCTGTCTTGTGAAGACGGTCTTCATCAATAGGAATGTATCCCGCTTTAAAGTTACTGTTGTGCTCCTTATTAACATTCCTGCGTTCCACAGCCTTCTCTCGCATAGACTTCTTCACTGGGCCATTTGAACTGTGCTATAGCACAAAGCATGAATTAGCTGTTATTACAAACATATTATAAACACCATAATATCGTTATAAAATATTATTATTAGCTGCTAATATAAACGTATTATAATTAGCTGCTATTATAAACATGTTATTTACATATTATGTAAATTCACCAAAATAATACACATATATGTACACAAAAACCCCCAAAATGAATTGACTACTGGAATATATTATATATTATATTCAATATTATATTTCAGTCTGCCACCCTGTACTTAGAATACACATTTGCAACCACTGCAATCTCTACTAACACTATGACTAAAATGAAAATCCAAATATTATCAGATGATGTATGTTTTTATATGTAATTTTTATCATGGCAGGTAGGAATTATAAACGACACAGCTGCAGTAAGAAAAAATCAGCTGTAAAGAACTTCATCAAGTTTTTAGCTCAATACAAACCACAACCCTGCAGGTCATTTACAGAAATGCAGGACTTTAATTCCCTCCATGCAAGTGTGGAATAGATTATCAATTAATCTATTCGCAGTGTGTGTGGTGGAGACAGTTTTGGAGTGACTTAGGTATCACAGGATTTGTATTTGACTTTATTATCTGCATGGAGCATGTAAGGCTGTATGTGTCTACATTGATGTAACAGTTAAAAGCATCTGTTTTTTTCCTCTTGCTGAACAAAGAAATGGTATTGAGAAAAGTTCTGGACCTGAACAGGTTTATAGTGGGCTTCCTCAATGACCTTCTGGAAGCTGCTGTAACCCTGCACAACCTCAGAATTGGCTTAGGCTAGGAAAGTGAGATCTGTACTCTGGGGAAAAGGCAACAGAAATCTTGTACAGCAGCAGTAGTATGATAGAATCATAGGATACTCTGGGTCGGAAGGGATTTGAAAGATCATCTAGTTCCACCCCCCCTGCCATGGGCAGGGACACCTCCAAGGCCCCCTCCAACCTGGCCTTGAACACCTCCAGGGATGGGGCAGCCACAGCTTCCCTGGGCAACCTGTGCCAGTGCCTCACCACTCCCATGGTGAAGAAATTCCTCCTTATGACTAGTCTGAATCTGCCCCTCTGCAGTTTACACCCACTGCCCCATGTCCTATTCACTACAAGCCCTTGTAAACAGTCTCTCCCCAGCTTTCTTGTAGCGCCTTCAAGCACTGGAAGGTCGCTATAAGGTCTCTTCACAGCCTTCTCTTCTCCAGGCTGCACAAGCCCAACTCTCTCAGCCTGTCCTTATACAGGAGGTGCTCCAGCCCTCGCATCATCCTCGCAGCCCTCCTCTGGACCCGTCCCAACAGCTCCATATCCTTCTTATGTTGGGGATTCCAGAATTAGACACAATGCTCCAGATGAGGACTGACAAGAGGAACAGAAGGGCAGAATCACCGCCCCCCGACCTGCTGGCCACGCTTCTTTGGATGCGGCCCAGGACACAGCAGGATATCTCGTTCTCGGAAGGCTTTCATGGCGAGCCGTCCCTCCAACGTATTTTTCACCTCATAAGGCAGGACAAGGCCAGGCAGCGCGGGGCCGGGGAACGCGGCCGAAGTGGCGTTTGTGGGGCGGTGCCGGCGCTCGGGATCGCAGAGCGGCCCAGGACCCCCGCAAACCCGGACCGGCCCCGCGCGCCTCGGGCGGGCTTCGCCGTGTCCCTCCTCGCCCCGCAGCCGCCTCCCCGCGGGGACTGACCTGCTCGGGAGCGGCCGCCGCCATCTTCCTCCTCCTCCTCCTCCGCCCCCTGGCGGGCGGGGCGGGGGGCGTGTGAGGGGCCGCGTGCGGCGGCCGTTACCGGAGCGTCCGCGGCGCCGCCTACGTTACAACTGTGGGCGCTGAGGGAGAGCGGTGCTAGCGGCGGGATCCCGGGGCGGGGGAAAGGGGGACGGGGCTGGGGAAAGCAAGCAAGCCAGCCCTAGCCCGCTCCGACCCCGGGAGCGAGGCGAGGGCGGGCCATGGCCGACAGGCTGAGGAGGCTGGTGGGCGCGGAGAGCGGCCGCGCGCTGCAGGACAAGCTGGAGAGATGGTACCGCGACTACGAGGTGGGCAGCGCTGGGGGGCGAGGCGGGGGGCGCCTCAGCCCCGCTCCCCGCCTCAGCCCCCATCCCCTCTCGGCCTCCCCGCCTCGTCCCGGGGCCGCAGGGGGAGGGGCCGTTTCCGCGGAGACGCGGGACGCGGAGCGGCGCCTCCCGGAGCGCGGGGCCCGCGTCCCCCCGCAGCCGGACCGTGCGGGGGGGGCCGCCGCTGTGCGGCCCTAGAGCCCTTCAGGGGTCGGGTCCTGCGCTTGGGACACAGCAACCCTGTGCGGTGCTACAGAGTAGGGGAAGTCTGGCTGGAAAGCTGCCTGGAGGAGAGGGACCTGGGGGTGTTGGTTGACAGCCGACTGAACATGAGCCAGCAGTGTGCCCAGGTGGCCAAGAAGGCCAATGGCATCTTGGCTTGTATCAGAAACGGCGTGACCAGAAGGTCCAGGGAGGTTATTCTCCCTCTGTACTCGGCACTGGTGAGACCGCTCCTCGAATCCTGTGTTCAGTTCTGGGCCCCTCACCACAAGAAGGATGTTGAGGCTCTGGAACGAGTCCAGAGAAGAGCAGTAAAGCTGGTGAAGGGGCTGGAGAACAGGCCTTATGAGGAGCAGCTGAGAGAGCTGGGGTTGTTTAGCCTGGAGAAGAGGAGGCTGAGGGGAGACCTCATTGCTCTCTACAACTACCTGAAAGGAGGTTGTAGAGAGGAGGGTGCTGGCCTCTTCTCCCAAGCGACAGGGGACAGGACAAGAGGGAATGGCCTCAAGCTCCGCCAGGGGAGGTTTAGGCAGGACATTAGGAAAAAATTTTTCATGGAAAGGGTCATTGGGCACTGGCAGAGGCTGCCCAGGGAGGTGGTTGATTCACCTTCCCTGGAGGTGTTTAAAAGACAGGTAGACGAGGTGCTCAGGGAGATGGTTTAGTGTTTCATGGGAATGGCTGGACTCGATGATCTGGTGGGTCTTTTCCAACCTGGTGATTCTATGATTCTATGAAAGACCAGTTTAGGTTGCTGACCCATGCACTCAGTGCTGGCAGCACTCACAGCCTCAGGTACTCTTTCACTTCCCTGTGCCAAAGCTTGCCAAAAGAAAGGACTGGAGGCTGGAAGTGGTGTTGGAGCTGCAGTGACTGAGTCTGGATCCGAAATAGTCGTGTGGTGAAACACCAGCAGAGAGAAGGAGCACAGATGAGGGCGTGCTCAGAAGGAATCGCCTGGTACCTGGGAATGATCAGGAAAATGTGAGGGAAAAAGGGTATTGAAAGGTGGAATGAGGTCATCCAGTTTCCTGGCTCTTCTGGACTGGATCCCTGTTATAGCTGCAAGGCTGCAGCAAGACAGCTCAGCTGCAGGAGGGAGGCAGGCATGAACGGACAGGATCAGTGAGGAGAAGGAAGGAGGTGGGATGGATGGGGATGAGGTAACAGTTTGAGGGGGCAAAACAGTGGAAGCAGGAGCGAAGGTGTAAAATTTAGGAAAAGAGGAGATGAAAAGGAGCTGAGACGTGAAAACTGGCAGTTTTCTCAGTCAAAACAGTCTTGACAGGGTTGTTACTCCTGTGTCAACTAGCCTTAGGACACTGAGAGCTGATTTGGTCATGAGCCTGTAAGCATCTGCAGCGATACGGTTGGTGAGGAAAGGAGCTGTTGCTGAGATACAGCCTTTTCCAGGGAAGCTACCTCCTTTTTTTTTTTTTTCTTTTACTTTGTGATACGTAGGAGTTTCAGAATATGAATAGCTGGTGAAACTCTCTGCCGGATTTGTGGCAACATAGCAAAGGATGGTTTTAAGGAGCTTGCAGGTAGATCCCACAGAGTGCAGGGTACCAGAGGAGGAAGAACAGGGGCACTCCTTTAAAAATCTTACAATTGGATTGTGGCAGTAGATCTTGGGGTGGGCTGAGCAATAGTGGGAGCTGAACTCTTGATAAGAAGTTAGGTGAGGGTATTCTTGTGGGGTCTTGGGAAATGAAGATGAGCAGCTTTGTGCTGCCATTACAGAAAAGGAAGAGCTGGCAGGTGAAGGTACCGTGTGTGTTATGTCAGTGTAATGAGCTGGAAAAATGCACCACTGCAAAAGTGGTTTTCTGGTGGAGATTAGGAGGACTGTGCTCTTTGAAGGTAGAGGAATGCAAGTTGCAGCAATCAAAATGCAAGCTGACAGGGGCATGAGTGGGAGTTTTACTGATTTTGGAAGCTTCTAAAAACTGTATGGAGCCATTGAAGCCTGAAGACCTAGAGGGCACTCTTACCTTGAAGGAGATACACAGGTTACTGATAAAGATTAAGGAAACAGCTCCTGGCAGGTGCAGTAGTGTCCTGGACAGATTAATCCCACCTCCTTTTCAAAATTGTCTGTACTGAAAGTGATGTGGTTTAGCTGTTCTGTTGTTTCCTAGGCATAATGCTGAGGCTTACCCATTTTTCAGTAGTATTTGTTTCAGCTGATAACTTTTTAAAATCAGATGAAATTATATGGTGGCCTCATGGCTGTTGACAAAGCACGGTAATGCATTATTTCAGCTATTATGGAAAATCAGATTTTGGGCGAATACATTTTTTCATTCAACAATCTCCTATCTATTATTTAAAAAATTCTGTGATTTAAGTTCTTGACACAAATCCACAATTATTATGATTCTTCTTTTAGAGAGAATTGTGGTTGCGTCTTCTTTGTGAATGAGGAAAGATGAGCATTCTAGTGGCTTCAGTAACAAAAGGTTGTGAATATGTAATTGTAGGAAAAAAGTCATGAGCATAGCAGAAGTCATTTTAAGTAAGAAAACCCAGGCAGATGTATTAATGTCCATTGGTTTACAGATTAATTCCTGTGATCAGAATCTGAACCGATGCTGTGAGATAATAGAACTAAACTCTGAGATTCAAGGACAGCTCTTCGCAATCCTCTATGAAACATCTCAAGAAGGTAAATCAGTGCCTTGTCTTATTACTAACACATTTCACTTGTGTTGTCTTGTTAAGCTCTGACTCTTTCTGTAAGTGTTCTCACAACTTCTTTATTTATGTATTTTCTTAGGTGGGCATTGTGCAGGTGTGGAAACAATAAAAACTCGTCTCCTGCCATGGCTAAGGACTTGTTTTTCCTGTGCTACTTCGGGAAGACTCTTAGAAAGCAACCTCTCTCTCACTCAGGTAGATAGGAAATTTATTTTAAGAGAATAGAATGGTGTGAATTTATACCCTCAGCAGAACTTCAGTGACTTTTTGTCAATGATAGCCTCCCTCCCTGATTTTGCTTAATGAACTTTGTTTAGTTACTCATGGAGACAACTGTGCTATTTTTCTCTCTCATTTTACACTTCCTTTGAAAGGGAAAGCAGAGGTCATTAAAGTTACTTTTGGCCTCCTAAGGCTTATACTATTTCACAACAATGGGTGACTATATGGAGGAATTTGCTCTGTAAGAGAAGCTATGTTCTTGTACTGCTTTCCTTTCCTAGGTAAAGAGTTATGCTATATTTACATTTGCAGTACCATAGTAGAAGTATTCAGGGTGTCTCTCTGTTAGTAAAAATCTACTATTATGTGAAAATATATGTTTAAACTCCATGCATTTATCCGTGAGCTCCTTTTTTTTTTAATGGAAATATTTTGTTTACTTTCTCACCATTATAATATATTCAGAAGGGGGGAAAAAAAGTACTTATGTCCATCATGATACCACCATGTGTCTGACTTGATGTCTCAATGTATGTGATATTTACTGAAGGCATTGTACTACTAACAGTTCATCAGAAAACACAGATCTGCTGCGGCTTTCTGCTTCAAAAGAAAATAAGAGTGTCAGTTGATGCATACTAGGGGAAAATATTGAAGATCTTGAGATCTGACAGTGGTGTCTCCATGTTCTCTGACTTCTCATTTTTATACCTCTTCTATAAAAATCTTTCACAATTAAAAAATGAGCAAATGAAAAATGATATCCCTCAAGAGTCAGATTCTAGTGTATTGCAGGAGTAGGATTCTGCCAAAAAAACCCCAAAATGTAAAATAATGATGTTATTAAATGACAGTACACCTGGTACACCACTTATGGATTTGTCATTGCACATGACATTTAAAATATAAACAGAAGCCTGCTGCACAGATACTTAATTCTGGTAATATCAGGTAAATCTATAGACTGTTAAAGACAGAGCTGCATGTGTAGCAATGTGGTTTCTGGAATGACAGTAGTAGCCTCCTCTGTTCTAATAACTTTTTCTGTTAATTTGTGTACATGATTTCCCAAAAACTTTACTTTAGTTGGTGATAGAGGCAAGTCAGAAGATGACTGGAGGAAAAACCCATGCAACACATCTGCAAGAACACTTTGTTCAGGTGGTGTCTACGCAGGCAGCAAATCTGTGTATGCAGACCTTCTATATTCTCTGTCATGAAGTGTCAATGAAGTTATGTTTTTCCTAACATAACTGAATACTTATTTTGTGTGCCTGGAAAGTATTGCTTATGTCTCTAGAAGGGACACAATTGCTTTTCTTTTCATTTATTTTGGAAATTGTCTTCATACTGAGTTGTTTTGAAATAGATCTCCTAATCGTGCAATACTACGTTGCTGAAGGATTCTGTAATGTAGAGCATTCAAGCAGCATGATTTTGTGTTTTGTTGTAGGACTCAGTTGAGAAAGAGAAGCAGTTGTTAGGCCTGCCCAGCAGTCTGAATTTTCGTCTGCAAGAGCTGGAAAATCAACTGACTTCAGCTCGTATAGAGCTCAGCCGAGCAAAACAAATGTAGGGGAATTAACTGTAATTATTTTTTTTTCCTCTCTCCTTTTCAACAGGCTGTTTTTTTCTCTTGACATCTAAACACTGATGAAGTTTTCTAAAATGTTCCATTTCTGGCTTAAAATCAAAGCTTCAAAATATGTGTAGGCTCTGTATTGTCTGTATGTATCCCAAGTGGAGTACAAATGATGGTCATACCCACATTCATAAACTGAATTGGTAGGTTTTGCTTCTGGCACAGGAGTTGGAAGACACGCCAGTGTTTTAGATGAAAGAGTTTTGTATAGTGCATGACCATCCCAGTAGAATTATAGTCAATGAACTGTTGCATGCTGACCAAACCTTGATAAAAATCAATTGAGTAGCTATAGTGCAACAGTTTTCGAATGACTACAACATGTCATAATGAGTTACGGTATATAATCAGTGTGTGAACATCTAAGAAGATCAAAGCACACTGTGCTGGAAAGAGGAAAACAATAACATCTGCTTTAGGAGGGAAAACAGAGGCGTTGGGATACTTTCTAACTTTAAGTAATAGACAGATGATAAACTTACTTGACAAGTTGTCTGCTGATGTTTAAGAAACAATGCTTCTCTTGAGGAGAGCAGGAGAGGAATCGTTAGCCTTTGATATTACTCGAATAACACCATTAGTGTGATACACTGACTGGCTAGTGTATTCCAGCAAAGTACTCGAGGACCTGATATAACAAAATACCTGGAGTCTTAAACTGCAGGAAAGAAAACTGACCTGGTTTAGTTAACATCTTAAATATGAGAAAGAAACTGGTTTCTTTCTTAGACCTCATAATTTGAGCTAGTGCTAGTTAACCAGTGATCTCTGCTGTAATGTAAAGTGTAGCGTATCCAGTCTCATGTCACAGTACACTTTTAAAGTGTAATTAGGAGTATGCTTTGGAGTTTGCTTTTTAAAAACTCTTGATTTCCCTGTATTTCAGCAGAAGGAGCTTGCTCAATATTTCTCCTCTTTTTCTGTTCTGTTTGTTTGATGATGAGTATTAATTGATAGATGGTTTGTATTTGTAGAAGGGCATCTTGTGACTGATTTGATTCTGTATGGTTAAGTCTTGAGACTGTGGGTGCCTACAAAGGAGGATGCCCAGAGGAAGTTAGATCGTATGAAGGACTATAAGCAGCAGATTGAAATATCCCAGGGCAAGATCTCTGTCCTGGATGCCCAAAAATCTCTTCTCCAGAGCAGGTAGAGGCATTACTTAGAGAAGTCACTGAATCAGAGAAATTGTTTATATTATGTGACATGAATTTCCCTCCTCGTCTGAGATTGAAATATAAACAAAAGCTAAGCTTTTTCATGTTTATTGCGAATGAACATGAACTCTTCAAGTGATTTCTCCTAGTGCCCAACTGTTTTAACTTCAGGCAGCTATATTAAGTTTCTGGAAAAGCAGCAAAGAGAGCAGCTTTACAAAATACATTGAGAGCAACTGTATGGGATATAAAAGGAGATGATTAGTTTTTTTGTTTGTAAGTCCTCTTAGAATACTGTACCATTACAGGGAAGAACTTGTTATATTCTCACTTTTTTGACTTCAGAGCTCTTCACTGTTACTGAAAGAAGAACAAATCTCCAGAGTATTACTAGTTAGAAGTTTGTTTCCCCTGTACAAAGTGCTTGGCTGCACACACTTTAGGAATTACTTTAATTTTGTTGTTCAAGCTCTAACTCATAAAGTGTATTGACTCAAATGCCTTCATACGAGACTAACCAGCTGCAGATTTTCTTCTTTAATTAAGTTGGCTCAAAATCTTAACTTTCTCTGGCAATAATTAAATTGACATAAAACTCTGTGCACTAGGCAAAGGCAGCTGAGGATGGTGAAGTGTCCTTGTGCTTCTTTACATGTCTGTCATAGGCTTCCACGGAGCCGCTCTCCTTCCCCAAGACGTGGTGTAAGCAAGTCATGTAGTCCACTTCACCTGAGGAGCTGCTCACCTGGCCGAGCCAGACGTACAAATGCTTCGCGCCGTGCCTGCTTGGTAGCTCGCTTCGGTGACATTTATGCTCAAGAACGCTTGGATGCAGAGACTCTTTTGAGGACATGCATCAGTGACATGGAGATGGTGCAGAGAATAATATACGCTGCAGCTGTGGTGAGACAAAAAAAAGATAAATTCTTGTTTTACAGGCCAGAAGATTTTTATAAAATATTATGTCTGGATTGGATTACATTGTGTGTAAATTAGCATTTCTGTGAAGTACGTTGAAGAGAATTTATCTTCTTTTTTTCCCTTTTGATTTTGCTTTCTTCACACTTTTATATTGAACCCTCAATTTAATGTCCTTTTCTGACTGTCCTGTCCCAACATTAGAACATGGCCAGTAATCTAGAATACAGGTGCTAAAAAGGGTGCATAAGAAGACTGAATGGCTCTGAAAGGTAGACAATTTCTGCACTAGATAACACTCCCCATTTAGACTAATTTCTTTGGGAATATTACATTTTAGAAACCTAAAAATCTTTCCGTAGTCTGCTTCCTTTTTACCTGTAGCTATGTGCTTTTCTATTTTTTTAGTCCCTTGAAATTACCTAGATGCCTCACATTTACTGTGAGCTCAGTCTGAAGGAATTTCTTTATTTTTTCTGCTCTTAATCTTATTTTCTACAAAATTGATGTAGTACTTACCTGTGGCAGAGAGGCAGTGTCTCTCTTAAATGTGCTTGTGGTCACACAAGTTAAACTTCTGAAGGTTTTTCCCACAACTGTCATTCAGTTTACACTCTCCAATTCAACCTTTCTTCTCAACGGACAAGAGGTGCTCCTGTCTGACATGTCAAGCTGTGGCGCATAAAATGCTGTTACTGAATTCTGCTCTTGGTATCTTTGAATGCGATTCCATTGATTGTGGGTGATGGAATCCTACATAAAAATAGAAGGTTATGTGGGAAGCTTTTCAATCGTGTCTTCTACAAATAAATCACACTCGATTTAATCAGTAAAGGCCTCCCAGATAGGTACTATTTTTAACTTTCACTTTTACAGCAGTGTTTTATATTCTTCCTTACAATCAGTCTCAGCTTCCTGGATTTAACTCGATGTTCTGTATGTTTGCAGGAGTCTTTTCGTGCAGCAAAGGTGGCATACAGGCAGTTCAAAATGCGTGTAAGAGACAGTTTGTCTGTAGGTCACTCGGGGCCTGAGTCACTTGAAGACAAGGTCCTGGATTTTATAGTTCAACATGAAGACCTGTATGATGTTCAAGCCAGTGTCAATGTAAGTTAAGGACAGTGCGGAAGTGATGTGTTGATCTGTTTCAGTAGCTAACAAATTTGGAGTGTGTAAACTGGAAATGCATTGTAACATGCAGAAGGAAAAAAGTTTCTTACATAGATTTTGTCTTGTAGCAGTTAGTTTTCCAAAATAATATTATGGTATGGCCCAGTAATCACTTGTTTTATTTGCTTGTGACTAGAATGTCTCTGTCTGCCAGAAGATATTTTTGGCAAGATACGGTGTAACTGTCTTATATGAAATGTAGCCTACACTTATTTTATTTTGCATCTTTTCAGTAGAATTTCTCTCCCTCTTAAGCTTGATGTCAGTGATGTAACTCGTAGTTTATTTCTAAAATAACAACACATTCTTTCCAAAGCTAATGTTTTCTGAAATAGCCTAAGACAACGTTGTTGGCAGCTGCTTGTACTGATTTTTCAAGGTAGAAAGCTGAGAGGCATATTTAGGGGGGAGTTCCATACTTGTCCATGAATAGAAGTGTTAGTGAGCTCAAATTGTTCAATTGTGTTTATTTTCAGGAAGTAATTCGCTCCATGAACACCAACCCAAAGATTTCATTTCCACCAGAAGTTGATTTTATTGTGATCAGCACTTTGATTCGAGAGTTGTGCCGTGTGGCTTTTTCAATGCAGACACTTGTTCCTCCTCTTGATATTTCCTTTGGTATTGATGGAGAAATTTTTGATGAAAACAAGTAAGAAATATTTTTTTTAATAGTAAGAATCTGATTGAAAATAGTCTATCAGGTTGTATAGTCTGCTTCTTTCCTGATTAATATAAAAGTTTAAGATTGAAACTAAAGATTAATTTGAGTCAGATATTCCTGCTCTATAGTGAATTTGGTATGCCTTTAAGGTTTATAATGGTATATAGGTGCTGGGTGTAGACCAGTATTAACAGCTTTTTTTAATGAATCGCAGAGTGTTTATCTGGATAAATTTCAGTCTCTAGAGCATATTTAATTTATCCTTTACAAGGAAAATGGTCATCAACTTTTCTTTCCCTGTTTAGACTCTTTGTGCTTCCAGTGTTTGTAAAATGTGTGCGTCTTTGTTCCTCCTTCCTGGTCCTTCTTGTAAAAGTCGTGTTTACCGAGATCTGGCAGTTGGTGCCTGATACTAGGATCATCAACATGTGTGCTGTCACCTCCAGGCTGTGGCTGCTGTGCAACATAGGGATATTAACACACTCCCATATCTTCAGGTTTAGAGTGGAGCAAAAAGGAAAATGCCGTTTGAAAATCAGAATTTTGTTTACAAAGTCCACAACATAATGTAGTTTTTCTTTTTTTGCATAGAGTCAGAGCTGGCTGCTTTGTCAGCTGGCAGAGAGCTATAAGTGTACTTCCATGCTTTTGAGAAAACTTATGGGATTGATAGCTCCAAAAAAACGGCACTCAAAAGGAAGAAGAGCCACACCGATAAGCAGGTTTCTAGTAATAGTTTGAAATGGAATGGAACCCAGATAGGAAAGAGTTTGAGAAGGCAAGGGGTGAAATAGAGAAAAGTAGCTCTGAAACAGGAAAGTGCAAAGTCATACATGACTGTTTAATGGTCCTGTCCAAATACTGGGCAGTTAGCTATTTGATACCCAAAGCTATTGGCTGAATTAAGAAGGCAGCAATGCTATGGTATAGTCTTGGGATGCTTTCTCCACCTACTTGATGTGTGTAGTCTTCAAAAAACAGGTCTAATGTGTTTGTTTATATGTGCTGCTGGGGGAGACATACATACACATATCTACTCATCCAAATAGATAATTACATGGCATATGTGTGTTCACATGCCCAGCATATAGATGCTACACAGAGATGGAGCAAAATTTGTAGAAATGGCTGTTATGTGTGATACCACTCTGTAAGAGGGCCATCCAAACTTCCTCACACCCTATACCTTCCTCCATGCAGAGCTTCATGACCGCTTACAACATTGTTTTATTTAAAGTGCTGTTGTATATACATTACTAATGTATAGATGCATTGCTATTTTTTGTTTCCATTATTTGGTATTAGTTTTGAGTTTGAATCCACAAAACCAGATGTGTATTATTCAGCCAATGTTGCAGACTTAGGGAGGTCATATATACATATATCTCATGTGTGTTTATACAGACTTTCAAAATAATTTTTCTTAGCTAAAAAGTCACTGTTTCATTCTCAGTATCTGAGTATCTTGCTAATAAAATCGCCTCTTATGTCTCATAAGGTACTAGGATTTAAATTTATAGTTGAGATGGGGTATTTCTTTAATATTCTTTATTAGGGGTCTTGTTTTGGCAAGATATTTCAGGAAGATGAGATGACTGTCTGACAAAATGCTTCTCAGGAGATTTAATGTGTCAGTGAACCCAAGGGCCCTGGCTTGCATGGGGCTTAAGCCAGAGTATGGTCTAGTGGCCTTCTGAAGCGTGAGATGGCTTTATTGGAGTGTCTCTCAGTATAAATCAACAGCATGTTCTGCTATGTCTGTCTTACAAATGTAGTTCTTTTACAGCTTTGCTTAAAGAATATTTATTTTTGTAATGTGGAAATATTGTCAAGCAAGATGCTTATGAGCTGTAACTAATATTCTACTTTATAAGAATTGATGACTTGAAGCGTCTCATTTATCTTTTGGGACTTAAGTGCAGACATTTGTTGTACTCTGTGTTTTGATATTTTGACAGGTACCATCGTGTTGTGGAGTCTGATTTCACGGCTGCCTTGGTGGCCTATCATGTATGGCCTGCTCTGATGGAAAATGATGTTGTAATTGCGAAGGGAAGAGCAGTCACAAAAAGAGGAGCTCTGGTATGTACTTCTCTTAAGGACCATGTTAAGGGAAGTAATTGGATTTGAACACTTTTCAAATCTAAAAAGATTGTTCCCTGTGTGGCTTGGGTTGTGTATATCAAATCAGTTGATAAGTTTTAGTGCCTCATCCTGTATTTAGGATGAATAGTTCTGTTTACCTTACTGTATTAATTATGCAGATGTATGATTGCTGGCACAGCCTCCTCTGAAGAGGTGGTTTACTGTGTTTGTTCTCTGTCCTCAAGCCTGATCTCCAGCACCGCAAGTCTGCTTCCCAAGTCTGTCTTTATTAAATCCCCTCTCTCAAAACATGTTTGTCAAACTCTTCTCTTGTAGTGGTCTTGCAGAAGTAGAAGCAGAAGCAGAAGCTGCAGCCGCAGCCGCAGCCGTAGCATCAGTCCTCTTCTATCTCATCATGTAAGCCCCACAGAATGCTTGTAGTATAAATGACATCAAGAATTTTAAACTCAGGATGTAGGCAACCTTTTAAAAATGCTGGCATGAGGTGATGCTGCACTGACAGATAGTTATTGCCTAGTATAGTTATCAGTGGACATACTGTATGAGAAGTATGTGGATCTCAGAATGCTTTCCCTGTACTCCCTCTTGCTTCAATACCCTTCTGAATAACTAATTGCATCATCTGGAAGTGTTTTAGTGGTCTTGCAGTACATATACAGCACGTAGTCCCTGCCTCCTGGAGTTAGGAATCTAAATTTATCCTTTAATGCCTCAAAGGATCAGAATATCACTGTAGGGTGGGCAAGAAAGGAAGAACTGAGGTGGTACTAATAAGAGGAACCTTAGAGTTCTGTGCATGGTATGATTACACAATATTTTTAATTATTTCTATGAAAATAGTTTATTTTTCTAGTTGCTAGCCCATCCTATTAAATTGACTTAAATTGTGAATATTGAAAATGTGGGCAAGTCTTACATTTTCGTATGTGTGCAGGGTGTGAAAGAGAAACCAGGAAGTTGTTGAATTGGACTTGGTAGAGCTGCGTTGACAGAGCAACCTGTGCAAGTTTTCTGAATGCTGATGGGTCCCCGTGTGCCTTTCTTGGGTGCAGTTATTTAGCAAACCTGAGTTTCATTTTCTGTTTCTCGTGCAGTTGTCTCGAAGCCGCGGTCCTTCACCACTGAGGAGTGGAAGCCCAGGTAAGTGCGCATATTAATTCATGATGACTCATGGTTATCACATTAAGCCCTTGAACAACTGAGCAGAGACAGCAAATAACATACTGAAGGTCTTTGGCTCTAAAATACTTGTCCAAGTCTTACTTTTAAAGTGGGTAGTCCCTTTCTTTTCTGCATATGGAAAAAGGCTGAAATTTCTGATTCAGAGGAGAGTTTGTTTTTCACTCTATTCAGACCACTGTCATGAATTCTGTCTGCTGGCTGCCTTTGCTGTGGCCAGTTCTGTAGTAAGTAAAACTTACTCTTTCCCCACGCTAGAGATAGTTAGCTGCACGCCTGCTGGCTCCATGTCTTTCAAAATCCAAAGAGGTAGTTAAGTGTTGATAGTGAAGTGAGGGATTTCAAACAATATGAATGTGTGCCCATCTTGAAGCCAAGACAGTTTAGAGATTTAGGAAAAAATAGTTGTACTGAAATGCGTCTTTTTCTTCCAACAGGGCGTTAACTGACCATTTTCCTGTCATTCAGTATATCTGGATCCAACAACTTCACTGGTGCCTTTTCTCTTCAAGAATACCTCAAATCTTGCAGAAATGTGAATGGCAATTGTCAGTCCAAATGGAGTTTGTGTTCAGTGTGGTTTTTTGAGTAATAAAAGGCTTATTTATAATGTTAGGAACTAATTCAACCTTTTGGATTTTCTTTTAAGAAAAAGTGCATGCAATACAGGATCACACTCATTTGGAAAAATTTGCAGAGCACAGAGGAACCTATGCTGTAATCCTGCAGATTATTATTGTAATAATTCTATCTGTAATGTTTCCCACAGATACCAAATGATGCAGTTTATCTTGATAGGATGTTTACTATAACCCAATTGGTGAACATTGCAGAATGTTAACATTAGGTGTTACTTGAAAACAATTTAATTATTGCTTTACAATTTTAGAAAATGGCCATAGTCTTAGGATGTTCCAGTCTCACACAGCATCCTATTAAGTACATCCTTCTTGTAAACTGGACTTTCTAACCACAATGCAAAAGTTGCACAGATCTGTTTTAACCTACCGATGCTCCAGCAATCTACAGTACTTTATAAATTGGACGCCTGAACTGGAGAGAGATGGATTTGAAGGGCAGTGCACCCTCGGCAAGTTTTCTTGGGGACAATCTGGAGAAGTGGGCCTTTGTGAACTTCATGAGGTTCAACATGGCCAAGTGCAAGGTCCTATACCTGGATTGGGGCAATTCGCTGTTTCAATATAGGATGGGGGATGATGTGATTGAGAGCAGCCCTGCGGAGAAGGACTTGGGTGTGCTGGTGGCTGAGAAGCTTGATGTGAGCTGGCAATGTGCACTTGCAGCCGAGAAGGCCTGGGCTGCATCAGAAGAATCGTGGCCAGCAGGTCAAGGGAGGTGATTGTGCCCCTCTACTCTGTTCTCATGAGACCTCACCTGCCATATTGTGTCCAGTTCTGGAATCCCCAACATAAGAAGGATATGGACCTGTTAGAGTGGATCCAGAGGAAGGCCATGATGATGATCAGGGGGCTGGAGCATCTCTGCTATGAGGACGGGCTGAGAGAGTTGGGGTTGTTCAGCTTGGAGAAGAGAAGGCTCTGAGGGTACCTGAAGGGGGCCTACAGGAAAGCTGGGAGGGGACTTATAAGAAGGACATGTAGTGATAGGATGAGAGGGAATGGCTTTAAATCGAAAAGGGAAGATTTATGTTAGACATTAAGAAGAAATTCTTCATGATGAGGCTGATGACACTAGCACAGGTTGTCACAAGTTGTGGATGCCTCCTCCCTGGAGGTGTTCAAGGCCAGGTTGGATGGGGCCTTGAGCAGCCTGATCTAGTGGGAGGTGACCCTGCCCATAGCAGGGGGCTTATAACTGGATGATCTTTAAGGTCCCTTCCAACACAAACAACGATATGATTCTGTTAAAGTGCAGGTGTATGCTTTAGCAAGGTCGTTATACTCCTTACTAAATTGTTTGTTACTTAGAAGTGAATATCATAACAATTTGTAGTTTGGAACCTAAAGTATTTTGAAAGTATGCCACTGACTATTTGCAGGCTTGAAATATTTTGCTATCCCTTTTAATGGGCTTTCATAGCAGACTGAGTAATTCTTGTTAACACAGTGGGGAAAAAAACTGTCCAGGTCTCTCTTACTGTGGGTGTTAATTATTATGTTTTAAGTGTAAAAATTAGAGACCTGAAGATATTTCATTCTGGCACTTCAGATAGTTTTTTCCCTTTGTAAATGTTTATTTTAACGTCAGCATTTTTGTTTTTGAGAACTTGATACTGTCTTTCTCTCAGAACCTCATCTGTAGTGCCAGCCTTAAATACGAGCCACACAAGTGACTGCTTGAGGCCTTGTGCTTTTAGATAGAAATATAGAATTTGTCATAGCAGAGCTGATGTGTAACTTGCCAACCTCACTGTCTTATTCCAATCAATACCTGATGCTTCAAAGGTATGTGGAGCTTTCCCCAAATTAATCCCAATAAATTTGGACTATAAACAATTATAAGGAGGAAAAAATCCTTTCTGCCTCCTCTTTTAATCAGCCTATGCCCTGGAACATGATATTTCATTAGTACTACTGTAATGACACGTGCAACACTATTAGTTCTGAAACTATTTAGTCCTTAAAATTAAGTTACAGGGGCAAAGTTTGCGATCCCTTGCCAAGGATCTTATGTAGATTTACACATCCATGCTCTTTCAGTCTGCTTCTTATGTGGCTTAAGACTTTAGCACATAGTTTTTGGGTAGAATTTGGTATTGGTTCCCATAGCCATAGATCAGCTGTGACTCTAGTTACACAGATGTATTTTCATTGGAGTTGGGCCCGTTAGTAACCAATGACAGCAATATGAAGTCTTGTACTTTGTGTCATTCATTATGAACTAAGGGGACACAAAGGCATATCAATGTTGTTTAGTGTACTTCCTTGTTATCTAAGAAAGTTACAAAAGAAAATGCAAAACAGTATGTTTCCTGTTCTAAGAGCCCGATTGTTGGTCACAGCTGTGAATCTGGGCTTAAAGTACAACTACATATTTCTGCACTGATCTCATAACTAAAGCCACCACCGTTCTGGAAAAACAGCCTGCAGCTTGTGTGGCAACAGAAGTTAATTAGATACCCCAAATATGGTTTTGAGTAGAAAAATGAAGAATTTTGAGTAATATTGTAATTACCGAGGGCAAAGGAGAGGTAAGGTTTTTTTAAAAAAATAGGTATTATACGTTTGTCTGCTGCATGTAATTACCAAGACATTTATCTGTTTTTATTTTGATAGCTAAGTTTCCATACCATCTGTGAGAAAACCAAAGACTACAATAAGGAAGTGTGTTTTTCTTGACAAGCATGAGAGGCAGGATAGTTCCTGACTTGCACACACCTGTGGTACCACTATGAACTAATATTCCCAAAGATCTAAAAATTGTATAAAAGAAATTCTCAGTGCTTGGTGGGCCATCTCATTTTAGTCCCCCAGCAGGTACTTGGAGAACTAGTTAGTCTCAAAGTAAAGGAGAAAACTAAAGAAATGACAGCCAACAACTTGTTTTGATAGTGGGAAAGCAGCTCTAGGGTTGTGATGGTGGTTTGTATGGTTTTTTTGTGATTTTTGTTTTGTTGTGATTTTTCTTCATGATGTTTCAGAGCACAGCAAAGCATTTTCAGCAAAATAGGAACTCAGTCCACAGCATGGTAACAATTAGTTAAACAAACCTTACTCTACTCAGTTGTACTCTGTAGCCCATAGTCTTTTTACTGGAATATACTGTCTTGTACTAGTTGCCCATGCAGCTTATTTATAGCCAGTTAAATCTATAGATAAAAGAAAAAAGATTGCTTTTGATGCCAAGTTAGACACTAATAGCTCCCTTGCTTCATTTTATCCACACAACAGGAGTACAGAGGATGCATAGCAATAGCGATTATAGGGGATTAACCAGCAAATGCAAAATAACTTATAAAAAAAAGGGACTTCTGTAATTGCGTTTAAGACCCTATATTTTAATTAGAGTTTTTAAAATCTTAAGTAAGATTTTTTAATTTTCTTTTTTTTCTTTAAATCATAAGCCTGTATAATGCCACACTTGTAAATATAGCAAAGTAGAAAAAGAAAAAGGCTTCCGTTACAAGATAGTTTTAGAACAGTATGTTCATGATTGAAGTGTCAATATCAGGAAAAAGAAGGCTAGATTTTGAGCTAATGTAACTCCTTGCAGATGGCCTGGTGGAAATGAGACTGCACAGGCTGTAAAAAAGCACCACTTTTGGGACAAAGTGTTCATGTAGAAGATTTATGCACGTTTGTGTGGGATTTTGAGACTGCCTAAGAATTTCGCCTGCATATCAGCACTTTGAAGGCTGACTATGTTTGTTTCAATTCAAAGGCTGTCCTGGAGTCAGTCTAAACATATTGATATCTTCTCACCTATCTCTGGGAAAATACAATGTCATCAAAATATCTTCAGTCTTCCTTCTTTAATGTTTACAGCTCAATAATGTAGAGACTCATGCAGAACCAGCAGATAATAAAGGTAAATGGCTCAGCTAAATTTGGTACTGCACGAAGATTTAAATCTTAATGAACATTTAAATTCAGAAATTGTCTTGGATTCTCTCAGCATCCTGGTAGGAGAAAACTAAGTTGGGAGCAGCAGGCTCCCCATCTAATCTAGTTGGCAGTGAGTTGTGATGCTGATTCAGTCTTGTAGGAGGCTGTGGAGATGAGTGGTAAGTAAAAGCAAAAATATGTCCTGAAAAAAGTAAATGTGAAGGCTGAAAATTATCAACTTGCTCCCTGGAAAACATATTCCTGAATGTCCTCCAGGATTTGAGCCTTTTGACTTCTGTATTGCATATATGTATTGCAAAAGTTTGTCATCCTGTAAAAGTGCCATCAGAGTTAGATAGTGTCTTTCAGCTTTATGTAAGGTTTGTCTGTCATTCTCAATTGGTCTAACTACTACTAGCATTAAATACTCAAGCTTTGTATTAAAGGAATGAAAATGTGTTTGTTGCAGCTTGCAGCTGTATTAGCATGTATTCAGATTGAATGTTTTAAGTTTCTGCACTGTATGTGTAAGCTGAAATGTGTGGGAAGGCTAGTTGTGGTAAGTTTAGTCCAGTGGTGACTATTAGTAGTCCTAATTGGCTTGATGTAGAAAAGGCAATAATTTTTTGAATGTTGTTTTGTGTGAGAGCACAGGTAGCAGTGCATGGTGTGGATAGGGCCCCTAAGCACAGGCACAGTGTGAAGGGTGTTGGTTTGCCTGTGAGTAGGGGGTGGGTGCGAATAAGTAGGAAGATTCTGGCTACTGCTATTTTGCTGGAGTGGAGTAGACTTCATGCAGCATACCAATGAAGTATCCTGAAGAAGCGTCTATTTAATTTTATGGTTGAAAAGTTGGAAGTGTGGCTTTGATAGTTTAAAACGACAGATGTATCTGTTGTGTTCTTGCTGATACACAGGTGTGGTGTTTATGTGGAAATTGTACCTTTGCACTTGGTAAATGGAACACAAGCATAGAGCACTTGGTGTCATTTCACTATTGAGACAAAAGCATGAACACAAATTGAGTGGGTGATGTGTTTATACTTTCTTCTTTGAGAAGGCGGCACTTCTGCCTTGCAAAACCACAGTTCTCAAAGTAATGTTACCTGCTTGAAAAATGACAGCAGAAAGATGCTCTTTACCACTGATAGTAACACTTCCTGTGAAATGGTTTGGTGTGGTTTTTTTTTATTTTCTGAAGGGCTTTGGCCTGCATTCGGAGTGTTGTTTTGAAAGACAAATTTTAGAAAGAGGTTGATTCCTTCTCTTCACAGTAGCTGGCATTCAGCCTTTTACGTCCATCACATAAAGTAGCTATAAAGTGTAACCTTTATAAACTGCACTCATGACCTTCAGTAAAAACGTGTTGATACATGTGCCTCCAAAACAGCATTGACAAAGCAAAGACTTATTATTTGGAATAATAATAAGCTTTTATACAGCTTGGACTTTTAATGGCTGAATTGTCTTAGTTAATAAAAAATAATCAGAATTTTTAAAAATGATAAGTATTTTTCTAAGTTTTGTCTATTTTCTGGTAAAGTGTAGTTCTTGGGTACTTACTTAATGAAAAAGATAACAAAATATGTTGGAGTTTAGGAAAAATCACACAAAGTTTATTGTATAAAATGACTATACTAAGTTTTTAAAATATTACAATATGCAGTTTTCACATTCACTAGATTACAAGTATTTATCAGAATCTCTAGTGACACAAATGTAAAATTAAGACAATCTGAAGGGCTATTTTATTATTTTTTTTATGTTTCCTCGGTCTAAGCTTTTATGACTGCTTTCAGGATAACTTGTTCATTTTGTACTACTGCGTTTGGTACATGCTACGTAGACATAGACAGACTTCACTTTCCCTGAACCTTTATGTATGCTTTTCATGTTGATGAGAAATTGAGTGTTTTATTCTTTAAAAGCACTTCTACATTCTGCAAATAAGTGAGTGATTACTATTTAGGCTCAAGTAACTTGCTTAGATGAGGGCACATGAAGGATTATTTGGATCTGTGCAAAGTCCTCCCCAGACACACTGTCACTGCTTTCAACTTTACTCTGAACATCACACCTTTGCTCAGAAAAGGAAATTCAATTATTTCTACATGCCACTATAATTTGGGCAGGAATCTACCTAACTAATACCAGACCCAGATAGAGCTGTGCCAGTCCTTTAATATATAAATACAATTAGTGTTTCCATTTCCAGTCAGTGTATGGTGTGTTGTGTGACCTGAAGAGCTTGTGGTTTAAATGAAGGGCTGCCTTCAAATTCTTCAGCTATTAAATAAATGAAATGTGTATGAAATTTTGAATTTAACCATTTTTCAGTTGATTAATACCAGTTAGTACCAGGTGTCTTTCTCGCCCAAACTAGAATTTTAGGTATGACTAACTGCAACTTAAGTAACACGTCCATTTCAATTAGTCTGAGTAAACAGCATGTTCTAAACTAGTGGCTCAAAACTGTGTAAATTGGTTATTTTGCTAAAAAAACCAAACCAAACCCCCAGGTCTAAGCTGTTTGTATCTTACACTGACAGCACCTGATCTGCTCTGAATTTAGCTTTTTTTACACTAAATTAAACCAGGTCTCAGTTGCTGTTACTGCAAATGGACATCTGAAACCAAACCGCAAGGTGACATCTGTTCTTGGTAAGGTTATGGCACAGAAATACCATAATACTGCTGTACTATACTGGTACAGTGGTGAAAGTTGCCCAGCACAGGAATTTTAAGCTTGAGAGTGTGTGTTTGTCTTACACTACGTGTATAACAGTCCAGGGAAACAGTCTAGAGCCTCATGCTGGAAGAAAAAATAGATAGATGGGATGATTTCTTGTAATTTTGTAATGCTGTTATAATAAAATATAAATACCAATTTTATTAATAATGGCAAGAATACACATATTATAAATGAAGGTACTATTTTGCCTTTTTTCCTGACACTTGGCTTCATTTGTAATGCTGAACCAACAGCATTGTGGAGATACCAGCCTGAGATTCACTCTTGAGTGTGTCTTGAACCAATGAATATGGGTTGAAAAAGGAAACTTGCTTTGATTACAGGATCATAAATAGGATTAAAAATAATCCTGCAATAGGATTAAATCATTCCTATTTAATGGTTGGACTCGATGATCCGGTGGGTCTCTTCCAACCTGGTTATTCTGTGATTCTATTTCTGGCTAATAGCTATCTGATGGCTCTAGACCTCACAACTTTTATCAGAGAACTAGAAAAAAATACTAGTATTTACCTTTATTTCCTTACTAAGAATTAGGTCGACCAGAGCCCAGATGGGATTAGAGATGTGGAGAGCCCTTAAAGCCTTTGAGGAGTCATGGCAGACCAGCGTGGTGGTAGAAGAAGCCTTGCAAAAAAGATTGGAGTCTGAAGCAGACAGTGGCTTGTGCTTGCCCAGCGAGGCTGATCTTGTTGGATGGTTCAGAGCAGCATTATTCTGCCTGCAGGCACAGTGGGTGCTGGGCTGGTTGCTCTCCCTGCTGCCCACAGGACCCTCCTGGTGTGATGCAGGACCTGGACTGCACTCGAACAGGATGCTGGCGCCATGGTTTGTAGGAGAGAACCTTGGAGCAGAGCAAAAAGCCTTATGAAACCTTGCCACAGCACCAAGAAAACGCTAGCAGGTATTTTAGATGAAAGTTTACGTGTTAACCTGAAGGAGCTGCTTAAAACAAAAGGAATAAATTTACATGTATTTTTCTTGAGGAGATGTTGTGCGAAGAAAGGCTCCTAGTGGCTTTATCCACCATAAGGCACGAAGCGGAGAATTTCCCACCAGATGGCACTATTGCCTCATGCACAGGAAAATCAGGTTTTGGCTTCAACTGAAGTTTTAAAAGCTTGTTGCCAAAGAGAGATTTGTAAATAAATGTACAAACGTTACAGATCTGAACAGTATCAAGAGTTGTCAAAGGGAGAATTAGCTTCTTGATTGATCTGTTAAAGGTTGCTGCCTGATAAGGATGTGAAAAGTCCTGGCACACGGCTGATGAGATGAACTTATCAATCCTTAACTGGGGAAACTGATTCGGGTTTAGAGTTTTTTGGGGTAAATTTTTCGATGTGGCTCTCTAAAGTGAAGCGTATTTATGTGGTCATTTTCTGGCTAATCTTCTTGAAGAACTTTTTCTTCTAAAACGAACAAACCCAAACAGATTGAAAATTAACTGCTTTTAACATTTGTCTTTTTTATTATTTCTAGTTTTTTTCTGGTTCAAGAAAATGTTGGCTTGCAAAAGAGTTACATTTTGAGAGATTGTTGGCTAACAAGTGCTCTACTTTTACCTTTGTCTGTGACTGAAAGAGAGGTTTTCCTAATAACTTCTGCAATGTGTCTGAATCAGAAACATGCTCCCTGCCTTTAGCTGCACCTTCTGTTGATTCTATAATCAAAGACAGGGTCAGTCATGTCTCCTGAACCATCAGGGTAGATCTGGAAGGAGCCCTGCTGTCACAGCAACTACTTAGGGTAATTGTGTTCTTAATCTTATTGATTGCCGTTTCAAAAATAACTTTGTTTTGCCCTATATTCCTTCTCTTATTGCAGTGTTGTTCCAGAATGTCAAGTCTCTGATGCTTGGAAATTTTCTTCTGATTCCCAACGCAAATTTGCTCACTTTCAAGCTGTATCTTTTGTTCTTCTGCCAGTATCATTTTTTATCTGTAGAAGTCCTTGTTCCCTCTTTTGGTATTTGCCCTACTGATGAAAGCAGTCATCTCATCTCTTAGTTTTTGTTTCTCAAGGCTAAAAAAGCCAAATCTTTCCACCCCTCTGAAGAGATAAGCTCTTCATTCCCTTGATTATCCTGTTTGGGTGGCCCTGGATATCTTTCTTGAGCACAGATGACTAGAAATGGTACACGGTATTCAAGAGAAGGCATGACAAGAGCTTTGTATCATACATTTATCAATTTCATTGTGCCATTGTGCATCTCTGTGGGAAATGGCTCAATATCTGTGATCAATTTAGAAGTTTTATTGTCCTCAGTTGGTTTAAATTGATGAGTTTCTCCCCTCGAGAACATCGATTTATCCACATATGTTTTTGTGGGCACTTGATTTTCCATCTATAAATGCCTTTCATGTGAGTGGCATGGTAATTTTTTAAATTCAAAACTTTGGATATCCATTTGCATGCATATTGTGGCCGTAGTACTGTAATGCATAATGGTGTGTTCATTTATTACTATCTGTCTTATTTAGCTCTATTTATATCCACTTTGTCAAGACAAGAAATAAATGCTAGGAGTGTCACCATAAATGTGTTGAAATATAGGGTTCCATTCAGAGGACAGATGATTTTCACTAATATTAACAGAATGAAATACTAGAAATTCCTCATGGAAAAAGCATAATTTTTGTACCTATGGTTTGCAGCCAGAGGTTAAAATAAAATTAAAATGTTTTATAAGTTGTCTAACTCTTGAACTTTTGATTGACCAATGACATGGCTTGCATTTCTTGAGAAACGCTTTTTTTTCTCAGTCGTATTAGTCCATGTCTTAAATTTACTGATGGACCCCATAGCTGTCAGCACAACACATGTATGTCACTCGTCACACTGAAATACTTCTGTAAAAGTATTTTCTGCGGTGTTCATAGATTTGTACTGTTTTGTGCTCAGTCCCAGGCCACTCAGAGGTTTGATGTCTGTTCCCTTGGTTGGATGGACTTTTCCCAGGAAAGGGATGATTTGATGCCATTGCTCCATGTCTGTACTATACACTCAGCAACGGCCAAGCAGTATGGGGCTGCCTTTGTCACTGAAATACCTTGTTAATGTATATAAATATGTGTGCACCCACAGGGTAAGGTTACTGCCCCCGTGGTTCTTCAGTGCCTTGCCTCTTGCAGACTGAAATCTTCAGGGCAGGGATTATTTCTTACCTCTGTCAGTGCAGCAAGACTGTATTTTGCAGGCAATGTGCCTGTGCAGCAGATGCAGCTTTACTGTTGTCGCTGCTCAGTGCAACACGCTCCTCTGGTCAGGTGAGACAGTTGTGGATCCATCCACCTTCCCTTTGCATGGCTCCGATTGCTATCTATACCCAGGTACTGGGCCGTTCAAACAGCTCCATCATCTATTACACATAAAAACAACCTGGGCAGCTGGATGAGTATTTACATGTACAAATTCTTATGAGCAATAAAGGCAGAGAGGGAGGGTTGGAGGGAATATGGTCAAGAGGCAGATTGCCTTTACACAGAAAGCTTTCCTAAATTACCCATAAAACACAAGTGGGCCTTTAAGCATTCCTGAAGGTAATTGTACACTTTTCCTTTATTTTTGAACACGTTTAAAGGTAGCCTCCTCTTATGTCCCTGAAGCACAGACTGCATGCAGGGAACGAAGCTGCTCAGGAGACTTGTCTGAGTGAAGGACAGGAGGTTTTCACAAAGGCTTTTACCCACAACAGTTGTCCAAGAGACTTCTCAGAACCTAGATAGATATCTGTTTTTATAGTTTGTTTGTTTTTTTAAACCATCCTTGTAATATTATCAGATAAACGAAGACTTCAACAAATGGTGAAAGTTGCCTGACAGAAATTGCTTTTGGCAACTGCTATTTCTCATTTAAACGAAAATCTGAAAAGCCTCAGACTTTGGGAACAGTTAATAAAATGCCAGCACTAGATAAGATACAGATCATTCCTTGTGCCTATTAACTGCTTCCTACAATTAGCACATCTGTGTCCAGCCAAATGCAGCCTGACCTTGGTGTGACGGTAGGAAGGAAAAGGTTCTGATTAAAATGAGAGCAGCACCTGTTGCTTGTCCTACTGAGCAGGCCAGCTCTTTCCCACCTTCCTGCTAGCAACAAAAATAACAATAGAAAGTTTCAATACTCAGAGAATCCCAAACTGTCCCTAGAACCCTGCAATGGGCACCAAGGGACTTTGTTCTTATTGCTCAGATGTAGCAGCTATATCTTTGTAAGTGTCTAGGAGAATGGTCAGATAGAAATAAAGAGAAAAAGAAAGAGAGATTCCTCCCCTCTGGGGTCCAAGGTGCCAATTTCCCCACTGGGAAGGTAAATGCTGGTCTTGAGTGGTCAAAGACACAGGGATGCAGAAGTTTTGTTTAGAGCTACTTCTTTCTTAGTCTATCAAATAATTGGCAGTTGTGATGCCAAAATCTGGAGGACATCTACCCTTTCTGCCCCCTGAAATGGCAGCCTCAAGCCTAGGATGTGCCCTCTTTGTGGGGACAGGGCAGGTTTAACCCCCATAGAGCTGGGGACAGGCAGCTGGCAGGGGTCCTGTGGGAGGCTCTGCACCCTGGGGTTTGGCCTTGGGACCTCTGAGACTATGTCTATCCTCCATCCCAGTCTGGGAGGCCAAAAGCACATTCAGAAAGCACCAAGAGAAGCAGCAGCAGGCAAGAACCATATGTGTCCACCCTCCATCCCAGTCTGTGATGCTAAAAGCACATTCAGAAAGCACCAAGAGAAGCAGGAGCAGACGAGAACCACGTGTGTCCATCCTTGCAGGGGTCAGGTGTATTCCCCAGTAAAAATAACACAGCCAGGGCTTTGGGAGTCACTGCTGGATTTATGGCAGCCTGGCAGCGGGAGATGTGCCCCCAAAACTCGAGAGACAGGGCCAGGGTGGAGACACAGAGGCAGGCACCTGGAGGAAGACTCTGGAGGACAGCCCTGTATCTGCACATGGGGAGGGGACGTGCTGGAGCCTGTGGGACCCCGATGAGGCAAAGACAGGCAAAGAAGGGGAGTTTTGAGCCCGTTGTCTTCATATGGAGAATGTGTGAGCCAGGGCTGTGGGAGAGCTGAGGATGCACACGTGGGTGCAGGAAAGGGAGAGGGGCCAGCCTGCTTGTCTCAGAAACAGCAGAGGTAGGGAGTTCAGGTGATGCCTCTCAAGTAAAACCAACTCTAAGCAGTGTTTCAGACAGCAATGAGTGCGAGTTGAAGGTGACAGATAATCTCATCAACCAAGCTGGGTGTGCAGACTTCACCTTCACTTTCAGAAGTGATTGCAGAGCAGCGGTGCTGCTCCTCTACTGCTGGGTGGGATTTATTCTGGCTATACTATAGCTCAGGGTGCTTGCATAAGCCTGTTTTTCCCTTGCTTTCTCTACAGGAATGAGGGTCTGGGCCCAAGGCTGCTTTCTGCCTAGGGTCATTCCCGGAATAACTCCTCTCCCAACCTTCTCTGCCCCCCCAAGAAAAAAATCCTTAATCGAATGTATGAACACTGGCAGCATTCAGGTTTGTGTTTCTTTCTGAGCCGACTTTAAATGAACAGCAGACATTTTATGGGCTTTTCCAAGTGAACCTACAGGGGCTTATTTGCTTGAGTCTGACTTTCTGACAACTCTCTACAAGCATAATCAAAACCAGACTTAACTTTTATACAGAGCAGACTAATATATATTCACGGAGCTAGAAAGAACCAGGCTAAATGTAGTAAGTCATAAACCACTACCATGGCAGAAATCATTCAGTCATGAGCACTTACTGCACTTGGATTTTGGAACAAGGGATGTATTTGTTTTGTTCCCATCGTACAAGGAATGTTGTAGTGGTGAGGAGCCAAGTAAACATGCCTTGCGTCTAGAACATACCCCACATGCGTAACTTGGAGTTTGTAGCTACAACACGGAGTATGTCTTTCCTCCTCTGCTGATACGTGGGAATACTGGGTTGCTGACTCTCGAGGTTAGGTGCACCTAAGTCCCTTGTGGGAAGCTGCTGGGGTGGACAGGACAAACTCTAGGACCAAGTTGGATTTAAGGGAGATTTGTCTTTTATCATCTTTGCAGCTTATCATCCTTCAATCCATAGACCATATTTCTGAAATATTCCCAAGACTTCCTTTATTCAGACAGATTCTGGATGGTGTATTTAGGGTAGGAAATACTGCAGAGACGTGAAATATTTAAAAAGTCTTGACAGAGAGTTTAACTGTGACCTCTAAAAGGAGACTTTTTCTATTCCTAATTATCCCACCACTTTCCCATCATGCAATACCACCTCCCTCTGTAAAAGGATGTGTTCGTGTTTAATTCCTGACATCTGGAAGAAATTTCTCCTTATCTAGCACGTGCATTTTCAAGTGAAATGTGAAAAGAGGTGCTGAATTGATAAGGCAGGGATGTAACTTTGTACTGGACCAGATGGTGAGGTGCTGCAAAGGAGAAAGCATTCCACCCAAGAGGAGGAAGGGAAAGGAAATTGGTAGGACTGGGTCAAGCTGAAGGAATGATAAAATCCTGTGCCCATTTAGGAGGCATTGGGCTGTTTAGCCTTCCTTCAGCTTCTAACAAAGACGTTAAGTTTGTCTAAAGCTGGAGAGTCCTCAAGAAGTCTCAAGTTTCCTTCAGTGCAGAACAAATCCAACTGGACTGTTGGGATTCTTAGTGCTGTTTGAAGTCCATCCGGTACAGGATGCAAGAGAACATCTCCTGTGGAGAAAAGTAACTAGACCAAGACACAGAGCTGCAGCATCACCTGCGTGATTGTGTAATGGCCATAGGGCGCTTTGGGTGGATGTACAACTGATTGCAAATTAATCGTGGTTGGTTTGTTCTAGTGACTTGCACTGAATGGAAGGTGAAGAACAACTTCATCTCTGTAGATTAAATTGGGATTTATTTTTTTTCCTGGACGCTATTTTAGAGTGTTCAGATCTGCAGTTTTGATTCAGGGTCTGTTTAATTAAGAAATTTTGGGAGGTGTTATATTTGAATTTGTGCATTTTACTTTGTACAAAGCCAGCACACAGAGAAATGTCATTAACTAAATGGGCCAGCTATTTTGTAGTAATTCTTTTTCAGTGCTTTCTGCAGAACATTATCACTGCATGGTTTCTTTTTTTTCATATGTTGTACCCATTTGATATGTTTTCCAGGTTTGGTGTCTATCAGTGCAATGCATTGCAGTATAACTTACTTTTAGAAGGGTGGATAACTGTACATAAAACATTATCTTGCTTGAAAAGTATGGAATTGTGGTTTATTCTTGTTTTTATGAGTAATATCCAGTTTTGGCATAAGAACACCCACGCAGTATAAATCAAATGCTTTTAGATGCTTAGACTTTTCATTATTTTTTAAAAATGTGGACGTGTTGACATTTTCTTAAACCACCTTTAAAGTCTTTTTGGACGGATCATTTGTACCGCATCATGTTTCAGGCTTTCATTTTAATTTTTCTTTCTGTCCAGTTTTATAGGTGTCATCGTGACTCTCGGAAACAGGAATTTCTGTTTCTTTTTGTTGCTCTTATAAACAGACAAAGTGATAGCTGGTTGAAAAACATCAGACTTTGGTAGGGTTTTTTTTTACCTCTTTGAGTGGAAGATGAAATAATTGGAACCCTCTGGATGGCTTTTTAGCAAGACTACTTTTCACTCTGGACAGGAAAAAAGACTCAGACAGAGGCAATCATATTGCTCTTTTACTCCATAAACTTTTAGACATTTTAATGCTGGTTGTTGCACTGGATTGGATGCGAACTTATTAAAATTGCAGTGCCCAATTATGCATTAATTTGGTCAACATTTAAAGGGTCACACCAGGGACTGATATACAGCCTGGCTTCTAGTGCCTTCCTACCACTTGAAAGGCTGGGGCTGTACAGAGAGCAGAAGATGTTTTTACAGCAGTACACTGAATTTTGTATCATGCAGGCTCATGGGTGCAAAATGATTTGTTTAGCAAAAGCAAAGCTATTTTCGAGGAAGGCGTGGTATTCAATATATCAAGGGTCCAGTTTGCAAAATGTTGACTGGGTAGGATATCTATAAAAATGTCTGCACAGGAAAATATTCCATTTGCATGTGCACCTGGCTACAAAGAGGATCTCGCTGCCTTCTAACCTTCCTTTCTGTGAGGGTAAGAAAAAGTTATACTATGTATTTTTATGTAGAAAATTGAATAAATCTTTAAATAGCCTTTTGATTTAAAATAAATTATTGTGGTTGTGCGCTTGTATTAATCATTATTCAAGTAATTCTTGAGTATTCAGGTTCTGCAAACACTTGAGAAAGTGACTCTTTTGGAAATGGAATACATTGGAAAAAGCAGATCAGCATAATTTGGAGACAGCAGGTTCATTAGTAAAAGAGGGAGATATAATAACTCACAAGATCAAACTGATAAAACCAGCAACCTCCTGGTCTGGATTTAGGCATTCCCTTACCCACTTACATCTCACAGGAAACCTTGATCCTGCAGAAGAGAGTACAGCCACACGAATGTAACACACCATCATCCATCCTTACAGCAGTTCCCATCAGGATTTAGAAGGAGGTTTTCATTTACCAGAAGTTCTTACTAGGAAGACATGGCTTTCACTCAAATAAAACATGTAATAACACTCAAAGCCAAAACTGCTTTTATGAAAATAGTCTTAAAGGTCCTGCTCATAGCAAAATGTGTCAGGAAATGCATGTTGGAAAATCCAACTTATGTTCTTTTGTCTGACACCACAGGAGGGGAGAGAGGAGGAGAAGTCTAAATGTAAAATGATTGCAGTAGGGTGTTGCGTGCATTACATTATCTCCCCTCTACCAGTGAGAATCTTCTTGAGGGGTGGTGCAAGCAGCAAAGTTTCAGGCTGTGAAAGGGGACAGGCCTCTGAACGTGACTGTTTGTCACTCAGCTAGGCTCTGAGCTCTGCTCAGCATCAGTCAGGTAAGTCCTACAACCCTGTCTTCCTTGGTTTGCCCTTTGAGGGGAAAATTCCTGCACACAGCTTACCTGGTGCTGGGGTGTCACGCGGGATAGGCACACAGAAAGGCAGAGGACAGCTAAGGGACAAGCACGTCCAGTGCTCCCAGGAGCCCGTACTTCAGCCCAGGGACTCTCTTGGCTGCTCCGCAGAGCTGAGATTTCACACAGAAGTGCATTATCCTGCGTAATTCCAAACGGGCTTTGACAAGATACAGATGGAGAGCAGCTCCTCCTGCAGGACAGTCTCCTAGCCTAGGACATGCTCTGGCCCAAGGAGACCATGCATTGCACAGATGTTGGACTCCAATCTAAAAAGAAGTAACATCAAAAAACTCCCCTCTTTTTAAATGGAGGTTTGGGGCACTCAAGGGTTTTGAGGCACTCTTGGGTTTTGAGGTTTGACTCAGAAAGTAACCCCTGGCAAGACAGGAGGTTTAGTTGTAAAGCTGCTACAGTTCTCCAGAGTTAAAAAAACTATATGAGGCTGTGTGGTCTGTACTGTATAACTACACAGTGCAAATGGTGAGATTCAGCAGGGTGAGCTCCAATGCAACATTTTGTTCCTTGCTGATAAGTATTTGTCACAGACAGACGAAGGAAACACCTCCCCCCAGCAAACCCTGGTTAGCTTTTCAAGCTGGGAGATTATTCATCCATAGTTAAGCAGAGATATTTATAGAGACGTTAGCTGATTTCACAAAACACTCCAGAAGTTTGTTTAGAAGTGATTGAAATCAGCTGTTACTCAACTGAAAAACCAACTGCACCAGCTAAGTCTACAGCTGTTGGTCTGTCTGTTGTCTGTCAGTATAACACTTTCTTCTTCCAGAAACATTACCAATCCAGGGCAGTAACATCAATCTCCTGCCTTTCATTGGTGGGTATTAAAAATTCAAAGATTAAGCTCATGGGCAAGTTCAGTAGGTTTTAACAAGAAACTGCCCCAGCTCTTATATTAAAATATATTAAAATATTGGCACATTTGAGAAGACAAACACTCAGACATCAGGAAATCCAGTGCAGCCCCCAGCCAGAGCCCCCTTTTCTGGCAGTTGTAAACTGAGCCAAATGTGAGTGATATGGGAGGTATCAGAGGGTCTTTCCCTGGCAGAGTCCTGCAGGTCAAAATCTGCTACTGCTACAATCTACAATTAAGAAAATTATGGGGTTAGTATGAACCCAGGTATTCTGCCCCCATCCAGCCCTGCTGTCTGCCCCATACAAGATCTGACTGCTTTTGTTCTCACAGCCCATCTTCTACCCCTCAACAAGCTGTGGGCCCAAGCACTATGGTGTGTTTTGTACAAACTGAGTGAGTAGAGCGAAAAAATTTCATTAGGGTAATGAAGTGAACCTGTCTTATCTGAAAAGGAGCTTTCCAGATGATGCACTTCCCACCAAGGGCAGCTATGCTCCACTGGTGCCCTTCCTCTAGGCCATTTCCAGAGTATATTGCTAAACAGAAGCATCACTTTGACTCCTATAAAATACTAAAATAGATCACTGATTTTGGGCAATTAATAGCTAGCTTGATAAGCACTGAATTGGTGGTATTTTATTTTGTCTCTTTTGTTTTTCTTCTTACATATAAGTAACTGCCATTAGTTAAACACCATGCTTAACTTGCCAGTTTTAAATATCCTAGAATAACCACATTCACAACATCCTCATTTATGAGATACCAGTGAACACCTCCATAACATAACCAGGCATCTGCAGCCTTGTTTAATACCTGAGCAGCCCAGAGCTGTGCTCTTCTTTGGCATATTCCCTGGAGGGAATGTCATGGCTTTGACCTCTGCTGGGGGTGTCCTATGGTCTGGTGTCTCTCAGTGGTGGCTGGATTCCTGGGGTTGTACTTCCTTGATGAAAAGCGTGCAAAATGCTTTCATAACAAAAAATGCCAAAGATGCCTTTAAAATATTTTGATGCAAGGCGCCTAAACATGAGGTAAAAGGAAAAATTCCCCATATTTAATCTCAAAGTCAGAAGTTTATTGCTGATGTTTACACAGATGCCATAGAGCTGGAGCCACTGCACATCTGCGGAGTAGGCGGCTAAATCTCTCTTTCAGTTTTTTTACTGGAAACACAGTCAGATGAGGTTGCCTGACAGCATGAATAAATCAAGATGTTGTCCACAGGAAACAAGGAGATAGCTGGAATGAAGCATAAATAATGTAATACTAACATGGAGAGATTATTTTGTACCTTATTTTTTCAGAGGACTATGGTGGAAAAATTTGCTGGAAAAATTCTTAGAGAGCTTCTCTAAGATCTCTTCATCTCCATGCAAAAGGCTGGCTTAGTGAGATTCCACATGGCTGCAGACAGAGAGTCAAGGGAAGGTGTAAGAGACAGAAAACAACACAGAAATATCTTTTGATGTGTTTTGTCCTGTCTTGTGTCAGAGCAGTGAATAAACAAAGACTGGGTGATGACTGGGTGCAGTTTTGCCTTGTGCTCACACTGGTATCTACTGCCTGGTGAGGATACACTGCTTGCAACCTTAAAGTCTGCAGAACATCTTCTGGAAGCACTGATTTGCCAAGTACATCAGGAAGACTCATAGATGCCAGGACTATGGTGACTGGAGACTGTAAGGTCCTGTTTTTCCTAAGAAGCTCTGGCATGTTGCAGGAAATCAAACCATTCAGGTGATCAGGTCTTGGTCCTCACTGAGACAGAAAAACTCATGGTATTACTACTTTGCAAATCCACTGAAAGCCGGCTGTGTGGAGATGCTAGTCAGAGAACTAAATTACCAAAAAATGCTATTGCAGGAAGATACAACTCTTATTTGAATTCCAATGACTTCCCTTGTCATTACGGGCATGTTGTTAGGCTTCTGACGCAAAACAATTAGAGTAAAAACAACCTGAGTCTCCTGAATCACTAAGTTGTACGAGCTTATTAAAATGCAAAGCATATGCACAGACCAAAGGAGAACACATGAAACACACTGGACAGGCACAGCATTAACCTATGGGAACTGCTGCTGCTGTCAGAGTCTGTATTTCCCAATTTCTGTGTTCAAGGCTTTTTTTCTGAAGTCTCCCATGCCTTCTAGAAAACTCAAGAAGAGCCATTAATTGCCAGGAGCCATTTCTAGCTCTACGAATAACATCAAGGAAAGGAGGGACCATTTCTTCTCAGGCCCACTTGCTCCTTTGAAAAACCTATTGGTTCCTTTCCTCGTACAAAAACACCTTCAGCTCTTATCATTGCTGTCTGGCTACTCCTGCTCATGCCAAAGCCTTTATGTGACTCTACAATCAGATGCTCCAGCATTTCCAGACAGGTTGTAAATTGTCCCTTAGCTTTCCTGAAGACAAAGAAGCCTAGCAGGGAAAGAGGCTTTGTCCTGAACATGTCTGCCTCAGGAAAGCTGTGTCAAGCATAATTTACAATCAGATGCTTCTCATAGGTGGTGTAATTATTTATCTGCAGGGTCTTAGGTTCTGTTGTACTAGTTTGCCATTCTTTTTTTTTTTTTTCCTATTCTTGTGTCATAATGCTGCCCCCGAACGCATGTGGCAGCATCTGCATCCAGTATGAGAAGTTCTGAGATACCAGGACATAAAGACAGGAGCGATTTTTAGAATTCCACAGAAGTTTTATTGCATTCAGGTAACCAGGGAAATACTCTCCAATTTTCAATATGTATCTGCAGTTTTTCCAGGATCCTGTAAAAGCCTCAAATGAACTTTAGGTCATGCCAGAACACTACAAGGCTTTGCACACATCTGTAAATCTAGAAATTTGGCTGGTTCTGTACAGTCTTGTTGCTTTTATTGGTGGAAATTCCCTCCTTGCTGATTAAGCAAGCTGATTAAGCTTCTCTGAATGTTGTTTTTTTCAAGCAAACAGCAAGTTATAATTTAGATGCAACAAAGATAGTTAGAAAGCTCTGTCATGAAGTTATTGTCAGCTGTTTCAGAGCAATCTCTGTGTCCTACAAGCTGAGGTTGCCAGAGTCATTTCTATTGACTCAGACCCTGAGCTACAGGCTTTCTCCTATCTTCTGTGTCCTTTTATCATTACTTGCTTTTAAAATCCAGCACTGAAAAGCAAGTAGGTCCTCTACAGCACCCAGGGGAGCACCCATGCGTGGTACAGGATACGATTCCTTCATGGTGACTTTGCTTACTGCTCCATGGCCAACCCTAGATGGTGTCCAGTGTCTTTGTTCTTCCCCAAGTGATGGCCAAAGTCTCTTGGAACAATTTTTCATGGCCTCTAAGACGACTTTGTCTTTTGCAATCACCAAAGGATGGTTGTTTACTAAGCCTCTTCCCTCTGCATCAGCCTTTGCTGTACTGATGTCCTGTGGTTGATAATATCTCAGACAAGGACAACTTCTAAACAAATAGGATCTTCAAATTATGTTGAAGGCTATTGTTAAGATCCACTCCATGTTATACTGAGCCAAATTTAATCTAAACTCAATCCAAACTTCTATCCTGGAATATTCTTTCTTCTTTCTTTCTTTAATGTTTTCTAGAGTTGACATCTTCAAGATAGAAATGCCTTTCTGTTCATCTTCCCAATTTATGTGGGTTGGAAAACGAATTGAGAAAAATAAGCTTCTTAGTAAATGGTCTCCTTAAACTAGTAGATGTTTTCCTTTTTTGAGCTAAGACAATCTGATCTCCGGAGGTTAAAAAATGGTTGTGAAATTCCTGTCATAGCAAAGTTCTCTGGTGGGTGCAATTCATTACTCATGTGGTTACTGTTGACTAGGGTCTTTAACTTTAGTTTCTTTGTGGATCCAGTGCCTCTTAGCTCCATCATCTCATTAGCAGCTCTTCTCTGGCACGTGCACAGAGAAGCACAGCAGTCAGGGGCTGAATTTGTGATGAAGATAGAATCTGGAAGACCAGGAGAGACATGAGCTTAGGGGATGAGCAAGGAGGTGAGCATTGAGCCTGAAGGCCAGGGTGTTAGGAGTTGCAGTAAAGGCTAAACAAACATCTTAGTAACATCAAGCATCTGCTTCCATGTTTCAAATTTTGAGGTAGCCTCTCCAGTGTCTTTTTAGAGGCAGGAGGACACTTGATGAGGCTTCAGGTGACTACTTGTTTTTATAATTACGTGAACATCCTCAGCTACATGTTTGGGGAAGACTGGAGGAACCCAAAAGCCACACCTGATGAAACCAGGGTCTTCCTCTAGCTGTGCTCCAAGCAGTTGCTTAAGGAAAGAAAGCATGAAAGAAGAGTGATTCTTCTCCTATGTACCCTCACAGCTTCTGGGATCTGCCAACCAGGCTGGCCTAAGTGATATAAGGCTTTGAGGAATTAGCCGCTTCAGGCCCAAGGAAGGCAAAACTCAGTTGAACGTCCTGCCTGCCTTGGTGTTTCCATATTACCAGTTTCTAAATTGTGGTACAAATCAACATACGGTAGGCTGTTCAGCAACCCCAAATTAATGTAATTACTGAGTTAAAGTCACTCTTAATTTTGTTCTGGGTTAAAAACCGTGTTTGTGGTTTGATATAGCTCATATGAGATAGTGACCATAATCTTTGTGATGAATTGTCTTGTGGTGGTTTCTATTTTTGTGTTGACAGTATTGCTCTTTCCTGAGAAAAGAACAATAATTATACTTTGTATTAATTTGCTTTAAGACATAAGCCTGCAGCTAATAATTCTGTTCTCCCAAGGCTTTTGTTTTCTTTAGAAAACACTTTAAAGATTGCTTGGTATCTTGTTCTGGTTTTGGCCAGACTCCAGCAAAACAAAGTCTAGAAGTTACACTCTAATTAATACACTCCTTGCTGAGAGCTATGAAGCTCTGAACCATATCTGTATTTTCAACTCTGGACTTCCTTCCTGAGGGCATTATATGCTTTAATGAAAAAGAACATAGTTTCTTCAGCACTATTTCTTTCCTTCAGCAACCACCAAGATGAGGTCTGTCTCATATATTACATATCAGAGAAGCACTTAAATGGTTAAGAGAGAACCAGAACATTTCAGTTAGCCTGTTTAATTTTGATGATTTCTTTATTTCTTTAGCAAAGGGTGTAGGGGGTGGGAAATAACTGACATTAGCTGCAGGCCCTGCCGAAACAGGCATTTGTTTTCCGTTAGCTGCACATATACTTTCTTAAGGGCTTACTATGAATTGAGACACAGTTCTGGGCACAGATCTGGTTTATGCAAGGCATTTTTGATAAGGATAAGTAAAATTCACACTCAGAAGTATACTGTCGCTTCCTCTAATTCTTTATGGATTATCTCTGTGCTTAACACTCAAGGGCTCTGAGTCTTCCCACCCAGGCAAGAGTGTCCCAGATAGGGTGGAATGATGGAGTTAGCTGGCATTGGGCCTGCAGAAGTCCTACAATGCTCAAATTTAAGAATAATATGCTATTTAAAACTTTGCTGTTCTTCTAGACTTAAAAAAAATCTCCATCTGGGTTTAAGTGGGTGCTGTAGAGAAAGGCATGATGTCTACAGAAATTAAAAGAAAAAAAATGTTCCTGACATTTTTTTACTCTTGGCTGAAGTGTGAAATGAAAGCAACTCTTTGGGCACCCCGTCACAGCAACCTAGTGCGTGTGTAAGTAGCAACATCTTTTGAAATCAGGTTTTCACATGTTCTGGGTGCAAAAAGCTGCTCGTGGTCACATGGATGACTGAGGGCTTCAGAACTAGTTATTATTTATACTTTTAGATAGAAAAAATCTTTGTAAGTAAAACTCACCACAAACTTCAGTGGCTACATTTTCTATGGTGAGTAACACAAGTACTGTGAAAAGTCACTGCCTCTGAAAAATCAGGTCATCGATTCCTTGGATAGCACAAAAGCCTATACAGACAACAAGAAAAATAAATGAAATGCAGTGTTCATCACTACGACAACCCCGAATGAAACTAATTACCAGAAAGCTGAAGCTCAGAAATACCTTATCAGCCCACAGGCTCAAAAGCTGTATCCTGTTCCCCATCACAAAGAGCTGGAGGGTTTTCAGCATCTTCCAGATGTCGGTGGGCTTGGATACCCCTTGACAGAAGAAGGAGAGAGCCTTGTGCAGCTGAGAGATCCATGTGAGCTGTGCCCTGCCTACTGATCCCTCCTGAGAAAGCTCATGGTAGGCTCCCGCTGCTGGCTGGAAGGAGGGCAGAGGGAAGTGGACAGCAGGGAGGTATCACAATTCAAGGCAGACAACCTGCTTCTTAGGGTGTCTGGCTTTAATCATGTCCCGCAGCTGAAGGTTAATCATCGAATCATAGAATGGTTTGTGTTGGAAGAAACCTTAAAGATCATCTAGTTACAACGCCCCTCCCACGGACTTAACTCTACCAGCCATACCTGGCAAGGCATGTGAAAATATGTGTGCCATTTCTGTCTATGGGGCCTCTCTACAGAGGTTTTGGTCTTGGGCTGGAAGGGTGAATTTCTGAAAACCAGGTGTGAGATGGTGGCTGAAGGGAGGCAGGGTGTTTGTGAAGTATATTATTGAGAAAGGGTTGGAGGAGATAAACACAGCCATAAAAGCCCTGCTCACTTCAGGAAAGGCTCTACTGTGAACAAAGACACATTGGCTTGTGGGCAGCCCTTGGGAGTCCCCATTCACAGAGTATAAAGAAAATGCATTCAGTGGAATAGGTGTCAATTATTTTCTAGTCTTGCAGATGAGACACCAGGAAGACATAAATGACCTCTGTGATGAGAGAAGAGATGAAATGCGGAAATCTTTACACAGAAAAGCAAAAACTTCAACAAGCTGTATCTCAGGCTTTATTTCGGCTGGTAGAGTATGATATGGGCAATGCTGTCTAGAAGATATTCTTCACTGATTAAAACTTTGATGAGGCTGATATTTGACATGTTCATGCTGCTTGTCATGAAGAGAATGAGGTAAGTTAATAACACTCCAAAAGCAAGGGAGATTCCACCCCATATGGTATTTTCATGACCCCTCATTGTTCATTGGTCCATTTTTAATCGATTATTTTAAATGATCACGACATTATGAGGACAAATAAGAAATTCCTTTCCTCACCAATCTTTCAGACTGGGATTAAGTGTGACTGTAGTATTTTATTAACTGGAATTTGCTCCTTTTTTTTTTCCCTTGTCTCTATCATAAGGTCCGTCATATTATTAGAAAAAATTCAGGTTGTGAGATCAATCAAGAGTCGTAGCTGAGGCATGTAACTAAAATACAACAACTAAAATATGACAGCTGTTTTTCTGCTGTAGGGTGGTTGAGACTGAGAGAAGACGACACTCCTGTTTATGTTTGATTTTGGTTAAACCAGCTTTGGAAAAAAAATAGGAAATTGATACCATTTCATAGGTGGCTTTAACCATCTAGGCAGGCCTTACTCTGATGCCCATCAATGGCCTGTCTGCTGTTTCTCTAATTTGGCTGGTCTCACAATGGACTTCTCAGCCTCCTGGTCCTCAGGACTGAAGTTCACAATGCTTTTCCCTGCGTGTGCTGGAGCAACGTCCAGTGTCTTGGTACAGGGAATAGATTCTGGGAGCATACAACCAAACTAATCTCTGCAGGAAATCTAGTCCCATGCAAAAATGTGGGGGACATGTAAGCCAACTGCAATTCTTATGACTAGACACACAGAGAAGGAAGGTGTTTCAGAGACAAACCTGGACAAGTACAATTTAACATAAATGCCTTGGATACGCTGAGCTGTTTGAAAGCAGCTGAAAAGATGTTTGCGAAAAAACAGCAAATGATTCCTTGAGGATCCAAATAGGAAAAAAATTCCCATTTTTTTAAAAACGAAAAGGACATTTAAAGGAATATTCTGGTTTTGGCAGTCTTTAGTTAAGCTGTAGTCAGCTATATAATTATTGCCAAAATAGGCAATGGATACAAATTATCTTGCATTTAAGTGCTTTTAGCTTAACGAATTTTATTTAAACTTTCAATGGGATATTTTGGACAAATTTTATTTTCCCCCTGTATTCTTGAAACAAATACGTGTGTCTGCACTGGGAAATGTTGTAGGAATACATGTTACCATCAAATGAAGTCCTGTCTGCAAGGAAAGAAACAGATATTTCTGGGATATTCCCGTTGAGACGAGATGGGCCTAAAAATGGAAGTGCTTGCAGGAATCAAAGAAGATCCAAAGGAAGGAAATGGCTTGTGAAACATTTGAAATTTTGCAAAAGTAAATGAGGCCTAATTACTCAGGAAGCTGAGGCCTTCACAGGATCTTTGGGCTTTGGAGATTCCCCAGAAAGAACAAATAAAATACTTCCAGGTGTAATAAAAACATTTGTTGTGAAGCACTGTGATTTGAGCTAAATTAATCAGTTTTGTGACTAACTCAGTCTTGCCTCAGTAACTTCACTTTCTGAAAGCTAACTGCATGTGTTTCTGATAGTTCCTCTCTATAAGTGACAACATGGGACACCGGTATGCGGAAAGACCAATACTTATATTTATTCCTATGGTACCCAATGCCATCCTTGAGCTGGCAAAAAAAGGCCTCACCTGCAAGGAGGGGCATACAGGGCAGATGACCCTAAAACTGACCAACATCTTTTTTGCAAAATATGAGCAAGTTGGCTCTGGCCAACGGGGCTCTTACCTGCCAATGCAAGCAAAGACTGAAGGAGTCTGTGAAATATGCCAGCTTGACACTCAAGAGTCAAAGACTGTGTAGACATGGAATTCAGTCAGTTAAAGGACTTCAGCAAGATATGAAAGTTTCATAAGGTTCCTACTCTGTTTACAACCTTCCATGCTGCGAAGGGAAGAATGCATGTGGTTATAGCTCATAACTGCTTAGGAGGTTTAATTTCAGTTCTACAGTTCGAATGAACATGCAAGAGGATGTAGACCTTTTGAACAGTGAATGTGACTTGTAGAAGGAGGCTACAGCAAATTATGGTGCTGCAGAGCTGACCTCAACTGAAACAGAACTGTTCCAGAACTGAAACAGGCTTTTGAGCTCACTGCTGCAGGGGAGGCTGCCTGGGAATCTCCCAGGATGAAAGGCAGAGAAGTGTCTTGGGGATTCAAGGTGACCTTTTGTTCAGTTTGATTTCAGAAAAGTCAGCATTAACTTTTTTTGTGCTTCCTGAAACAATACCTCCTTTCTTCAGTAAATTACCAAATTCTGAGTCTTCATTCCAGTTAGGAAGGAAAACTTAAAAGATTTTTTGAGTTTATGATAAACGGGAAATCTTGTTCCCCAGAGTCTTAAAGAACAAACAAAACTCTATTTTAAAGTTAACAGGGATCTTTCCTATTCAGTGTTCCAGACATGGACAATTTTACTTGGGGTGTGCCATAGTTACTCTGTCAATCCTTTAGCTACAGCAGTGAGGACCACAGCTGTCCACTATGCATCTTACATTGCTGAGGTAATCTTGTGAACTGCTGTTCCTCCATAGGTTTATTCACACTTGCACCTTATGGAATTGTTTTATCATTAATGATTTTTAAAAGCATTCTTCTGAAATGATGGAAAAGGAATATAATAATGAGCGACAGCTGTGGTAGTTCTGGGTTGAACCCCCTATATCCAGTTTTTGACATGTGAGAGAACTGATGGCTGATGGAGATATCCCACCTCCAAAAGCTACCTTTTCTCAGCCAGCCTCTTTCACTTGGATTTTTCTAACAGTGAACAGCATTACAAGGGTGAGGATTTTGATCCAGCAAGCAGCGGAGCACCTTAGGAACTCATTCAGACCACAGCCGTGCACCAGAACAATCCAATTAAGGTAACAATGTGCCTATAATACGCGGCAGCTGCCAGGTAGGGTAGGGAGAAAAAGTGTAGTTTGTAGGAGGTTATGTGTGTTGGTTTAGTGCTTACACCTTCTGGAGGAAGAGCTGTAAGAAAAGGGATAGAAAGAAACATGGATAACATCAGGATTACTTTGTGAGGAATAAGTATGGTGCTTAAATCCACTTCTAAGAGA
Source organism: Phaenicophaeus curvirostris (assembly GCF_032191515.1). Lineage (NCBI taxonomy): Eukaryota > Metazoa > Chordata > Aves > Cuculiformes > Cuculidae > Phaenicophaeus > Phaenicophaeus curvirostris. Next base: position 50,378,101 of record NC_091395.1, on the reverse strand, counting down.
GAAAAGGAGTGATTAGTCTAAGGTGGACAGGAGCTGAGGACCCGATGGCATCCTGCTGTGGAACATGAGGCCAGTCCCAGACCTAGTCATGGATGTAAGTATCTGAGGAGTTCTGAGAATGCCAGATTTTATTGTCCTGTGCTGTGGGAAGTGCTTAGAGAAAAGCTAAAGAGAAGAATTACTAAGAGTGTTGCTAGTGAGCAGAGAGTGAAGAAGTGTTAGGGACATCACGCTGTGAAGCTCTCTCCAGTTCATCTCTCCAGTGCTTACAGTGGTGGCAGCAATCAGGAGTCAAAGAGGTACTGTCACTTTGTCCAGTACCAGTGGTAATAAATAATTGATATTGGCTTTCTCCATTGTGCTGCAATTGAATTAACACTTTGGAGAAAAAAGATGTGAACAATCTATTAGTCTTTAGGAATCTCTGTAATTGTTAATTAAGATGGAGAAAAGTGGATGTGAGCTAGTTTTCCCTCATAGACTCAGCATAAGTTTAAAACAAAGCACCAAGATAATCCAAGTGTTGTGCTTGCCTTGGCATCCAGTAGACCCTTGCACTGGCATCTGAGCTCGCTGCTGAAATGCGAGACCAAAAGGTGAACAGCTACACTTGGGGTGAATATGAAAAGAAACTCAGAAACGTTATGTAATACAGAGGATCATCAACATCCAGGAATTGTTATTGACTGCAAAGCCAGGAACAGCAATATAAAATAAGAATGTTTACTGAATGGTATGACTACATCAGGAATATGTACTTTTAATAATACCTGTGAAGCAACTGGTCAGGAGTTGCTGATTTACAGCTGGAAGACTGTGTATATTTTTACTATGTGTAACTAAAAATACTAAGCTATGGCACTGATCCCAAGGCAACAATCTAGATCAAGACTTTTTTTTTTTTTAAACTTCCTGAGCTTTTTGTTGTCTAGTCAGGTTACGGCTTTTCTTCCTTGCTTCCTATTATATCCTTGGACAACCAACATCTCCATTTCCTTTATCTTCTCATTATTTCTTCCTTCATCCTATGATCCTACAGAAATCCTGCCAATATTTGCATAAGTGACATTGAAATTACCTTCCTCCTCTCTACAAACTCCTTTCAGGTAGTTATAGAGAGCAATGAGGTCTCCCCTCAGCCTCCTCTTCTCCAGGCTAAACAACCCCAGTTCTCTCAGCTGCTCCTCATATGACTTGTTCTCCAGCCCCTTCACCAGCTTTACTGCTCTTCTCTGGACTCGCTTCAGAGCCTCAACATCCTTCTTGTGGTGAGGGGCCCAGAACTGAACACAGGATTCGAGGAGCGGTCTCACCAGTGCCGAGTACAGAGGGAGGATAACCTCCCTGGACCTGCTGGTCACGCCGTTTCTGATACAAGCCAAGATGCCATTGGCCTTCTTGGCCACCTGGACACACTGCTGGCTCATGTTCAGTTGGATGTCAGTCAACACGCCCAGGTCCCTCTCCTCCAGGCAGCTTTCTAGACAGACTTCTCCTAGTCTGTAGCACTGCACAGGGTTGTTGTGCCCCAAGTGCAGGACCCGGCATTTGGCCTTGCTAAACCTCATGCCGTTGGACTCAGCCCAGCGGTCCAGCCTGTTCAGATCCCTTTGCAGAGCCTCCCTACCCTCCAGCAGATCGACACTTCCACCCAGCTTAGTGTCGTCTGCAAACTTGCTAAGGGTGCACTCAATGTCAAAATGGAGTCAGTTGACTAAATCTGACAGAGGACCATTGATCCTCAGGAGGGTGTCTTGGAAGCTCATTCATGTTGTGCACAGCTGCCTCGCTCTGCATTTATTTGTATGAAAAGGGACATACGTGCTCTTGGCAAAAACTTAGCCCTTAAAGAAAATTTCAAATTGCTGAGAAGTAACTGGTGTTTTTTATGAAACTGAGTGTGCCTACTTAATTTTTTTGAAATTGCAAAAAAGCAGAAAACTCCAAGATCCCATTGAAGCTTCTATTTTAATAATAATTCTTCTGTTTTCCTTTCCTACTTTTGGCACAGATCGTATGGATTTCTGTAGCATCTGGCATGCAGTTTTCAGTGAAATGAGAACTATAAAAGGCCTTATTTCCCTTGGGAACTCACATGCTAATTAAACCTGTACTACTGCAGCTTTTTTGAGCCAGATGAAATCAAAGCTTTGAGTCCATACACCTTAACTTCGAATGACTTCAATTCTCAGGGACTTGATCAATTTGAAGGCTTCAGAAACCATCTGTAGCTCCTTGAATGCTATAAAAGGTGAGGAAAAAAGTATGATTTACACCTGCTGAACAAGCTATAAACTGGATTGCAGTTTGCCAGCTGTCATCTGTTTTTGAAGCTGGCTTCAAAGCACTATATGGTACATTTCACCCCTCTCCCTGCTCCTTTTAAGTGCTGCATGTTACTAGTTTATTCCCCTTAATATTATCAATAGCTGTACTATGCTCTCATCATCATGCTCCTTAGCATACATTGTACCTTTATGTTCTTATTCTCCTTAGACTTGCATGTAACTGGCAGCAGAAATATTTCTGGATGGTGATGGGGAAAATGTTATGCTTTACCATCCATCTTGCAAACTCGAGGCTTTGAGTCTTGAACTGTAGTGGCTAAAGTTTGCATAATTCTTTGGAAAAATAAAGCTCCTGCAAGTAAAATTTGATTAGCAACTGTTCCACAGTCACCTCTAACCCCAATGGGATACCGTTTGATCCTGAATAAAAGATGTGGTTGTTGCATTGTGCCACAGCTGTAATCCAGCACTGGTGCAGAGTGGTCAGCTGAATTGGAATCCAGGTTCATCTCACCAGAATCAAATACTTTGGATGAAGTGTTAGAGCAGAGTTGTACAAGCAAACTGTGGTGTGTTGTTGAGCTGAAAAAACCTAAAAAAATCTCTGTCAAGATACCAGCAACTTTTGCTGCTTCTCTTCCTATGTATATGTAGGAAAGATTTATTTGACACTCTCTGAACTTTCAGGTAACTTTGGAAAGCCTTAAGGGGGCTAATGTTTGAAACACAGTCACAGTGTATTTTCTGAGTAGTGTTCCTTTTGAAAAGACAAGATAGGCAGAAATGTTAAGTTGTTCTACCATGCAACAGTTAGTGAGCTGTATTTTAACTCGATATGAAAGGGTAACTGGGAGAAAAAGTAAACAGGAGGCTTAAGGCATAAGAAGGATAGTTTACTCTGTGTGTAGCAAACCACACTGAAATGTAGTTCTGTTTATGGACATCTTCAGAAGTTTGACTTCTGCATAATCTGCATATGAACCTGGCTAGAAATAGACCCTCAGTCTGCCATTTTGCACATCAAAGTGCATCACAGCACTATGCTTTTGAGTTGATTTTAAGAAATGGTTAGAGCCAAGGACTGAAAATTAAATCCTCAGTCTTATGTTCTGCTCATTGTTTGCAAAAATTCTTTCACTTCTGTGCATTTATTTTCCTATTTGTAAAATTGTAATTATGAATACCTCTGCATTCTACATTGTATAGATATTCTGGAGTATAGAAAAATCAGAGTATGCCTGAGGTCTGAGCTAATGATACCAAAAGTCCACCTTATCCAACGTCTCATCCCTAGATATAGTCAGTATGAATGATCCTTGGGAGGATATATGAAATGCTCATGTGCATTATTAAATCCCATTTTGGTCTTCAAATCTTGAAATGGAGAACTTAACACAGTAAAATATACAATAGCTGTAACTAAACATGTTACTAAAAGAAGTTCTGGATATTCATATAAATATTCAGCTTCTGGGTTTTTTGCATTTCTGTCCTTTTACTTTAATGCCCTCTTGCAACCCTCAGTTAAGTGATCTAAAACTGTGCATGAATACTTTTGACGCTATATCCAAAGCAATATGCTGGACCCCACATTGCGAATCTGCAAAAATATTGTATTTGCATTGTTCTTTTCTGGGCATATGGAGGAAAGAGGAGAGGAGGGTTTGAGACATACCTAGTCCCAAAATTTTCTTGGAGGTATACAGCTGGACTGTATACTAGGCCTGCTTTAACTACTGTGCTGCTTCTGCTTCCGGAGGGCCAGTCATACTTTGAGATGACAGGAAATAACTTGTGTTTTTTTTGCTGGCAAGCAAAGCTTAATCTTTTGTTTTGACTCTTTAATTTTACTGGATACTAGCAGAGAGAAGGGCTGATTGCAATCTACCAGAGTCTTGACAAGTCTGTCTCCCTGTCTGTACAGTCAATGACATTGAGATGGGATGTCAAACTGCATGCAGGTCCCAGAGAGATTTTGTGATTAATGGTGTAAATAAGTATGCCATGCAAATTTAATCTGAAACAGCCTTCTCAACTACTTGTTACTGCTTAATTGTGCTGAAGTGATTGTATTCTACGATTCTGTGAGAGTATGGCTTTTGTTAAATCTTCCTGCATCAGATTCTGGGATAATTCTTGGCTTTGCAAAAGACAAGCTAATATTTCTTAAGCTTCAAGCATCTGTGAGTGAGTTCTAGTTTTCTGGGGACTGGTTCTCTTCAAGCTGTCTGCCTGGGTTTTCCTCCCATGGAAAAGGGAGGTGTTTGCTTAGTCCCTTCCTATTTCCCCCTCCCCTGTGTCTTTGGGCTAGGGCATGGCTCTGATATCTGCTGGATCTTGTCTAGGAGGCAGCTTTTGTAAGTAAATGAGAGGCGCTTTCATTTTGAGTTTTGGAAGGGTAAATTTAAATGTGACTAACTTAGTAGAAAGGTTAATTCTGACTCAGAGGTCTCTTAGAATCTCCTGTAAACTTCTTGTACAAATCTCATCAAAAGCTGGATTTATGGATCTCAGTTTATTTTCCTGGGGCAAAGCAAATTCATAGTATTCATTTACTTAGTCACAATAGTCAAAACAATGTGCTCTGAGCGGGTTGTGGTTAGAAGAAAAAGTTATTAACTTGTCAATGTCTTAGTTGATCAACTGATGCAAAGAGGAGAAACTAAATTGATGAACCATGCAGATAAGTTAAGCAGTATTATGAAACAGATGTTGAAGAACTGATTAAACGCACATATGCTTTGTGCTTGGAAATTACTTCTGGAAGTTCCAAACCTTAGTCATGGCATGGGTCAGCTTAAGCATCATGGTCTGAGATCTAAATATAGTGAGCCAGAATCTCTGCTGCTGGATCAGTATCAAGAGATCAAAAATTACAAAGGACCTGCTGTGCTTTAGGATAGTCCTTTCTGCCTTCTCCTTCTATCCAGTGCATTGTGGATTATTTATTTAATGATATTTAATAATATTTACTCATTAATTACTTGGTTGGTTGAAAGACTTTGTACTGATGTTTACAGGTGCCTGAGTATCTAGCCAACCCATAAACCTACCTGGGTTTCAAATGCAGCTTGCTAAGTTTAACATGTGATTGCTATGCATGAGGAGTCACTAAAACTCCTGTTTGTGAAATCACGCCATTTGTCAGGCGTGATACAGAGGCACAGCTCCTGCTGGGAACCCCAGTGGTTCAGGTATAGATCCCAGCATCTCTAGTATGAGGCACTTTAGGAGCAGCAGGTTAAGTCAGACCACAAAACTGATTTTAGCTGTCTAGGGTCTCCTAGGTGAGGGCAAGGGTGGGAAAATCCATTCAGCTGTGAGTTCTATGGTCTTGCAAGAACAGCACTTGGTAATTCCCAAATCAAGTCAAAGGCTTCTTCCCACTAGAAAAGTGACAAATAGGGGGCCCTAATACTCCCATTTAATACAAATGGTAGGGCAGGAATTTTATTTAAGATTTTCTCTGGAGAAATCTATTAGTGACTAAGCCATAATCAAGAGGCTTGACACAGTATCTGTGTGCAAGGGATGGATCATCTAGGTTTCCCCATGGTTTAGAAGGTTGTAGACAAACTGCCACCACAGCTGAAGTGCTACAGGTAGCTCTCTAAGACAAAACCTTGGGATGTACTGACGACTGGATACTATATGCTACGATTAATGAAGGCAAAAACACCCCAACACAACAAAACCAAACCAGACAACCCAAAACAAAACCAAAAAAACCTTGGCACTCTTAATATGTGGTCTCTTGGGACATAAATCTGAAGAGGTACTGCACTCCTGCTTATCACTTCTGAAGACAAAAGAGTGTTTAAGCAGCTTTGGTTTCCACTTTGGCCAAAGGGATGGAAGCTCTTCCTACTAAAGCAGCTCTAGATGTAGCTGGATGTCTACCTAAAGTAGAAAAGTTTCTAATTGAGTACAACTTCTGTTTTGAGTCTATAGTCACTGGAAATCTTGCATGAATTGTGTTTTTTTCAGAAGTCTACATATAAAACTTATTCTTATGCTAGCAACACTATGGAGTACTCTAACCTTTTTTCCCTGAGATTTTTTAGACAGGTGAAGGCTGAGGCATAGGAAGTTCAAGATGACAAAAGCAAAGAATAACTCTGGGAAGGTAGAAACCCTTGCAACAATACACGCTGGTTACTGACTGGCTAGGGAGTAAGCTGGGCATGGGCAGTAACACGTCCTGACCTGTAGAGAAGGGCAACAACATCCTGGACTAAATTAACAGGAGCATAGCCTGATCAAAACATGTGATCAGCTGCCCTGTTCACACTTGTTTGACAAAATCTGAATACTGCATCTAGCTTTGCTCCCCTCTCCATGCTGATACAAGATGGTAATAAGGAGCTAGTCTGGAAGAGGACCATCAGGCTGGTCATGCAGGAGCACTTGCCCTGTGAGAAGAGGCTGACAGATCACAGCTTGCTGAGCTGTGAGAGGAGAGGTGGTTTTGGGGATAGCCAACAGCAACTCCCCAGTATCTGTGGGAAGGCTGTCAAACTGGCTGGAAGAAACTCCATGAGGAGACTGTTAAGGACTGGAGCAGGCAGCCCAGGGAAGTTGAGCTAGGCTTTATCCTTGGAGGTTTTGAGGACCCAGCCAGATGAAACCCTGAGCAGCCTTGTCTCACCTTGCAGCTGGCCCTGCTTGAGAAAGACTGGACTAGAGACCTCCTGTGGTCCCTTCCAAATAGACCTACACCTTGGTCCTATGATCAGTGTTGTATGTAAATATCAGTAACACTTTGTAGTCAGTTGCATCTGGTTATTTTTACAGACATTTGAATGACAGACTTGAGAGCTTAAGCTGTGGAATACACCCATGCTTGGGTTGGAGGCAGTGCCATCTCAGGTGACAGGCATGAAGGCCAGCTAGCCAGCCCCTAAGAAGAAATCAGTATTCTTGCAGGTAAACAGCTGTGAGAATCTTCTTGCAGACTATACAAATTAAAAAAAAAATCTGGCTCAACTGGAGATGAATAAACTACTGTGAACTGGGAGCAGATAGGATGTAGTCTTGGCAGAGAGGACTACATTTTCTCCCTTTGTTGTGCCAAGCTCTCTGTTATCAAAGAAAGTCATATTACTTAAATGGTTTAAATGTGCAAGAAAAATCAAATAAAACCTTAACTTAGAGAAGCAAAAGCTTCAGGTTTCTGAAAGGCAAAAGCTGTGAATGTAGCTGCAATGACAGCAATCTTGTTGTATGTCATGAGTTGTGCTGTAATGCAGCCAAGAAAGAAGATAACCTCAGTGTACCATCAAGTTTATTTTAGTAATATGGCTTAACATAGTTTTTATATCTCACATTTGACCATTTATTCAACCACCTTGTGGTAAGGCTTTCTGGAAGAGGAAAGAGAGCCAAGAGTGAAGATTGGATGTTTAGGTTGTGATGTTTATGGTCCCAAAAAGAACAGATGCCGATGCTTTCATGGATGCATCCAACTAGTATTTAATACTTTGGACTCCATAAATGATTCATACACGAAGTCACGCCTACTTCAGAAAATATAAATGATAAGCCATTGTAAAACACAGATGATTCTGGCTCTGTGTGCATTATCACTTTGATGAAGGTACTTGGAGGTTGTACACGCTCTTTCTGCCCAAATGGTCACGTCACAAAATGTTGGAAAACAAGATACGTAAAAGCAGCTGATGTCTTGGTGACAATTCATTTCTTAGCTTCTTAGTTGACCTGGCTTTGTTATCTTGAAATTAATGTAACATAGTAAATCTTCAGCAGCTTTCCAGAGTGTGTGTATTTTCATGTTTTGTGGCACTTGTTTTGAACTTGGTTCAAAGTTATTCATGTGCTTTTCCTGAAAGCATTAATTCTGTGCTGTCCATGATGACTTTAATTTTAATCTTTATGTTTTTCTTGTTCTTGCTTGTAGTTTAAGCCAAAGGAGTCTTTAACCTAGCACATCTGCTAGGGCTCTGTTGCTTGCTTGACATTTGTATGGACTTTTAAGATGTCATCAAATATATAGTGGATGCTTTTCCAAGTTTTCAAGTTTTATAAACACTTCCTAGTTTTTTGCTTAATTGTACTAACATCAATACTATAGACATGTAAAATCCAATTCTTGGTCACTCTATTTCCTTGCCAGAGGCAAGAAAACTTGTTTGCGGAACAATTGCATGTGTCTCATGTACGAAATGTCCTTCATCTGGTTTTCTTTTCTGTATCCCAAGTTTGTCTTTGAAAATAGTTTTTTCTTCACTTGAAGGGTTTGTTTAAAAACAGAACAAAACACACAAGCATACTTCGATCTCCAGCCAAATCTTGTATCTATTTTGCATGCTTTCCTTCAGTTACGTGACATCTCATCTATGTTTGTGGTATGGCCGTGAACAAATTCCTCAATTTTACCTTCCAGTTGCTCATGTTCTAGACTGAATAGGTTCCCCTAAATTTCATTCAGCCACCTGCATATTTTCTGCCAAATGCTGCTGTACCACTAACTAGTTTTTCTTGAGGAACAGCAATTACATGCATGCTCAATTTGGACAAGTAACAGGATCTGTCAATGTGAGACCTTGTTTATAGTTCCGCATGCTGTCAGTGGGCAGAGATCACTTTCAGAGCATTCCTGAGTGTTGTCAGGCCTGTGCTTACAGAATGGCTGCTGCACTGGTTCTTGTCCAAGGCAGTCAATACTGTGTTGTTTTTACCTGATGCTATTGCAGCTTAGTAATTTTCACAGAAAGACAGGTAGTTGTTCCATATATATTTTTCCATATCCATTTGTCTGGGGACAAGAATCTGATTTTTATGCTCCTCTTTCTACATCTTTGATTAATTTCTTCTCCACTATTACAACTTTCAAACTTCCCTTACCTGGAGGGAGCTGTTTTCCTCTGCCACCCTGTTCAAGATTCAGGGGTCAGAAGGGAAAAGACAAAATGAGATTGTATTCCTTCCTTGCATGTACTTTCTCAAGGCCTTCTTTGAAATGCTCATATGGAGCCCTAGATCCCCAGCTAAAAATAGCGGTAGGGGGGTCCAGGGTCCAGGGGAGTCCAAGGCTTAGGCAGGCACAGGTAAGTCTGCCCCGGGACTGCTCATTTGAATATCAGGTATTGCCTGTCTCTGGTTAACAGTGCTTACAGCAGACGCTTGAAGTTGTCTAACGGCTGAGTGAAGTAAATGCAATGCGACAAAGGGAAGTAGCTAAGTATAACTGGCTTGCTGTGCCTCTCCCAAAAGCCTTTAGATGCACAGGCAGCTTCTTTCCTGCAGAGTGGCTTGTTCAGGGATCGGAGAGAGTCAGTCCCATCTCCTCTGTATTGTGTGGGTAGAAGAGCAGATCCTTTAGGTTAAGGATGGGAGGCAGTACCTTTGTAGTATGAATATATTCCTTCTGCAAGGAGTAACTAGTGACTCTAGGCCTTAATGAATTTACAGTTCCTACTGTAAAGCAGTTATTCAAAACATTGATAGAAAACTATGGGAGCCTGGAGCAAACTTCAGGCCAATAAACAGGACTGAGTTAGATTGTAACATGGAAAGAAAAGGACCAGTGCATTACAACTATGGACTTTGTTTCACCCTTCTCTCTATTTTTCCCCTCTTCTGCCTGCAGAGGACTCAGTGCCAGTGAGGCTGAAATAACAATAAAAAGGATACTGTTTATTTCAAACCTTGCTTAGAGCAATAAATAAGGAAATGGAGGGAATCTGATCTGCCTGGCTTTGGTCCTTAACATTTGCACTAGTTCTTCAGCTTTTCTGTTTGGGCTTAAGGCGTGGACAGGAGCAAGGCAGCACTCTCCTCTTAGCTGGTGGGGAAGCCCTCATTCAGACATATCACATCTAATGCTTATCTGCAGAAGTACCTGCCTCCTGCTCCCCTGGCAGCATGTGGACTTCAGATGCCTCCTAAGGCTGCCATGGCTCTTCTGAGGAAGAGATCTAGTTCTCAGTTTACAGTGTGGGGAACTGTAAAAAATTGCATGTCTATCTTGTTGGGAGCCAATCTACGTGATGGTGAGGCTACTGCTTATCTTTAGTGTACTGGTCCATTGATCACTACACTGGTTTCCGGCTATGGCTGACCCCAAAGTGAATTAAATCTGTCCTATCTGGGTGCCTTGATCACCAGGATGCAGCAAAGTGCTCCTCAGGTGTTTGTCTGCCTTAGTCTGGTTTGCAAGGAGTCTTAGGTGGAAGAAAAATATCTCTTCCTCCAAGTCAGGCAGCTAATGGATTTATCATCTCCACAATTGTGCAGTGATGTTTAGACAGACTAGACTAAAATTTAGAATGTCAACAAAATTAACTAAAATCCATTGTGTCATAGCTGTTCTTCAGGTGTCCTGAATTCTTCCCTGTAAGCTTAAAATGGTGTCAATTACTGTTATATTTGGCAATTCATCTGGCATTTAATTTTGTTGGCTATATTTTGAATTTGATGTAATTGTTATGTTGCTAGTTCTTTCTCTGGATTGCTGAATTTAATTTACAGGCAGCCTCAACGGCTTAACTGCAAAGGCAAGGAATCAATCCTGTGCTTAAACAAAGAGTAAATAGTAACCAGTTACAGACAGTGTTCAGTCTTCAAGTCCTGGCCAAATGTCATGCATAAGAACCGAGACATATCCTGTATAATTAACCTTACCTTGAAGCTTAATCAGCTTCATTATTACTAGGGAAATTATAGTACAATTTCTTAAAGCTGTTCTTGCCAGTAAAAAATGTGGTCATCCTGACAGAGAGCAGTATTGAATGATAAACTGCTTAAGTCTCCCTCCTTCCACATCCCTGCTGTGACCAGACCATTAATGGCAACTACCTAATTGTACCAAAGGGGATTTAGTTGTCAGCAGCCAGTCATGTGTATATGGTCAAGGCCAGAAATTGAAAGTACAAATGTAGGGCTAATTTATCTAGTTCTTTTTCTGTCTGTCCTACAAACTTCTGATTCCAGGCAGCAAGTTTTGTGAATAGAAATCAAACAAGAACCTTGGCATTTGTCCTACCGCAATAAAAATCTAGAGACTCTCCCTTTGACACTTGTTCTAGTCTACCACAATGTTTTTTCCAAGCACTCTACAAATGCTTAGAACTGGAGCCTGTCTTAGTAAATGTGCAGGTAATAGCGTATAATTCCTGTAAGTCCTCTTGTGGTTTTACATTATAGAATTGGCTGGCTTGGAGCTACCTGGTCCTTTTCCATCTCCCTGCTCAGCACAGCTGAGTGTCTGGCCCTGTTTATTCTGCTGCTCCTTGTTTCCATGCTGTTCTGAGTATGCAGAGGAGCTCTTCAATATGTGGGGTTTTTCCCCATTTCAAGCTGAGTTTGCCTGCATTTGACTTGTGTGAGAGCTGCAAGCACACTTTGCTTTTGTGATGCATTCAGAGCACTTGCACCCTTCAGTGACAGCCACTACCTCTTGCCCTGCGTTATTACTTGTTATCACTTGCTGAGTTCCTTCAGTGAACATAATAAAAGGCATTAGTCAGTCCTGCAGCTTGTGAGGGTCCTACACACTGGAGCTTTAGCAGTGGTCCAGAGGGCAGTAAACTGCTTGTTTACAAAATGGCCAGATGGCAAGTCCATGAGCAGTGTGCACCAGTGACAGACTGAGGAAGATTTAGGACAAGCTGAACCTTTTTCTGAGTCTGAATAGTCAGGACCAGGAACTCCTGTTAGCAAGCTGTTTTTGATGAGACCGTATTGGTAAGACTGCAATTTATGGACACAAAACTGACTTTGTCAGACTCATGCATTGTTCTTTTCTGCTGTGGTTTGAGTCCCTGTACAACCCTAAGGTTTCTCTCAACAACAGGTATTCAAATACATATTTGATCATAAACTTTTTTTTCTGAGATCTTAACTGAAATCTATGGATTTTCCCCTGACAAATGATTATCTGAAATTAGAAACCAGAAATGTTTCCACAAAAAATGTCTCACTACTGTTAAAAAACATGAATGGCTGAGCTGTTTTCCATATGTTAAAACATTTATATGCATTCTCCCAGCCATACTTACTGACTGAACTTCTAAGACACATGCCTGCTCAGCAGTTTGCTAAGAAAGACACAACCTGCATGTAGCATGTGATTTTTTCATTTTGTTAGGTTTCTAATCACTTCCATACCTTTCTCTGAACTTTCTGCACACTTAACTTTGTGCCCAGTAGGATCTGTTGGCTGGGTTGCTGCAGGAGCCTGTGATATTCTGCAGAACCAAAATATTAAGGCATAGCTTCCAGTACTAGTTGTAATTTGTGATAACTTATTTCTGGAATAACTAGTAGGATCTGTGGTGCCAAGCTTCATTTTTAAAGATGTGAACAATCCAGACCTTGTGCTCAGTTTGAGATAAAATAAAGCAAATTAATCGATTATTAAAATAAGCGTCTTCAAATGGAAGAAAGCTGTGGAAAAACACCCACTTTGAATCTGTTTGTACTCTCTTCAAATTGCCACCAGATGACAGTGTTTCATCAGATTTTAAAGCTATGACTTCAGGTTTTGTTGCCACTGAGAGACTGTGTGTCTGCATTTTATTCCTCACTATGCTGCCAATCATTTGGTAGCAGACATCTTAGTTATGATTCTATTCAAATTTCCAATACAACACCTTCAACCAAACCTCAATTTATTGAAAAAGAAAATCAAGCTGAGATTATTTTAAAACCAAGATTAAACAAAAGTGATTGTCTTGAAGCTCTGCAGATGTAAAAAATGAATATTCTTTCTGCCCAGCCAAAAATTAGCTCAGGTTTTTAAGTGTAGGACTCCATGGTAATTTGAATGTGTCCTGTATAAAATGTTTCTCAAGACTAGGGTCTTAATGAGCCTGGGATTTATAATCTAGATTGGTTCATTAAACATGCATGATTTCAAGATGCTGTTTCATCCAGAAATTCAACATAATAATGACGAAATGTCATTGCTATGATTTTTGCACTCTGTAAGGCACACATACACTTATTTTTCTGACCATCAGTCTAAAATAACATACTGAAAACCTACAGTAAATCCATTATGAAATGGCTAGAAATTCTGAGTCATAAATTGTAGCATTATCCTTTAGCACTGTAAGTGTTGTTTACCTTTCCTGCATAAAGGGGTGGATTACTGGCTTTAATTTTTTATGTTCCTTCCATACTCACCTGTCAGCTAATTTCTACTGAAATTTACAGAGACAGGCTTGATATGTCTGGCTAACTATGGAATGAAATACTCAATTCCCTTGGCATCTTCCTTCCTTCTTAGAGACCTAATTTACAGAAGGTTCCTCTTTCAGCTGAAAGGGTAATGGATATTTTTCAACGTTTTTCAGAGAATAAAATAACTTAAAGTCAGTCATAAATGAGCCAAAAAGGCTATCATGAAGGCTGTGTATAGAGCATATTTTTATTAATAGGGCTCTTTACCTGTCAGGGTAGAAACCACCTAATGATGCCTGCAATACCAATTCACAGTGTCAAGGAAAAGTGGCTAGAATAACACTCAGGCATACATTTACTTCTTATAATTCCATCTTTAACAACTACGTAAACTAAAAATAATTCAGTCCAGTAAATGAGTCATGAACATTAGAGGAAACAGATGACTTTTCCACAGTGAAAATAAGCTCTCCAGTGAGGACATCTCTACTTTTCTCCAAGCATCTTTTCCTCTTTATTTTACTTACAGCAAATTCTCCAATGACAAACTTACTTACAGATGGTTAAAGGTCTCCAGGGGTAAAGCAGCACTAAAGACAAACTCTCTGAGAATAGATGGCTAAAACATACCAGGAGGTCTGGGAGGAACATTTTGTCTTGACTGGCCAGAGCTGCGTAGCTACAGTTCAGTTCTCAGAGGTGTGCCCTTAGTAGCAGTGGACATGGTCTCTCATTACCCTTTGCAGTGGTTTTAATCCAAGGTAGACTGCTTTAAACTGCTGCTGCTGCAGCAAAAAAAAAAAAAAAAAGACTCAGCAGCCCCCTGCACCCTTCCCTTCTAGCCTTTCTCCCTTGTAGAACTTCATATTCTGTTGTAAGAAGCTGTCAGTAGGCAGGGGTAAAAATTCACTGAATGGCTGTTCCAGTTCCCTACACCTGTTCTCGCTGCTGCTTGTGTGCCCTATGTTTTTGTCTAACCCAATTCTGCTCTTCTTTTTTGTGCTCTTTAAGCCCTTTTTTGTCCTCTAAAACATGACATCTAGTCAATCTTTGTTACAAACAGCTTTGGTTTGGTACATGAAAAGACTGGTGGGATAGCGTCTGTATACATCTTCAGAAACTCCAGGAATGAAATTTGGGGAGAAGTTATAGACCTAAAGCATCTAATTTTAAACCATAAAAGTGAAAAAATCCTTATTCTTTGATGAAGGCAACAAACAAAACACATTTCAGTTGCAACAACTAATTAGTTGTTTCTACCTGCCTTCCTGCCTTGCTCTGCTTTGAGTCGCTTTGAGTTTGCTGGGATCATAGAATAATATAATCGTTTGGTTGGAGAAGACCTTTGAGATCATTGAGTCCAATCATATCTGTCCTCTGCTGAACCATATCCATGGACACCTCATCTACCTGTCTTTTAAATACCTCCAGGGATTGTGACTCAACCACCTTCCTGGGCAGCCTGTTCCAGTGTTTGACAACCCTTTTTGGTGAAGAAATTTTTCCTGATGTCTAATCTGAACCTCCCTGGCACAGCTTGAGGCTATTTCTTCTTGGGATGGCCAGGCTGGTCAGCTTTCTTCATCTCTCCCATAGAGGAGACTTACCAGCTTGATGAGAGCTGACCTCAGGCAGCTGAGGACAGCTTGTAGTCAAAGGGCTACAATAATTTATATTGAGATTTCCAAAATGAACTCTCCAGGCAGATAAAAGACAGTCAAAAGCACTAATTAATTCCTGATTGGGAATAATTAAAATGCCTTCCTCTTTTTCCTGCCTGTTTTTCTTCATGGCCAGTGTTTATGCCATACCTCAGTTGAAGGATCTTAAATATCCTTTGCCACAGTTGAATTACTTTTGGTAGGTGTGTGTCCCTGTAGGCACAAAACCCTCTTCAGTTTCCTGTTTATCTATAGTTCTCACTATTTAGAAATCAAGACTGAAATTCAAACCTTTATAGGGTGACTGGTGACTGCTATCCTGTTGCTGCATGAAGTCAGTCCCCTGGAATACAGCCAAGCAATATTTCTGGCAGTTTTCCTGGAGCAGCAAGACGACTTGCTGACCCTGACATCTGGTGCACTTTATGAAATCCAAGCAATTAATCATGATCCAAAGTAGAATCTCTCTAGACTGGCTAAGAAGGTCTGTTTAGCAGAAACCTTGTGGTATTCATTAGGACCCTTCCAGATAATTTCCAGCAGGTAATTCTCCTAGCCTTGAACGGCATTAGGTAATATGTTATCCAGAGCCCATGCTAACATTCATCTGTGGATTTTTTGGAATGTAAACCAGGGGATATGACTGCCTGAAAACAAGAAAAGAATATTTTTGCTATTGTTTGAGATGCCTTTAAAGTTAAAAATGTTGAGGAACAAAGTGGGTCTTAGTAGGGTTGCCCTGCTGAAAAATTAATCTTACTGTTAGCTGGTCACACTGGGCATATGGTCCCTGTTGTGCTGGGAATGGGCCATAGGCATCTTTTTAGCAAAGCTATTTCTTAAACTCTACTGGTAGCAGGTTTCATTCTTGCTATCGATAAGGAAAGAAGAGCAAGTGCAAATTTTATATCTCGGAGTGTGAATCTGCTTCTATACTCCAAATGGGGAAAGGGCAACAAGCCATTGGGGCAGATGTGCAGTGCTCCAACAAGCCACTTACTTAGAACGGACTTGGCATGTTCCGGGTCACTCTCTGCTTTACCTTGCATTGATAAGGGCTGTGCGGAAGAGGCAGAGACAGATGTTTGAAATGCCAAGAGACTCCTGTTTCCACGCAGTGAGGATTGTGACCTGGTTTCACTGTCAATAACTTGCTAATACCCACTGTGAGCCTTCCTTTGATATCCTGCAAGGCAGATATCTTTCTTTCCTACACATCATTGTATTCAATAGTGTATGTTTTTCTGCATCCTGATAAATACGTCTGTTATGATGTAACTGCAACATTGAGATACATGTCTTTGTCACCCTGGTCTACCAGGTTGCCTACAAATAAACAAGAACCCACAGGGGAAATTTAGCTCCAGTATAAGCAGATACAACCCAGGTGAAGCTAAAGGTATTAATCTTACTTACACACAAAAGAATTATAATACACTAGGGGCATACCCACTGTAACTGGTATCATGTTGCAAGGTGAGGTAGAAAGTTATAGATGTGTAATATAATATTAATTACCTTGTTCTGGGACTGGGGTTAATGTTTTGTTTTGCCAATGTTTGCAAGAATTTACTAAAAGGCATAGCTGGTTGACTTTATATCTGACTATGCAAGTCTCTTGACTCCTGACTCCCAGATGGAAGTTCCCTAATGGCCAGATGGCGTAAATACCAACTTTTAAATAATACCTAAAAAGTGGACTCAGGATTAAGTGGAATTAATTATTCCACAGTTTGTACTTCAACTGTCAATACCTAAAAAGTAAGCATAACTTGCTCTGGTCATGCTTGGAAATCTTGCAGTGCAGGTGCTTGCTTAACCCAATTGCTATGCTGGGAATCATGAAATCTCAGTTAATATGTGCAAAAGCAACTCATCATGCAAAGAAAATTCCCAGTTTGTAATAATGCATGGATTTTCCAGCATCTAAGGTTAAATTGTCCTCAGTAGGATACTAGAGGAAAAAAAAGTGCTTGGAAAAAGCGTCTAAATTTCCTGTCCATTTCAAATAGGTGTCATTTCACAGTCCCAAAGTTAATGGAAGGCATATTTCTTGGCACTGTGGTTTTAGCAGCCAGGTGGGCTTTTAACTTGCATTTTCTTGCAGAGTGAGCTGATGCTTTAGGGAAGGGCCACGTATAAAAGCCTGAACGCGTCCAGATCCCATTCAGGCAAACAAGAGCTAAGGGTACCCAATACTTGAAAGAACTTTGCTCCCTACACTTGGATACATAGTTTAGAACAAAAAAGTGTCCTTTTTCATCCACTCTTCCTTAATATGGATAAAAATGTTTAGCACTTTGCTCCTTTTGCCACTTTCAGGCTCTGATGTTCATTTGTTAGTCTTATGCAGCTGACTTGATACAGTAGAAGTTGTAGAAGACCGTAGAAGTAGTCAATGCTGTTTTGAAAATGGGAAGATAGGAGAAGATGGCTCCATTCTCTTGTTTATATGTAAGGTACTTCAGCCGCTGCTTGGTGCATGAATTAACTGCTTTCTGTCAAGAACTGGGATAGACACACCGACTTGAGAAAAGGTTTATATTTATCCCTGAAGGTGTTCAAACTCAAATGATAATTGTGAGTCTCGCTGAAAGGATATTAAACTGGACGGACCACGGGTTTGGCAGTTAACAATTTCTTGTTTTGAAAAAAGTGCTGTGGCTGATTATGAAAACATCTCTTTAACAAGGACTTCACAGGAGTGACTCCTGCCTTGCATCGGCACAAGGCACAGCAGAATCAGGCCTTGTATGAAAAATAAAACAGGATGTTCCCTCCAATATAACTCATTATATGTTCTGTATTTAAGTAGTGTTGCAGACATTCATGTGATACAGACAATACATCTTTGTCAAGATGATGCTTCTCTTAGAAGGGAGGGTTTTTTCTCCTGCATGCTATGAAGCACTGTATGTTCTGTATTTAATGTGCACAGCTCTGTCTGAATTCTTAAGCTTTTTGATTCCCTCTGCACCATCTGTACATCTTGTTGGAGGATGGTATGCCGATGAGAACTCTCTTGTGCTTTGCATATACCAAAATGGAGCCTTTAAATCATCACCTCTTTACAAAGAAGGTGATTCTCGGTTCTCTGTCTTGTTGCAAACCTTGCATCAGCATTGCTCCTCTGAAAAATCTTTCTAAGTACTGTTGGGAGTCTGTCAGGCACTCTCCAGTTTTGTATGGGTTGAAAGTTTTCTCAGGTTACAAAAGAATTATGATGTAAAAAGAATATTGTCTTAAGGAATAAACCTTAATATGCGTTTGCCATGTATTTGTGTTTTAAGAAAAAATATAAAATAAAATCCATGTTAGTTTTGCATGAAACTATAAGCTAACATCAGAAATGGGAGAAATGAGGAGATTGTTTAAAGGATAAGACTTTATTTCTATCTCGTATCTTGTAAATGTTTTGCATTAACAATACTATTGACAATCGCTTACGAGATGCCTGTTGCTCAGAGACCAGTTTTATCCAAAGGATACAAACCCACAGCATCTATCTTTAATTCTGCCTAAAAGTACTTGTAAGTAGTAACTGATGAGTAATAGAGGAGCAAACTGCTTCTCTGTCTTGTTTAGTAAAGGAAGCTCAGCAATGTGAAGCTAGTGGGAAGGGATAGGGAGAGAGGAAAGGGAAATAGAAAGGCAGAGAACTGTCCTTGCCAAGATTGTTGAGGAATGTGGGACAGTCACAAAGAGACATGAGCACATGTAAACCTGGGCTAGGGCTTTCCTATGGTTAGCTCAGGGAATTCAAGGTCACTATTTATCTTACTACTTGGCAGTCATGTACATAATGAGGGCCATCTTTCTGGGAGTGTTCAGTCTCACAGACACTTTTGTCTTTCAATCTTCCTTTATCCATAGCGCTTTTTTTCTGATGGAAGGATAACTTCTGGCTATATCTGCTATTTTTTGGAGCATTATAGCTTCGCTCTGACATTTTATTTTATGCAGAGAATTGAAACTATTTTACAGAGCAGGCTGATACTGAGGCAGAAGCACAAGCATGTGGATGAGATGTCTGTACATCTGCTAGTACCTTGTGCGACCAGAGGCAGGCAGGCAATGCACAGGAACACAGCTGGCTCAAGCTCCTGGCATTTTACAAACAGACAAGTGATGTTCAGGGAAGAAAAGTGCTCATGTATGAAGTACCTAAACTGAAATACACCCACATGACCATTTTAGTCTCAGAGTATGCAAACTGTCTCCCTCTAGGGCGAAGGAATGGGAAGGTGTGCACCAGGGGAGCACTTCTTGTGCAGCAGCCGTTGGTGGCTGTCCTGTCCAAGCAGCAAGGCTGCTAGATCTTCTCTGAGGTGGTCCCCCGCTTTGAACCACGGGTTGTATGAATGTCATATCCTCAACACCAGCTATTTTGCTCCTGTAGTGCAGCATTACTCATGTAATGCATAGTCCCAGTGTAGTTACTGAGTCCAAACCGTGAGAAACATGTGGAATACAGGATGTTAAATCTTAAAAATGAAGAATTTCTTTGTGGTCATTTCCACATTCCCCATGCAACTTTTGTTGATACAGTGAATTAATCCAAGAACTTCAAGTGGGCGGCATTTCAATACTTCATTTTTTAAAATGTCTGGGCATTTACTGAGCTTTAAGAACTCAAGGATTAATTAACTATACTATTTTAAAGTGATCAGATGCTGCCTTAAGATGTGCTTCCAGGAGAAAGGAAAACCCACTCAACAACTTCGCAACACTTGCACTTTAATTGGAAGGCATAGAACTCACACAGACCCAGTTCTGGGAAGGATTTTTATCTTCCTCTTACCATCCATCAGCAGCTGAGGAAATGTTCTCCAGAGCAATAGCATAGCTTTTTCAGTGAGGTGCTTGCAGTGACCTGCTGCAGCTGCTCTTAAAGGTGAGAAGAAGCCTGCAAGCCATCTCAGAGCTTGCATTTGGATAGAAAGCATTAATAAAGCCTGTAGAATGATCCCTTGGATTTTCTGCATTTGATGCAGTGCCCTGTGGGTGTTCGGTACATGTTGCAGCAGATGCGTTCTTCAGGGGGGAGCCTGGGAGCTGACAAGGGTTGTTCTATATAATCCACCTTTTTAAAAGGCCTCATCCTGCCAAAAAATCCTGGGAAGAAGCAACTTGATTCTGAACATGCTATTTTTCCAAAGAAAGAGACTCACAGTTACATACCACTAGATGTCAGAAAAACTGCATGGTTCAACTGGAGGGGATAATCTGGCTGAAGGATTTTGTTCACTGTTCATATGCTTGCATAACACTTTGGACAGACCCCAAGGAAAACAATTAGACATTTGAGTTTATTTTTGCTTGCATGAAATAGTAAATACGCTGTTGGGTCAAACTCTCCTTTCATTTCCCCCAGAGGAAAATGGAAATAAACTTTTTTTGTCAAGAGTTATACCACCCTGGTAACAGCAATGCCTTTTAGTCTCATCAGCAAATCCTTCTCATGTAGAGTGCTGTGGTTTTGTATTCCTTGAATAAAACTGGTCTCTGAGTTTCAGGCAACTTCAGTGGAAATTTTGTGGAAGGTGAGCGGGTTGGTCCTGCTTTAGCAGAAGTGAAAGCTGTTGTGGTTGGAATGCTTGTCCATATGCATTAAACAGCAGATATGATATTTCTCTTCATAGAAACATCCTCAATTCTTTGTTTACAAGCATATAATTGCTGCAGATTTGAGGTCTTTGTTATGAAGAATTTGGACTATCATAGTAATGCTAAAATCTCCAACAGAATTATGGTAAATTATATGCAGATTCACCTAAAATGTGTCCCAGTCAACATAGTTCAGTATTAAGAGCAGTATTTTTCTTTTATGGCTACTGTTCTGTTAATTAACTGATGCAGCTGCTGTTTGATTTGTATACCCACCTTGAATTACTATGTAAATGATTGTACTTCCTTCTTATCTATGAATTGCTCCATAAATGTCCCAGTAGCAGCATTGAAAAGTGGAACGTGAATTGACTACAGGCTACTTTTAAAAATCAAGTATGTATTTCCACTTTATATTGATAATTGCTAACAAAAATAATAATAGCACATGAAAGCAAAACATAAATAGTCTTAAAACAATTTTAAGATCCTAAGTTTCAGATATTATATTTTGGGCACCAGGAATTTGGAGACTGATTGATGCAAAATTATTTTTGAAAAGCTCTCATGATTTGCTTTCTATTTCCAAACTTTGAAAAGAGTACTCTTCACTCTGAGGGTTAGAGATTCACATTTTGTAGCAAAACCTGAGATTCTCTGATGTTATGTGGCTCTGGAGTTAGGAAAATCTCTAAATCTGGTAGACTTGTGATGTAATTATGAGTAAGCAAGAATAACTATTAGGGGTCCTTAGCTGGAGGGTAGCCCTATAAAACAGCTGATCTATCATCATAAATTGCCTTCCCATTCAGAAACAGAACAGCTGGTTCTGGGGAAAAGTGTGAAGGCATATGAGGCCATCTCATACCTTCCCACCACAGACAATGACCGAACCGGCCAGAGGGATGTGCATCTCTGATACCTCCATAGTGACCATTGTCTCCAGGGGCTGGGAACACTATTAACTGGCTGTAGTTTAGCACAGGAAAATAAATAGTACTTCAAAAGCATGAGTCTGGGACTGGTGATTCTCACTAGATGTGAATTTCAGGTAATTACAGGCTAAATCTGAACTGCATCAAACTCTTCTTGGAGTCAATTCCTCAGTGACTCCTCCTTGTGTCTTCTTTTTGTCATTGAAGACCTGCAGTCAAGACATAGCAGCCTCAGGACAGTCTCATGCTTGATCTCTGCCTGAAAACTGTGTGAGAGACACCGCCAGGTATTTACATTGAAATATTGACTCACACAGTGGCATTTGTAGTTGTGTTTTAGGGCAGAAGAGCTGTCTTTAGGCTTCTGTCTCTCATTTTCAGGTTTTTTTCTCATGTACTCTGCTACCCTGTGAGCAGGGAAACACAACCTTTTCCTATTTCACATTTATTTGCACTGCACAGCTTTAGAGTAGCTGGAAGTGGCAGCCTAATAGTTACCTCTTCTAGTGCATGGAGGTGAAAGACATTATTAACCTTTACACCACACCCAAGTGAAACTGGAGCCCCCTCTGTCAGTCAGCAGCAGTCACCTCTTAAAAAAACCCTCAGTTCTGATTGGTTATTGAAAAGAAATTTATTCAGGAGCATATGGAGACCCTAAACCTAGGGACTGTTAAGAGAAATCTCTCAAGTTGTGAGCAAGTTTTAGGTGGAGTGAGATTTTCAGTACAGACAGAAAATGTTTGCTGTCTGATTAGCAGTTGAATGTGATAATAAAGGAATACAGAAACTGTATTCTTCTGACTCCCATGGTCTCCAAATAGACTCAGTTGTTTCTCCTTGAAGTTGATGAATGAAAAGAAACCTTACTGATGATTTACAATGGCTGCTTGATTAATTCATTGCTCCTTTTTTATGTCTTGCCTACATTATTACTTTCTTAATATATTTTTAATAAAAATGTCATTGTGGCCTCTCTGTTAAAACATTTTGCTGGAAGATTTCTTCCCACTGTTGTATGGATTTTTTAATGAGAAATTTGCACTAGCCTTGCAACAGTATACTTAGAAAGTTTTACACAGGAGTAATTTGGGAGGGAATTTGCAAACAAGTTTTAAGTCTCTTATTGGGGTGCTTAGACATGCCACCTGGAGATGCCTGTTACTATGCATTTGCACATTGATTTCTTATGTGTTTTGAATTTTAAAAGCTTCCATTTCAAACCACAAATATGGTACATAGGAGAAACAGAGAGATGTTCCATATGGTTTAAATGAGAAAGCTTCAGAACCTGAAGGGTTTTCGTTTCACACATGAAAAAAATATCAAATTCAAGCTTAATGTGTAGCTTCCATGAGAGGGTGGAATTGCTTCTATTCCTGAGAGCCCTGATCTGCCTCTGAAGATTTTTACTGTTTCATGATGCTGTGGGAAATGAAGATTTTCTTGTTTTGTGTTACAATACCCATTAAATCCTAACCAGCAGCAATGTTCTGGATAGGGGATGAACTGTTGCATCTGGACTTCCTTTGCCGTAAGACAGATGTTTCTTCTTGTGAGTTTTCATTCTGTGAGGACAGTGCTCTGAACCTTTTATTAGAATCTAGATCCCATTGGCAGATGGTTATGTGAGGTCTTGTTGTGAAAATCATCTTGTAGAAGTTAAATGGCATATTTCTAGCATGTGGGTGCGTGCATGCCAGCAGACAGGCACACACGTATGTACATGCGTACTTTTTTTTATTTGTATATAAAATTTCTTGCTTCTCTTAGGTGGCTCCCAGTTGTGCAAAACAGACCTGACTAAACCAGAAATTAACTGTTTCATGCATTACCACCCACAAAAAAATTCTGGAAATTAGAGGAAGGTTTAGGTGATATTTTTCACTTGTTAAGAAGGCCCACTGAGGATATTGGGGAAGAATATATTCCAACTCTTAAGTTGCAAATTGGATTCTTGCCATGACTTATTGTCTTAAGGACAACATGGTTGAAGAACAGTAAAAATGTATTTCAAGTCCTTAAGCCACTAGAATGGAACTCGTCTGTATTGAGTAAGCACGGTTAGTTAAAAGATATCAGAAAAAGGATGATCACTGTCAGAATGAGAGATGCACTTTGCATACTGTCTATCATTTTTTGAACTAAGTCAAAGAACCCAAAGTCCCATAGGTGGAAGATAACCATAACAATTTGTAGTTTTCAGAAAAGGGTTGTTGGAGTAGCGGGCATGCCTAAATCTAAAGCCAGAAATGGTTATTGGTCTTCTCCATCATGTTTAGTGAGTCTAAGACTCAATAATTGCAAGACTACCCCTGAATCCTATGAAGCTAATCCTATGAGAGCCAGTTTATTAAATGCTGTAACCTGAACCTTTCTGCACCAAGGTGCTCACGGTAGACGTGCTTTTGTGGGAATAAATAAATTCTTAATTATACTCACAATACATGTCATACTACATGACGTGCTACCCAGAGACCATGTACGTGTCTTGTTTAGCACTAAGCTTACCCTTTTTTATATCCTCAGGTGTTGTAGGTGTACAATAGCTGGTGGCTGGATATAGACTTGCTATTGCTGTTTGTCTTGCCAAGTGTAAATATGAAAAATGGAGAAATAGTGCAAAGCCCTGAGATCTATGCCACAACTTCCTCTTGAAGATGTTAATTAAAGGGATGTCAGACTTTAAAAAAGCATACAAAATCTGTCCAGGAAAATAACACTGCCAATAGATGTTCCTGTGTTGAAATTCTAGACAATCCCCAGAGACAGTAGAGAAAAAAATTCTGCTGTGGTTGCAAAAGAACAGTAACTGACTAAAACAAAAAATCTGCTCTGAATGGGAATGTTGCTTTCTCTCTTCAGCTTATTTTGTATCTCAGTCAAAATTCTAAAGTTCACTTTTATGCCTCTGTCTATAGAAGAGCACCATTCAATCTATCCTGGCAGATATATAAAATTTATCCACATTTTATTGTTCAACATAAAAAATTATTTGTATCTTGTAATATTTTTATTTGTTGTAGATCCTACTATGCAGAACATGCTCAGAACAATGTACCTATAGGATTTAATAATGTCAGCTATTGTTAAACCATGGAAGGGGAAAGGCATGCCTAAAGATTTTCTGAATGCCATCAAGAAGATCAGTGACAACAAAGCTTCACATTTTGCCTCTGCATTGTTTTTACATTATGTTGCGATCTAACGTTGTTAAAAATTCCTGATAAAGTAAAAAGTATTCTTTCCTCAAAACTTACAATGCTACAGCTGCAGGGAGGAACAGGCAGACCTTTTGTGAATGGAGAAAACATAAGAGAAGTGAAGGTGTTAAATAATTCTGGATGTGCTGAGAGGGCTTTGTGTAAATATCCCACTTGTGACCTGAATATATGAATATATGTAGTAAATATATGTAGTAAAATTGTATCTCATCGTGTCTGAAGATGAAACAAAGATGTAGGCTGTGGAATAGGAGCATATCACAGAGAGAGGAGGGTGCTGGCCTCTTCTCCCAAGTGACAGGGGACAGGACAAGAGGGAATGGCCTCAAGCTCCGCCAAGGGAGGTTTAGGCTGGACATTAGGAAAAAATTCTTCACAGAAAGGGTCATTGGGCACTGGAACAGGCTGCCCAGGGAGGTGGTTGATTCACCTTCCCTGGAGGTGTTTAAGGCACGGGTGGACGAGGTGCTAAGGGGCATGGTTTAGTGTTTGATAGGAATGGTTGGACTCCATGAGCCGGTGGGTCTCTTCCATCCTGGTTATTCTATGATTCTATGATTCTAACTGACTATGTCTATTCCCTGAAGAGGCTACATTACATGTTTTCTTGGATACCTCTGTGTGAATGTGACTTTATGGGTGCTCTCAGACACCATGGATGGACATAGCTCTCTTAGGCAACTCTTCTATTCTGTCAGAAGAATGAATGAGAAGTTTTCTGCTATCATAGGTAGACAAGGTTTGCTGCCTTCCTGACATACTTATACAGATGCCATGCATGTTTGTTTTTCAACCCTGGCATGTATTTCTCCATGGCAGCTACTTCTGTTGTCAGATGCATTCAGATTTACCTTATGTGGCTATTGCAATGCATTAAGACTAGGAAAGGAACTGGCTGTCTGAATAGAAAGGCAAATACAACTTCTCCAGCTGGCTCAGAAGACACCTCTTCAGCACTTGCGAGAGATGAGTGTCCAACAGCACTCATTAGCTAGAACCCAGTGTGAAATGAAGACCTTGATGAACTGCAGGTTGAAAATAACTTCAAGCTAAAAAAAAAAACCAACAAAAAAGATGGGAGGAGATCTACATAAAAACAGCAAATGAAAAAAAAAGGAAAAATAAAAAAAGAGAACTTTATAAAGTATATACCCAAACTCTAAAACGAAACATAAATGAAAGGGATGGTACAAAGAAAGGTAGATACAAGTAGGAATTCAGCAGATAGTTACTTGTAAAAAGCACAGTAATCATCTGGGACGCAAAGCAAAACATCGTAATAAAGAACAAATGATCATAAATACTGTGTTGCTTCCTCACTTTGCCAGGATGAGTAAACATGGACAGATATGCCAGCTTGTTCCCTCCATATATTTTCATAAGTGCATTTTTGTTTGATATGAAAGAGATGCTTTTCTGTGATGTGATCTGATTTTTATGTTGCTATATGTGACTTTAATCTAAGATCTGATTATTTCTGGGAAAAGGAAAATGAATCTACCCAACTGTGTCCCTCAAACAGAGAGAACAGTGTTGTTGGGTTTTTCTGTGACTCCTGTAAAGGGTGTTGCTAACTCTTCGGGGTCCACACCTTCCCTTTGCTACCCCTTGTAACTATACTGATCTTTGTTCATCCTTTTGAGCAGTGGAAATGGTCTTTTGGGTCACATTAAAACTTGTTCTATGTAGATCACATGTTTCTGCCGGGCCTGTTTATCTCATTGTAATAATTAACCAGAAACTGGTTCCAAAAATAGTACCTCTGTATTTCAATTTGTTTTCTCTTAACATGATTTTAGAGATCAGAATGTAAGATGAAACACAAATCTGCTTTTGTTGGCACGTGTCCTTGGGATATTATGACAAGTGAATTATTGCGGACTTTGTGGAAATGCATTATGGGGTATATTATGGTCCTGAGAGTCTCTAGAGATCTGGAGGAAGAAAGAGATTTAGCTATTTAGCTTATGAGTCGTGTCGAGACACACTGCTATGTGGCATAAGAATGTCTTCTGTGGGGAAGTGCAGGGACCTCAATGACATATGAGCTTCTTCCTGGCCTCATGCTGCTGACTTGAAATATCATGGTAATGAAACCTGTCAGCCAAGTCCTGGTGTCACTGGCTCCTGCTGCTTTGTTTTGGGTGAGAGTCGCCTCCCAAACCAGTGTCTGCTAAAAGCACATATCCCAATAGCTACAGCTGATGGTGGCCTGGGAGAGGGAACCTGCCTGCACAAGTCACTGCCTGCACGTACAGGGAAGCCTACAAGTTTAGTGTGTGAGTACGGCAGAAACCTGCAGCAGGGAGAGGCATAGTTACCCCATCACTGTAACACTGGTTATTTTTTTCCATCTCAAGTAAGCTGGCAGCCTCGTTATCCAGGTTGCTCATTTCCCACAGTAAAGCTCTGAGCTCTGCATTTCATTTTCCAGAACTTCTCCAAAATTTAATTTAGGCAAGTTTTCTATGCCCTGAGCAAGTTCTTATTTCTGCAAATATCAAAGTTTTTCTGCTGTTTATGAAAGCAAGGAGAAGGGTAAACAATGCATTGGTTTTCAAGGCTAAAAAAGGTTAAGTGACCTTTTCTTTGGGAAGTTCATGTGCCTTGGAGCTTAGCAGTAGGGGCTCTTGGTTCGGCATGAGAGTTGCCTTAATGTCAGGGATGTGTTTTCTGGTTCTTCAGGGAAAATCCACTCATGCTTTGCCAAGTTATAAGCAGTTGAAAAATAGTAATTTATTTATACTCCGAAGAAACTTTTTAGAATTTAGCAATGAAAAACTCTGTGGTGTGTTGGAGCCTCTACAGCTTCCTGTGCTGGACAGGCTTGTCAACATGTGCTCCAGTCTCAGGCTACAGGGAGGGTGCCAGAGGGACTTTGTAAGAGCTATTTCCCACTGTCTGGTCTTTAGCATGGTCAGATATGACTGGTGATGTACACCTATCTGTCTTGTGACTCCTTCCTCCTTTGCACCCAGACTGGAAAAGAAATCATTCTGTAGACAGAGAGACTGTGAAATCAGGTGGGAAGACTGACCTGCCAGGGCATAGGGTGAGAAAGAGACTAGCTCCACATGGAGATTAGGACAAAATGCAGGGGATATCAAGGAGGAACAAGATCCTGAAGTCAAGTACTGAGTTATGGAGCTGTAGGAGGTATCTAATATCATGCAGTTTTATTCTTCAGCAGAGCAAAACGTATTCATTTATACTCCTTCCGGAAGCATCCTTCCAGAAGCACCATCATGATGTTGTTTGATGTCAGGTTGAAAAGCATTATCTAGATATAACATTATTTATTTTATTCTAATACTATTAGTGTTCTGTTAGTATTCACAGAAGTACAATAATCAAGTTACTTTTATTTATCATCGACGTACATGTGACTGATATGACAAACATAACAGCCTCTTTCTTGTTTTGGCCTCTTTTGCACAATGGGAGATTAGATGCGTACATGATGTACTTGGTTGATAATTAATCACTGATAATTACTGTATTCACTGCTGCAAGAGCATCACCAAAGAGTATGGTCAATAAGCAGAGTGCGTAGTATCTATATGTATATGATTTTCACAGGCACACATTGCAGTGGAATTCAGACTTGGGAGAATGGACAAGACATTGCAAGTGCTTTTCTAAGTTCCTTTGTGAACTTATAGTAACATGAATTCTCCCCAACATGTAGCCGGGACACCTGCACATTGGTGTGTTTATTTGGTGTAGGTGCTGCAAGCTCAGATCCTCTACTCCGTGTGATGTTTCACAGGACTGTGCTAGCAACCTGCTGGACCTTGATCTTTGGAAGGACATCTGCCCTCCAGTCTCCTTTTTCTTTTTCTTTTTTTTCCTTTTCCCCTTTCCCTTTCCCTTTTCCTCACCCTTTCCTCTTCCTCTCCTCTTCTCCTCCTCTTCTTCTCTTGTTCTATTCTTCTCTTCTCCTTTGCAATGGTGAATATTCTGTGGCTCTTAATGTCTACTTTTCAGTCTTCTCTTGGTTAGTAGTTGCCCACAGTCCCAAGTCGTGGTGATGTTCTGGTGGTCCAGCAGAACTCCCACACTGAGGCTTAGCGGGGCCCTGTGGGAGAAACGTTGACTGACTGCTGAGGAGCAGGACCAGACCTGAGTGACAAGTGCTGATGTCAGCAGCACCAAGGGAATCTGTCTGTGGGCTAACAGACCCAGCACTCATTCAGCTGAAACAGAAGCACTGCCAAACTGCTAATTGTAGCTTTGTGGTTTTCCCTCCTGCCTTCGCAGGTTGAGAATGGAAATTCAGCCCTTTGCAGAGCACCCTGCCTCCCTGTAGCTCTAGGGACCTCCTGCAGTGCATGGCTAGCTGACAGTTTTCAGCATTACTCTTCAGGCATTTTTCTTTTTTTCAAATGCTTCCCTTCCCTTAGCCTGACATATGGTTTTGCTTTAAGAGCAAAATCATTTTCCATAGGCAGCTGCTGAGGTCCCTGAACACATGTTGCTTCAAAACGCAAACCCCTCGAAGACATCAATTCCTGGTAGAAAAGTTACTTACATCCAGCTGCAGAGTGCTGCTTTAAGGTTCTGGAAAATAATATTGTAGTCAGCTGACATAATTTAGTCACTTTGCTTAGTTTCTTGTGCCTGGTTGCCCAATGTCCTGCATAATGACAAATGAGGCTCCTTCAAAGATCACATCTACAAACACTTAAGTAATAGCCAGAAAATAAATTGTCATTTGTTTCTGAGCTAAAACTAGGGTAAATGGCCCAGGGCCACAACCAGATTGTCTAGTTAGCATTTAGAACAAATGTAATTAAGAAATATATGTATTATATCCAAAAGTATTGTTTGAAAAGAGGATACTTCTATGCTTTCCCATCTTAAATAAGGTGGGAAAAAGAAACAAAGGAATTAAAGAGACAAAGAGCAGCTTAAGAAACAAAACCACATCCAGTCACCCACAAGTTTTCTCTTCTTTTGAATGCATGTGGAAGAACGGGCAGGTTGTAAAATCAGAAGAATGTGTTTCTTCCTGAGAGTAGACTCTGGATTTAGGTAAGTTGATCCAATTTCTGTGTCTATAGACAGAAACTTGCTCTTTTCTCCAGGAGCTCTGTGGCTGCCACTTGCACTGTAGCCTGCTGAGAGTCCCTTGCCCTCAGGAGCATGTGCTGCTCTTTCTGAGACTTGAGCAATAAAGGCTGCAATGGCTGACCTGGCTATTTTAGAAAACTCTATTTTTGGTTCTTCTCCCACATTAAACAAAACCATTCGTGACGGTTTGCTCACATGCTGTATCTTTCCTGTCCCAAAAGTGTTTTTAAGCCAGCCAGTACTGTTCCTTTTCAAGTGTAAGTTTCTTGGGTTTCCTGTACAGTTTCTTGCAGTCTTCAATATTTGCACTCACAGTATATAGCTAAGCCCCTAACTAGAGGCATAAAAAAAGGAAAGAATAAAAGGAATTCTTCCATGGATGGCCATGCTGTTTGAGTGGGCCCTCCAAAGGGCAGGAGGTCACTCTAGAGTTACCCGCTCTTCCTGTCAGCAAGCTGGTTGTACCTGTGAATAACTTAGATTTCCACACTGGTGAAGAAGTACCTCAGGCCAGTGGACAACAGCCACAGTGTCTGTGAGATGGCTTCATGACAGCATGATTTGCTCCTTTCCATTCTCCTGCAGTCTTGGGTGCAGGAGAGTGTGGGAGGTACATGGCTGTGCTTTCACACGTGGGTCACACTCAGTACTGCTGCAGGTGTACTGGCCTGTCAGGAAACCGCTCGTGATTTCCCCACTTCTTTTCCTCTTTTCTGGGCTACCCTGGATGAAGAGCAGAAGTTATTCATAAGTTCATGTGTTTGAATTTCTGTCCTACTGTCTCTATGTCTTTCTCAGGTTGACAAGTTACTATCCAAGTAATAGCAAAGCTATATCTGCTTTTTTTCATCAAGTTTTTTCCATCTACTTTTTTCATTAGGCTGCTGCTCATGAGAAGGCAGAAAGCATCCCTAGTTTAGATCAGAATTACAGTGGGAAGATTCTTTCAGTCCTGACACCATTACAACTTGAAGGCCAATGCACTCAACTGTGAGAGCTCATAAATGGCTGGTAGCATTGGAATGGTACCTTATGCTTGAAGCTGCAGGCTTTGCTCAAGAGACAGTGCCCTTTCATAGAAGCAAGAGGTTAAAAGTCTCTATTGAGATGTCAGTACATTTTTTTTTGACTGTGGTAAGGGTGATTTGAGTTTAAAAAAAGCTACGAGAAAGTAGGTTGCTGTTTTTCTTAGCCTTCCACTACAGAGCCCTGTTCCTTTAAAGCACTCATTTGAGATAAACTGAATATTGCTTGGGTTTAGCTAAAGACAATTTAGAAGTACTTGGTATTCCTTGGTATTTTGATATTAGTAATTTGCTGTAAACTGTGGGGCCATTTTCCTTTTAGTGTCAAAGATTTATGTGTCTGTATGGTAGATATTGGGTTTTACCACGGGCACATGGAACATGCCAGCTACCTGATGATACATTTCAGAGAAATAGATTTTCTGCCTTTATTTTTAACAACAATACGGATCTGCCTAGCTCCTTCTATTACACAGAAGCCTTCATTTTCCTGAAATGCCTAACCCTCATTGTCTAAAACTGTGGAGGAAATAGCTAGCACTTTAGCATTTTAAAATATTAGATTATGCTAATCTAATATCAGTTTATCTTAAAATAGGAACAAATTACAACAGTTTTATTACAAAATGGCAGGTCCTGCTTAATTCTAGAGCCATATTTCTGTTCAGTGGTATCAAACTTGCATGCTTAGAGTCTATTCTTCTCAAAAGCACTGAGTTACATAAGAAAAATTGACAGGAAAATGTATAATGATTTCTTAAAGCGAAAATCTCCAAAGAACAGCTCCATGACTTTTCAAATCTCTGTAAGAAAAAATGAACCAACCGCGCTTGACTGAACACAGACTTGTGTTTTAAGCTTTTAATTGGGATTGCAAGGTGACAAAATCTGCAGGATGATTTTTAGATGGGAAGTGAAAACTGCTTGTATCAGAAGTGCTAAAATGTGACAACAATTGCATGTATTTTTAATATGGGTGTGAGAAATCGCAGCTATCTGCTTTCAATAATGAAAGAGGATGAAATGCACAATAAGACAATAACCCCAGATCCTTAAAATAAGCACATGCAACAGGTGCTGATATGTATGACTATATTAAAATGCAATAAAATGTCTCATTATTGTGCAAGAAGAACTCAGCCAGGATACAGCATTTGGCTATGTTCTTCCCTTGACATGGATTAGTTCAGATACCCAAAGCTAACATGTTAGATAGAGAGAGAGAATTTTTTTGGAGGAAGAGTATGGCAGGCATGTTCTGGTTCAAATCACTTGCTTTAGTCTATTCAGAAGTCTCTGTTATTTTGAGGGATTTTTTAGCAATTTTTTCCTAACACGAGTCATCTGGAATGTGGATTTATTACCCTTTCATTCCCAAAATTTCTGTGGCTATGGTTAGCTTCCACAGATGCTAGTGAGTTGAGGGCAGTATGCATCTTGCCTACTATATGAAGAAGTGGAAGCAAATAGGTTTGGTTTCTTTGTGCAGAATCTGTCCTTCTGCCCTGATCCTGTTGGAGCTGCTCTGCCTTTCTGGAATCAGTTACAAATGAAAGCAAAGCTCAGCATGTCTTGTGACCTCTTTTTCTAGGACAGAGCGTGAGTGGTTTGAAAGGAGAGAAGAGGTCTATCCAGTGACCATGCAGGCCAGTGATGATCCAGCTGGTGAGAGCTAGGCTTGGAGGGGTGAAAATCTATATCCCTGCTTGGCTCTCTCTCTGCATTTAGTTTAGTATGTAGCTGAAGGGTATATATTAGATCCACACACTGAGGAAGACTGGAACCCTCCACTCCCAACGCTGCAGTTTCTTCCTATCCAGGCTAATTAATTACTGCAAAAGCACTGCCAGAAGTGTGATGGTCATTTTCAAACTGTCCTTGATTCTTTATCTACCTGGCATTACTTGCTGAAGTCACAAGGCCTCTGCAAAATCCTAATTTTCAAGAATGACTGTGAAAATCTATGGAAACATCTTTGTTTTCAGGAATAGCCTTGGCCTCACCAAATGTTCTCTGACATATCTGTGATCTAGACTGCTCCATTTCTCAGATTTAGCAGCTGGTCCAAGCTTATGGTTTAGGAGAAAAGCAACCTAGAACCAGATCCTTTTCTGGTGCAATGTGCAGATGTACATATGGGATGAGGACAGCTGGAAAGATTTTGTTCGTAGATTTATATGTATTTACTACATGGTTACTTTTGGAAAAGCTCGATTATGTTTCAAGGTTGAAGGATCATCTAGATTCCCCCAGCCATAGAGTAGAAGCTATGGGTCCAATCCCTTTCTCTGTAACTTATTCTGCACTTGTGGGCTTCTGGGTTATACCAGGTGGGGATATCCTCACCTTAAAAATAACCAGAAATCATATAATAATGAGCCTTTTATAGTCCCTTGGTCTTGAGTGAAGCAACAAATCCTTTCTGAGCATTGTGTTTTCTAGTGATCATGGCTAGGGCATTATAAAACAGCTATGATGGGAAATTAATGAAACGTGCTTAAATAGATCCAATATTGTAGGAAATGGAAACTTAGAAAAGGAATCATAGAATCATAGAATAACCAGGATGGAAGAGACCCACTGGATCATCGAGTCCAACCATTCCTATCAAACACTAAACCATGCCCCTTAGCACCTCGTCCACCCGTGCCTTAAACACCTCCAGGGAAGGTGAATCAACCACCTCCCTGGGCAGCCTGTTCCAGTGCCCAACGACCTTTTCTGTGAAAAATTTTTTCCTAATGTCCGGCCTAAATCTCCCCTGGCAGAGCTTGAGGCCATTCCCTCTTGTCCTGTCCCCTGTCACTTGGGAGAAGAGGCCAGCACCATCCTCTCTACAACCTCCTTTCAGGTAGTTATAGAGAGCAATGAGGTCTCCCCTCAGCCTCCTCTTCTCCAGGCTAAACAACCCCAGCTCTCTCAGCCGCCCCTCATGAGGCCTGTTCTCCAGCCCCCTCACCAGCTTTGTTGCTCTTCTCTGGACTCGCTCCAGAGCCTCAACATCCTTCTTGTGGTGAGGGGCCCAGAGCTGAACACAGGATTCGAGGAGCGGTCTCACCAGTGCCGAGTACAGAGGGAGAATAACCTCCCTGGACCTGCTGGTCACGCCGTTTCTGATCCAAGCCAAGATGCCATTGGCCTTCTTGGCCACCTGGGCACACTGCTGGCTCATGTTCAGTCGGCTGTCAACCAACACCCCCAGATCCCTCTCCTCCAGGCAGCTTTCTAGACAGACTTCTCCTAGTCTGTAGCACCGCACAGGGTTGTTGTGCCCCAAGTGCAGGACCCGGCACTTGGTCTTGTTAAACCTCATGCCCAGCGGTCCAGCCTGTTCAGATCCCTTTGCAGAGCCTCCCTACCCTCCAGCAGATCAACACTTCCACCCAGCTTAGTGTCGTCCACAAACTTGCTAAGGATGCACTCAATGCCTTCATCCAGGTCATTGATAAAGACATTGAACAGGGCTGGACCCAGCCCTGAGCCCTGGGGAACCCCACTTGTCACTGGCCTCCAGCTGGATTTCACACCATTTCCCACCACTCTCTGGGCCTGGCCATCCAACCAGTTTTCCACTCAGGAGAGTGTGCGCCTGTCCAGGCCAGAGGCTAGCTACTTCAGGAAACTGCTTCTAAAATTGTGTATGTGAATCTTTACATTTACACTGTATACCCATTTCCAGAATTAAAAAAAAACATTTTAGCAAAGTGATTAGAACTAAGTGCAGTAGTTGTGTCTGCTTTGAATGATGCCCACAGTTTCAGGTCCTGCCCATAGGAACTAGGCTTTATCTTAGAGATAACTTTTTCATCATAGTTGAAATGGTTATAGTCATGACATACATTCTTTAGTTTTTAAATTGAAGTCTGTTATTTTGGAAGTGATTTTTGAATATACTGCATGTTCCCCCAAAATGAGGACAAGGGAAGTGCAAAAAGGTTAATGATGAAAAAGTGCAGCATTAAACTCATAATGGTCAATCCACTGTTCAGTGAGGTCTGTGGAAGACTTCTCATGTTAGGACACTAACTCCTCAGTTATGAAGTCTGAAAGGATTACAGAGATAAAAGAGATTTTGACTTGATAAAAAACATTTTAAAGGTAAACAAAGTAAGTTCAAAGGCTGAGGCATGAAAGGTTTTGCCTTTTCAAGATAATTTTTTAGCTGCTTCAGCCTTTGGATCACTGTCAGAAGCTACTGAACTGGTAAAAAATAGTGGGTTTAAATCTTAAATGTTTTATTTATCTGACTGACCTACTCATGATCAGCTGTACAATTTCAAGTTGAGGTAGTGCAAAAGTGTGCACACATGAGTAATTCAGTGTGTCCCTCAAGCAAATGAAACTCTTCCACCCTATACCTGCACCTTCAGTTTTCCTTGACCCAGAGGGAAACAAGGATTTCAGACCACTTCACACTGTACTGCCTCAGCGACATGTGGCTCAAGCAGCTTGTACAGATACAGCTATAAAAGCTCTCATGCCTTCTGACAGGTTTTGATGGGATGCCATGATCATCTGACCTCTAGTACTGTGAGAAAACAGCGCCTGCACTGGAAACTTTTGCCAGTGTAATTATCCAAAGCAACAAGACTTCTCTGGTGCACACTGTAAATAAGACCCAACAAGTCTTCTATATTACAAACAGATTGAGGACCACCACAGACTTTCCCCTCTCATGGGTTTGTTCATTGTTTCTCTGCTTTGATTGCCAAACCACTGGCTGTAAAGTTTCCTTCTGTCCCTGCTTTGTTTTCATGGCGGGTGCCACAGCCTTATCAACGTGCGTCATGCACAACGATTGTTACTACTGCTTTTTTGCCTTACCCTACTCTTCTACTGCTGAAATCGAACAATGTTACCCTCTGCACAGGAACAGATGTGGTTTTTTTCCAATCAGCAAAACCCAAGGAGTTTTTCATGAGAAAAAATGTAAGTGTGAGAAGTAAGGAAAGGGATGTGACACCTTATTAAGAAAAGAGCTTGAGCTATGGAAAAGAGTCTCAAATTTCTGTTTTTCCTTAAATATATCCGAAACTGTCTGCCCTAGCCTTTGTTGGCAGGGAAACATAACATCATTCATTGCATTGGACTCCTCTCTGTTGGCTGCAACAAATTTGTTTGCCTTTTCGTTTAAAATATTAACATAACTGATACTTTATTTTACAAGAGTTAGGGTTGCATTGCAGTGGCTCCTTCTCTTGGAGCAACAAGCTGGGAAGTTCACTAGTGTGAAACAACCATCAATGCCTCTGCTGTGGGGTGGGTTTTGACGAGAGAGTGTGAGGCACATCTGGTTTGCAGCTCCTTTCTCTGCGAATGGCTCTAGTCACACTTTTTACACATGGTCTGTGTTGATTTAGAAGCCCATTTGACATGTACATTTGAAGAACAAAACTGATGAAAAGTGCAGGGCATGCTTTAAATTTTGATTTTACAAAGAAGGGAGACTTTTTGCCTGTTTTGTTTTTCAGTACATTGCGAAAGAACACATATGTTGGCTGACTAGTTTGAAACTCACGCATCAGGCAAGCTGATGCAGCAAATCAATGAAGGTAATAACAGAGGAGCATACTCAAGGCTTTCCAAAACTGGCAAGAGGCAGTGACATGACACATCAGAAAACAGATACATGATGTTCATATATCATATTCCATGCTTTCATTTGCCTTCCTATAATTCCTGGGATGCTAGCTTTGACACTTGTTTGATTTCTTCCCACAAACATCTGCTACTTTCTATGCTATTTTTGTCACAAATTCTCTACATGTTTAGCCCTTGCAAAATGAAGGTAAGCTCCTTGCCATTGGAGACTAGGCTTACCTTGGTTATAAATCAGAATGTCCTCACTTCAATCTCTACTGCCAAAGTCTTTAAAGCTCCTGGTACATAATGTTAGAGCTTGGGAAAAGTACATTCAGCTAAATAACACCAATGAGGCTGCAAAACTCTAGTTTTATACCTAAGCTCTATTTTATTCTCTATTTTTTTTAGCTAGAGACAGAAGTCTATGCATTCCCATATATATAGTTATTGAGAAGCTGAATTTAAAAGAAAAAGCTGGATTTTTACAATCAGCTTGTCAGCCTTCACTCATCACAGCAAGTCCTAAATCCTGTTCACCAACTAATCCTTACCTTGCTGAATGCTCAGTCTGGGTAAAGGGTATTTGCTATACAGCCACCAAATTACTGGCACTTGTTTTACAAAGTACGTAAGAACTGTTGAGTCACACGTGTCATTGTTTTAGATGACACCATCTTTTCATTCAGTTCATTTTGCCCATCAGTGTGGTGAATGCAAGAATGACTGCATGATGGAACTATGAGGATAGTTTCTGACTTTTGACATTTAGAGAATCTGGCAGTTTAAAACTTCTTTGTTTCTCCTCAGAAATAATTACCATGGTAGCCAGTCTTAGATGAAAAAGAGGAAGGAATCTGCTAAAAAAGTGCAGCTTTTTTTAGTCCCTGTACTATTCTTAGGACTTGCATTTCCAGTGGTCTCTTTGTCATGTTGTTCCATGAACATTTGTGATTAATGCTGACAGGATGAAAACTAACTCTGATTTTTTCCTGCTGGTTCCATTTCTGGCAAAATTCTTCTCTTCACCCCACTTGCTTTGTTTAGCTTCCCATGTTGTATACGGTCTTTTCTCATCTCATGCACATGGAGGCTATTGTTGAAGCTTGCTTATTTTTCACATGGGGATGTGCGTGGTGTGTTTCCTTACAAGCTTATCTCCGTGATGGGATCTTTCTCACCTAACTCTTCAAATTAGAAATTCAGTATTCTTCCTCTAGCCAGCAGCCATCCTTCCAAAACTTCATTCTTTCCAGCCTGGTACAGGAGTGATGAACCAGACTTTTCAGATAGCCACGTGAATCTCATTTCACGTGTCTCTGCTCTAACTGGCTTTGAATATCCTGTGGTGGCGACCAATGCCTTTTGGCTGATGTGGTATTTGCCTTGCCACCCCTTGCTACCTTGTGTCTCTACTCTTCTTAGGTCCACCTCTGGCTCCTGCTCATGTTATTTTTTTTGCCTGTCTCCACTTTGGACCGTCTTTCTTCCGCTTCACCTAGCACTGACTTTTCTCTCAAACCGTATGTGATTCTTTGCTCTGGCCAAACTCAAGTGGTTTCTGTGCTGGGATGCCCATCCCTCTTTGCTGCATATTATTGCCAACATGTACTTCTTTCTGGCAGGTGTGGTATCATTAATTACTGTAAATGAGTAGTTTGGATATATGCTGAATCTGAGTTAGATTTCTAATGGATTTGAGCTTTCTCATTGATCGTGATTTCAGTGGAATTATGTTAAGACAGGAACATGCATCAGCACATTCCTGTGGATCAAGACTTTATGACACATATCCTGATGACTTCACTGCAATACATTGGAAAATCTTCAGTGTGTCTTTCTGGACACTTGAAAATCCATAAGGGTGAGAAACTTGAAGAAGTGGTTTCTGTGGTGATTTGTAAGAGTGATTCTTTAGAAATTTTTAAAATGTAAACTCTGACTGAAGATGTTACTGAAGTTAGGCTGTTCATAACCATCTTTTTGTTGAGACGTTCTGGGTTATGCTAAGGGTCGTCTTCACAGCATTATTCTGTCTACCAAAGGTCAGAGAATGACTCTGTTCCCTGAGTGGCTTCCACCTCTCACCATCTAACAACAGCTTCATTCTTGCACTGGCTGATAGGATCAAATCTATTAGGATAAGATGAGATGAAAGGCTCGGCTACTATAAACAGGATTCCTTAGGAAACCAGGCTGAAAGAATAAGAATGACCTAGAATGGCAACAGTAGCCTAGTTCCAGCACTTTGGTTTGTGTACAATAATTTCTGTGCTGTCTTTTACTGCAAACTCCTTGGAACAGAAGTGTCAACTTATAATTCCACAGAGCGTAGCAGAGTCTTAGCATTCATTAAAGAAATAGAAATACATCAAAGTTAATTACTGGTCATTTTCAAGTATGAGGACTTCTAGTTTAAATGAGAGGGATATCAAGCATTTTAAGTTCAAGCCAATATGAAGTGTTTTTTTCTGTTATACTTAAGACTGACTCCTTAAAATAATTTTTGATAGCTCAGAATTATATTTGAGTTGGATGCCAGCTCCTAATTTGGCGGAAGTTTTCTGTGCTCCAGATCTTGGACTGTAGGGCAACTCTGAATAATCACCAATGTTATTTTGAAACTTACTTTGCCCCCTTTCATCCTCTGTCAGTTTTATCAAATCTTTACAGCCAATTAATGCTAGGCTTGATATTTTCAAATTGAAAATATTTGAAGTGCTTGGTATAGTAGCAAAAATGCACAGCCTTTTACGAGATATGATGCAACACTAAAACTCAGAAAGTGTAACATTTGAAATCTTTAATAATCTAAAAACATTTGCTTGACTGAAATGATTGATGGTGCTTGTCTTAGAAAGTGTATCATGTCTCACTCCCACTGAGTTCAAAACTTTATAGCCAGCTACCTCCCAGCTGGAGAAGGCCTTGAATAATAGTGGAATAAATCATGGCAAAGCATAGGTTTTCTGGAGGATTATTGAATTTGTGGGTTTTGTCTTGTTTATTTGTTTTTTGGTTTTTTTTGTGTAGGTGCTTTTACTTATGCAGAATTAAGAAGCAGATGTGGGGCCAGGACATACTTGTCTGGATAACAGGGTTGCATCCTGCAGGCCAATTGGATTTCTTGTTGAAAAAGTTGATTTTCCTTGTTCAAACTCAGGTTTTTTTGTGGATTTCAAATACATGATAGAGAAGATAGCAGAGTTTCCTTCTTTAAAATATTTCTTATGGAGGAACGTTGGAAAAGAAGGGAAACATCTTCCTAATGACTGTTCTAAGCCAAATAAAAACCTGTGAACAGCCTGGCTTCTGCTGGAATAAAATTGCAAATTAGTCATCAAAACTAATTATCTTTTTAGGAATCTACTGAGAAGAAAACTTTAAACATTTTATGTCATAATAATCATAATATATACAAACATTCCAGATGTTATTTTATATGATGGACAGAAAACCATTCAAATTCTGCTTGCTTTGCAAACAGTTTATATCTAATCTAACAGTAAAATCTAATAACAGAATAGGGAGAAACTGTCGTGTACCATAATGCATGTCTTAAAATTACATTTGGGGGATTTTTGCTTTGAGAAAAAGAAGACAAAACTCTTTTCTTTCACTTAGGAGGAGTTCTTTACTTACGGTAAAACAGAAAGATAATTTATACAGAATTGCAGTATGTTTCTACCTCCTAATTCTGGTATAAATAGGGAGCAGCTGTGCTTATTTGAGGCTTGTACAAACATGGATGAGACCAGCGTAATATCGCTCTTGTGTTCAGTCAGTATTAGACTTACTGCCAACATTTTGTATTGATTTTGTTATATATCCTTGTATTCAACCCTTGTGCTCACCAGAATCTGAGAGTTTGGATCTTTCTTTCAGGCTTCAAGTATTGTCATGTGAGTCTTAATTTACTACATCTATTCACCTTGGTTTTAAGCCTTAGATTACTTCAACATTTTTTAAGATCATTGTAATGTTGAGAAAATTGTTGTGGTTTGAGCTAAGGAGAATCAATTTTCTAATTTCAGCTAAGTCTCATCTTAAGTAATTTTATTTTCTGAAAGTGCATGGGTTTTTTTATTTTCCTTTCCACTTTCAGTGGGAGTGGGTGAAAGGATTTGTGTGTTCAACTGCTTGGTTTTAACTGCTGAAATTGCCTGGACTGGGGCTAAACTGTGAGGAAAATCCATTGATAAAACTATTGTGCTTAGTTACACAATGGCAAAAGAAAATAATATGATAAAAAGTAATCAGTTCAGATCACATCCTGTAGCATTTAGACATGCAAATGATTCTCTTTTTGCACGCTTTATCTTAACAAACTTACTCATATAAAGGTATGAATCTTGAATTAGAAATCTGTGAACCTTCTACAACTGAGTCTATTTTGTATTATCACAATGCACCAAACTACATAACTAAAGCTACCAATAAAAATCCGTACCACATATGAACTATATCATTACCACTACAGAGATTTGAAAGTCTCCCCTTAATAATAATCAAAGGAAAAAGGTATATGGCAGGTCAGAGAGGTATGTAAATGGAATTGCTGTTAGGTGATTAGTACTTTGAATTCTGTCACTACCTTTGCCTACCCACTGTATCTCTGCCTGTCAAATCTTCGTTTTGAATTCTGATCTGCAGTCATGAAGACTATACTTCCTCTCTTAGTAAATCCTTTTGTATTCAAACAAAACTGACTGAATGGATAGACACAATCAGGGCTCTTTCAAGAATAAAACCACTAGCCTTGCCATATTTCTGCTGGCTCAACAAATAGCTGAGTGGGATTTATTTGCTGGCAGATGGAGGCGACTAACGATGTATGCAGAACTTTTTTGCATGGGTGACCTCCAAATGTTTAGCTAAATGACGTCTAGCAGGAGAGACCAGAGGCATCAGATCCATTTTTTTAAAAAGAGTATTTTTTCATATTTAGTACTTTGCTCAGTATTTTCTGTTGCTTTGCTTTTGTTTTAATCTTTAATGAGTTTTTTTTAGCCAGGGATCTAGACATCACACATTAGGCAAAGCGTCTGCTTGATACAAATGCAGTGGTACATACCTATCTCCAGTTGTAGCTGCATGAAGTTACTCTTTTCGAGAACAAAAGGGAGAGGGTTCTGATGAAATTGCTCTGACTTGGTTTGGCTGAAAGATCCAGAATAGATTACAGAGAACACCAGGTTTTATTAATTGGACTAATCTTAGTTAATTAAACCCCTTGCTTCAGACTGGTGTCTCCTGATTTGTGAATATGTCAATCAAAACAGAATAAAATGAGGTTTCCCGTGGTGATCACAAATCTCCACTAGAGATTTGAACCCACTAAAATGAGCTGAGCTCCACAAATTGTGCTGTTTCAACCCCCCCACCTTCTTATCCTGTAACTGGTTCTGAGGCTTAATCCAGCTCTGCTTTTAAGTTGTTTTTGGAGACCCTGGAACCTTTTAGTCTTTTATCCAGAAATTTTATCCTTTCTGTCAACACAAGCTGAACACTTTCCTCAGGGGTGCTGTATTTTCTCCAATGATTAAACCAGGAGGTTCTCCTGGAGAACCCCTGTCTCCAGAGTTCTTGCCCAGGTCCTCTGGAGGGTGCGTGCTGTTCTTCAAAGGTATTGTTGGTTTATTGCAGTTCAATGACTACTTCATTAAAACCAGTCCCAGGGAGTGCAGGACAGCCATCTGGGCTGAAGAGGCCACCCCACCCCTGCCTGGGTGTTTCTGTGGCACTGGGACAGCAGGAATGAGAGTGCCAAAACTCCAGCCCTGTGGTAGGGTTGTGGCTTGTAATTTTCTGGTAGTGAGCACCAACTCTGTTGCGTACCTTGACAGATGTAACGACCCAGAAAGGAATAAGAATTTTTGGAAATACAAATATACAGTATTTCAAACCTGCATTTATTTCTGCATTGACTGCTTGACTGTGAGCAGAATGTCTTTTATTGAGGCTTCACAGAATGCTCAAAACCATGGCTTTCCTCAGTCCTGACCTTCTATTTAATTAGTTTCTTTATCTTTTGAGCTCTCCTTCTACGTGGCTTAAGACAGCCCCAGTCAATTTGATGAATATGCTGAAAGCTTTCATGCTGCAGTGAGTTTTGCTTTGTGGCTCAACTGTTGTGCGTCCTGAACTGACTTTTGTGCATTGCTAATAAGTAACTCAGTAACAGCTGCTCAATGAATAACCCTGTTCTTGCATCACCTATGCCTGCAGTTGAAGTCAGCTCTGTTTATGCCTCGATACTCTTCAATCTTGTGCATTCAGTGTTTTTTTTTATTAGGAGGTTATGGAACACAAACCTACTGGTATATTTATTTTTATCAGTCTTTATTGGGAAATAAATCTTTCCTGCACAGCTTGGTGATACATTTTTTAAAGTCCCTCTGTTCTCCATCCTCCCACTATTTATCAGGATGCCTGTCATCTCAAAGACTCGGTCATCATTAGATATTTCATTCTCTGAATGTTAATGATTTATGAATCAGATGCTATTTAGAAGGATAGTTCAGCAGATTATTTTTAACTGTTTCTCTTCATATTGTATTTTGAGCTGGCATTCAAATCGGTCTAATTTTCTGTGCCAAAACAAAGCGAACATGTGGCAATACAACGAGTTCTCTGCAAATTTGATTCACCTAAGAATCCAAGTTCCTAACTGGTCAGAAACAGCCTTACCAATTTATTTCTTTGGACACTTTTGGTATTCCTAGAACGGCACTGGATGATAAACTGTTAAACTTTCTTGCTCAAAGCCAGATGAACAGACTTAAATTAGAGCAAAATCCAGATTATTTGGAAGCAAGCATAGTCCAATTAGCAGATGTGTCACACACCAGCCCTTCAGTGTAGCCTCAGGCTGCCACCTCATTAGCTCCAGCTGTCATTTAGAGGAGAGCTCATCAGTCCCATATGGATACTGTATCAGGAAGGATTTTTTATTGATAAGGCTTTCTTATTTTCTTATTTCTTTTTCCTTAGAGAGAAGAATGACTCAGAGCCAGGTCCTCACCTGGGGAAAAGCAGCGAGATCTGTGTGTTGGCAGGGAAGTGGAGTGATTTTTGCTGCCAGCAAGGCTTCCTGGCCCAAATGGCATGTGTCCTGCTCTACTGGTGTCCCCAGTCATGGGGAGCAGTTTCGGTGAGTGCCATGGGCCTCATAGTAATTGGCTTTGGTCCCATATTGCTTTGAGTCACACCCATTTAGTCCTACAGAAAGCTTACTCTCATCTGCAACAGGTATAAAAGTGAGTTTAAGTGCACAATGGAGAGAGACACAGTTTTGCCATTTCTTTCACTCCTCTTAGTGTGTATCACAATAAACAATATAAATGAGAGGTTTACTCTTAGAACACCCTTTCATATAAAAAATGGAACTGGCGCATAATTGGAGATATATGGCATCTGACCAATAGTAAAGCTAAGCTGTTCCAGAGCTGAGGCCAGCTGAGCCTTATGGAAGGGGAAAAATAGTAAGACAGAATATATGGCTGAGATTTGAGATAACTTTGTTTAAAGTTTTAGCTGCATTTTAAGCAGATATCTTATACACTAAAAAAGTCTGAACAACATATTTTTTGAGCTGCAGGTGTTTCCTGGGTAAGGCAGTTGAAAGAAGGACCTACCAAAGTGAGACTGCATACAGCTGCTCTGAAGTATTGTATCTGGACAGAATTTCTATGTGATGGTAAGTGTATTTTAATTCTGTTTTAAAATCAATCCTTCATAGCCGTTTCTTACTCTGAATATATGCCTGGCTTTACAAACGAAATGTAGGGCTCAGGTGATGCATAATAGACATGCTAATTGCCAAAGTGAGGATTCAATAGCAGGGTTACAGAGATAGAGGTGGAGTTGATATAGATGAGAAAAACCCAATAAAAATCTTCTCATAATGGAATACGTTAGATGTCCCAAACCACCTTCATTTGGAACATTCACAGTATCATCAGAAATGAATAAAAATAAACAACCAGAAATTAAATGTCTAAATTCATTGACTAAACTATGTAAACCATAATAAAATAACTGGTTTGCCTTATAAAG
Organism: Phaenicophaeus curvirostris; assembly: GCF_032191515.1. Taxonomy (NCBI): domain Eukaryota; kingdom Metazoa; phylum Chordata; class Aves; order Cuculiformes; family Cuculidae; genus Phaenicophaeus; species Phaenicophaeus curvirostris. The sequence continues at coordinate 50,333,505 of NC_091395.1, read as the reverse complement.
TGGTTTTAATTTCTTGCAATAGGAACTGAGTATTTGAATATTTGAATTGAGAGAAGAGGCTCTCATTGTTTTCTGGTTGTCTTTAGGCCCTTGATCCACGTGTCCTACAGGAGGGTCAGTATTTCCACTTCACAGCTGTGGGAAGTGGGGATGTGAGGAAGTTGAGTCCCATGGCCAGGATCTTAAAGGACAGTAGCATAGGTAGGAATAGAAGCGGGATCTTCTGTTTCTACTAATTTCTATTAGTTTCTATGTTACTGTTTTAGAAGGGGTTTAGCAATGTTTTCACTTCTGTTATAGCAGTGGAGTATACTGAGGGAGCAGCCAGAACAACTTCATTCCACAGCACCTCTTAGCTGTGGTGCACGTGTTTAAGCCAGTATAAACCCACACCTAATAAAACCTAAATTTTCAGTGCTTTATCTCAGACATTTCCACATTTTTTTATCTTTCTGAGCCCTGAAGTGTCTCAGCTTTTCCACCCAAAGGGATATCTGAAAAGAGGTGGGGCAATGACTCAGAGCAAAGTCCTATCAAATACAGTGAGAGTTTTCACAAGCCAAATTTCACAACAGATTTCACGTTCAATGAATTGTAGCACGATGAGTAGGGTAACAGAACCTTATTTGAAAGCCACTGAGGTAAGAAAGTGCTGCTGAAGTAAGGAGATGAAAGCAATGGTACATATCAGCCTTAAAGGTTAAGGTTTAATATATTTTTTTTGTGGTAAACAGTTACGCGGTATTTAACCATCTTTGCTTACATGTGACAAACTGTAGCTGAGTTGAAGATCCTGGAGCACTGCACAAAAGAATAATTGATATTTTTGTTTGGAAAAAAAGTTCAAACCTGAACCCTTTGGGAATCCAACATCTGTTTTGAAAAGGAGCTGAAAATATTACCCCCCAACCCTGTCCCCTGCAGGTTGGGATAAGAGAGGAAAACAGGAAGTTTTATTCATCTTACTTTCTCGATTTTCCAAGTTACAGCCTCCAGCTGTTTCCATCAACTTTGTTTTCTGCAAAAAATAAAGAAGGACCTCTATAAAGCACTTTAGCTTTCTTTAAAGTGGCTCTTTGTTGAAACTTGCATTGCATTTTATTTTAACAATTCCAGAGTAGTCTTCTTTCTTCTTTTCCCAAAACAAACATCTCTTACCCAGCTTCTCCTCAGCCTGAAAGGAAAGAAATAAAAGCAAAACAAAACCACTGTGCTGGAGGTGAAGTGAGGGGAATGGTGTCTACAATAAACAATGTAGCTGTGCAGTGTCAGTCCTTGAATGTCCATCATAGGTGACAAATGAAAGCCTACCGTCAGGCAAACAGCAAGGGTACCTTCCACTTTCCTGCAGATCAACAGCATTTTACAAAACATTCCCATATGAAGACTGACTTAGTATTTAGGGACTGCCAGGCAAGTATTTTAAGTGGCATTCATCACATACACTGTGTCCTTCATCTTTGAGGAGGTGGTTGAGATAGCTGCTACTGCTGTTCCTTTCTCTCTTTCTTTACAGCTTAGGGAAGTGAGATTATTGGATGTCTTCCATAAGGTATCTGGAAATGTAAAAGACTAATTCTGTGATGAAAATGGTATGCCTTAAACCAGTTGTTTCTGGCTGTTGAACTGCAGGAAGATGCAGGTATGAGAAGGTGGGACAGTGCCTCTTTCTGTGCCAGCTTGCAAGGAGCTCAGCTTGTGCACTGAGAAAGGGCAAACCGCAGTCCTGTTGGGACAGGGAGCAAGATGATCATCTAAGACTCGTTTCCAGAACCTTCCAGAAGGCTCACTGTGCAAGCGCACTAAAACTCTTTCCCTAGGCCCTCATGTAGAAATAACATTCTTGAGACAGCGTGCATGCGTGCCTGCCATTCTGGGTTCCTAGAAGACAATGCTGGAACACTGGGGTAGTGATATCTTACTCTTTTCTCTCTCTTTCCTATTCTTCCCTCCTTTCTTTCTCTTTTCCTTTCTACAGATCTAATAAGCCAACGCTGATCCTATTCCCCAGACCTCGCCTGTGTAAATAAATTTCTTTTAATTAGATTGTTTGGTGTTGTTTCATCTTCATTTAGCCCAAGGAGTATCCACACATTTGACTTATGTTCTTCTTGAAATTTTCTGTGAAGTTATTAGGCATTGCTAAGAAACAAACAAAGGGGGAAGATTCTGTTGTTGACTGAAGATTTTCTAAAGGTTATGAAAAGCAGTTCTGATGACTCTCTGTCTTGAAGTGGGTCTTTGAAAATAAGGAAATTTCTACCGAAAGGCACCTTTTGCTGTTGTTGTGAAAATGTCTGAACCAAATCATAATCCAAATAGCTGGTTAGTGGCACTGTGACTTCCCAAGGGGAATGCTTGAGCACCTCTCAACTTCTGTTGCTGCTTGAGCTGTGTGTATGCTTGATGATTCTAGTCCAGAAAAAAAACAAGAGGAAAAAGCAGAGGGCTTTAAAATGTGAGAACAGGTTGGATGACTGGAGTGGGTCACTTTAGAGCAGTGAAGAATAATGGTGATGCGGTGAATATTCACAAATGCAAAAGGCTGTAGCACAGAGAATGTAGATCAGGTGACAGAAATGGGGACAGTTGAGATTTTCTCTCTTGATTCCTTCACTGCCTCTCAAATGACATGAAAGTTGAATTCAGTGCTATAGCTGCAAAGGGAAAGAACCACTGTCCAGAAGACAGTGAAGGTGTAAATCAAAGCCCACAACTGGAACATTGAGGGAGAAATTATGACTGGATGAATATCTGTAGATTTGCCAAGGGTACTGCATCTACACAAGGAGAAATGGGACTGTCTGAGGGAAAATACGAACATAAGAAGCCAATAAGTCTGTGAGAATTAAGAAGAGGCTGGTAGAGAAATGAACCAAGCAGTCAGGGTGCGTGTCCCAGCTCTCTAGTGGTGGTCTCTGACACCAGTCGCTGTTTTCTGTCATGCCATTAACTAAACAGCAGAGATCTGTGCAGTAGATTTAAAGGCTCCATTTACCTCCTGGTAGCCCTTGTGAATGGCAGTGTGATGTCATGTAATGGAATTTGTTCCTCTTTCTAGAAAAAATGAAGCAAAAAACATGCCAACTGAAGGAAATATTAAGGCTGAAAACTTCAGTACTTCTTGTGTTTATGTAGGTTGTCTTTCGTGACAAGGCTCGTTCTATAAGCAGTATGGAAAGTTCTGGAAACTCATCATGGTTATACAGTGAAAGACACTGTAATACTCCTTCCCACTTCATTGGTCCCAGAGATGGGAAGCAGCATATAGAAGAAGATAGAATTTTGGAAAGTAGCATATGGTAAGGGAGTGAGTTCTACCTTGGAGAACTGGATACTGTCTGTTTTTCTGTCACACAGCTCCATGTGATAATAGCTGAGTAACTTGAGCCAATTTTTACAGAAGCCATCAATAACTTTACATAGTTTTTATTCTTGGTGCAGGACTTGTAGGCGTGCTGAACTTTCATAGCTGCAGCTGAATTCTGTGGACTTTTAGTGGAGTAGGTGTGTAAATGAGGAAACAGACATTTCCCCCAGTTTAGTCCACTTCCCAAATAGGAAGCACTTTTTTCACTTTCATTGCGAAAAGTCAGACTGTCAGCGGGCTTCACCCGTTTTCCAGGTCTGATGGTGCCAACATTTCCTCAGGACTCTGACAAAAACAAGACAAGCACAAAATGAGAAAGAAACCTCTCAAAAGTGTGCTCAGCAGCGCTCTGCTCTGCATTGTTTATTCCTGCACCGTTATCTGACTGTTCTGCTAGCATGTCCGAAAACTTTCAGAACTGCAGCTCTCCCAGTGTTACAGCAAAAGGCATGTTAGAAACCGCTGGGCTGAGGGCACTGTCTTAGGGGTAAATAGAGCAATACTAGCACTTTCCTAGATGAAATAAATATGAGTTGGATAAATATCTAAATAAAAATCCTGTGTGATAAGGATCGTTCCAGCTAGAAAGAGAAATTGACGTTTTCTGAAATGAGGTTTCTTTGGTGCAAACCAATTTAATTACAAAGAAAATTAAAAAAACTATAACTTCTTTCCTTTTCACACAGCAAGAGTTACAGAAGAGGCATGGCCTCTGCTTACAGCTCAAGTCTATTTTCCATTAAACACTTACTATAAAAGCTTCTTTTCCCTTTTCTCTTAGCTTTTCTTGGAGGCACATTCCTGGCCCTTGTTATGTCTGTGTTGTTGGCTTTTTCCCTACAAGCATCTGTCTCTTCCTTTGATCTTTTTGTCTCTCTCTCATACACACCCAACTGATCACAAAACAATGACCAGAAAAACCCTTCCACCCATGTGTCCTGCAGGTGCCCTTGTTTTGAGCAGTGACGTGCTGGTGGTAGGAAGGAAAGCTACGGTAGTTTCAGCTATCTGGTCCCATAATGAACTTAACTGTTTCTTTCAACTGAGGGTTATAAGGACACTGTTCATTCTGATTTAGAGAGATTTTACCCCAAATGTGGATAAAACTGTTGATGATTGTTCCATTTCTCAGCAGCATTGAGAAACATTGAAAGCATAGCACTTGAGGCTGTACCAGAGAACAAATGTCCTTTCATCTTCTTCTGGTCACAGCCTCTGTACTTCATCAAGCCATAAACTTGATTCTTTTCCTCAAAGCCGTTGTGACTTAGAACTTTGAGGAGATGTATTTCATGCATTTGAGCATTCCCATGCTTCTTTTTAATTCACTGTAAAGTTGCATTTAGTTGCCTAAGTTGTCTGAGAGAATAATATCTAGGTCTAATATATTGCTTCTCATCAGCACTGTTTCTTGTAGGCAGCTCTTGAAGTTTATCCAGTGAATTATGAAATCACAAAGTGCTGTCTTGAACACCTCCTAGAGGTCTCCAGTCCAGCCCATTTACAGCAGGACTATTGCCAAAGTTATAGCAGGTCAACCACGGGTTTGTGTATCAAATCTTGAAAATTGTCAAGGATCAGCTTCCCTGGGCAGCCTTCTCCAGTGCTGCACTGCACTCCTCCTGGTGAAGCTTCTCCTAAGGTCCAGACTGAGCCTCCTAATGTGGAATATATCACGCCATTAATCACTACCCCTTAAGCCTGGCAGTTCAGCCATTTTTTAGCCTAGCTGACAACCTATTTTTCAGTGTCAGAAACATATACAATAGCTGATTGCACTACTCCTTGTTTATTTGACTAGCACTTTACTCATTACGCTGTCTGTATTCATTCCAGTTGTGAATTAGCATAGGTAATTTTTGTACAGGTACATATATGTATTTTTTCTGAAGTTTCTCACTGAGATAAGCAGAGGTTAACCTACACATGGTGTGGGTTTGTTAGTTTTTAAAATATGATTGTGAAATGGTCAGCTCTCTGTAGCAAAGGTCATTACTGAAGACAAGTAAATAATGAAAGGAATTCCTGTCTAAAGCTTGCTGCAGCCATTAGTTGAAACATCCTTGAGCATTAAAAAATTTCTATAGCAAATAATTAGCAAAATTTGAGATCCTTTCAAAGACAAGATATACAAAAAGTATTCTGTTGCAACACTGAGTAAACCAGTAATGCGAAAAGAAAGTCTATGTTCCATGTACAAAGACCATATGGCTATCACCAAAATTAAGACTTCTTCACTTTCTCGAAATAGAAAAGTCAGTCTGTTAATAATCAGATTTTTCCTTTGGACTAGCCTCACATCCAAACATCCCGTCCATGTAGATTTAGCTGATTCTTTTTTTTCCATTTAAGTTTGAAGGTTTCAGCAGGCTTATGTTTCTTGTTTGTGACCAAAGCAATCCTGGCATTTATTTGCTAATATAAGAATCTCATTTTTGATTGGAAAGAGCAAAACAAAACACAGAGATGGTGAAGGTTTCAAAATATCTCTTTTCAATAAGAGCTTTAATACCCCCATGAACCGATTCCTCATGTACAAGTACAGTGACAGTCAGAGGTAAGTCTATATTCCAGCACTGTTCTAGAAGCTTAGTGCTTTGGGATGTGCTGGATATTGGGCTTTTAGGCCAATCTCAGGATATTTTAGGGCACAAATGGTGTAATTATTTTTCTGAGACAGCAAATTGGAGTTCTTCTGGAGTCCACGTTTTTCAAAAAGACAAATGAGAAACTTTTTGGAAGAAAAATGCAGGAATGATTCAATCTGGATTTTTTTCCTTACAGTGAGAGACTGAAGAAAAAGTTAACGGATCTCTATCTTGGCCTCAAAATACTTATGTAAGGAAATTATTTTTTCTGAGAATAGATGACTCACGATTTATAACAGCATAAGGAGATTTCAGCTCTGGAATCCAAACCCAGACAAAATTTTGCTGGAAATACGGTGTGTGTTTTCAACATATGATGAACCCTTATTACTGGGTGTCTAGAAGTCAAGAATAGATGTTTTTCCAACCATTGCACTTAAGCAGCAGTGGGCAGGGCTAGGTGCAGCAATGACTGGTGGAGTTTTTCATATAATCTTAGAATCATTAAGGTTGAAAAAGACCTCTAAGATCACCCAGTCCTACTGTCAGCCCAGCACCACCATGCCTCTATCATGGAGAAAATCTAACTAATACGGTAGTTGCCAACAGCTTTTGCATCCCAGCCTTTGTGCTGCTGCCTTCTCTTGTCCTTTCTCTTGCTTCTCCAAATCTAAGATTTCCCCTCCTAGCCCCAGCTGCTGCCTCTTGTCTTCCTTGCATTGCTTTCTTGCTAATGCCTCCTCATCTCACACTACTCCAGCAGACAAATGACTGACTTGGGCAACACCATTGGCTTTTGTTAGTTTGGGTGCTATTCAGTAATGACTCCTCAAGCTGCGGTGCAAGATGTCTCACCAGGCAGGAACATATCTTGCTGGCAGAAACAGGCAGATCAGAGTATCACAAACAAGCTCTTCCCTGTCCATCTGAAGGCATAAAAAAATCCTAATAGAAGGATTTGAACTATATCAGTACTTCCAGTAGCTGTTTTCTACCATCGATTTCAGATTGCATCTGAACTATGTGCAGAAAATCGATTCTTGTTTGATTCTGAGTTAAATACAAATGAAAAGATTATGACATGTTGATAGAAAGATTAAGGGAGTTGTTTTAGGGTTATTGCAATTTTTTCCACCTATTCATGGCCATTTAGAAAACTACATTACCTTTAGAAATCTGTGGAAAAGAGAAGGAGTATCCAGGCACAGAAACACAACTTGTTCTGATCTGTCTGGTGCAAAATGTATTTTTTTCTCTTTAATTTTAAACAATGACATTGAAAACAAATGGATACATGAAAAGAAACTGTACCATTCATGAGGTTTCAGCTTCGATAAACCATGTTACAGAATTCAGGTTTTGCACCATGTGGTAGGACCTGACACATCTTCAACATTTCCACTGTCTTTTTGGACAAAAATCAAGAGTTAAGGGCCTGGCAAAAAATATATGACTGAAAATGTGTGTATTATTAGCTGGATTGTGCTTTTGGCAAGCAAGTTCTTGGTATGCCTGTGCTAGTGTTTTACTGGCTCACCGCTGTTGTAAACAAATCTGTAATTGGGATGAAGATTTAGAAGCTAGCTAATGAGTGTGTAAAGCTAAAGAAAGGAAATGAAGATGGATGGCTGTTGGCCCTGTGCTTGCTTATTAGGCAGCAATTAATTTTTCGGCTGCTAAGCCCACTTCATCCTATCAGTTCCCTGTGGTGGAATTCAACCGTTATTGGGCCCGTGTTTTCCAATAACACCCAAAGGGCAAGCCATTTCCAACCATCCATGAGTCTCGTCTGGCCTTCCCCAGCCTGCATTCCTCTGCAGTGGCCTTAGGATAAGCCTTTCCCTTAATTGCCTATCTCGATGACATTGAAGGATGTTAGCACTTTTGTTGGCTCTGCTTGATTTTCAAGTAAAGAAAGTGGAAGGCTGGGCCTCAGAGCCAAAATACTATAAAAAGTGGATCTTCACCTCCAGAACAGTGTTAGGACTGATCTCCACTATGTATTGGAGGGCAATCGTAACATCATGTAGCTTTGTCTGGAATTGAGTCTCCAGCTGTTAAAACAGTATCTGTTTAGGTTAAATTAAACCAAACTGCAGTCAGTGTGAACATAAAATTCCAAAAATGTGACTGCTTAAATCTTTTAGGCCAGATGCTGATCTCTGAAACATGGGTGTGAAACTACAGAAATTGCAGTTTATGCTTAGGTATATGAGAAGCGGGAGCTGATTTTGGGCCAGTGATCTGCATTCAAAGGTGTTCCTTATTTTAAGGTGATATCAAATTAGCTTCTCCACATTGATCTAAGGTTGTTGAAGATTAAACATAAGTATAACTGGTAAACAAAGAAACAAAAAGGGGACAGGACAAGAGGGAATGGCCTCAAGCTCTGCCAGGGGAGATTTAGGCTGGACATTAGGAAAAAATTCTTCACAGAAAGGGTCATTAGGCACTGGAACAGGCTGCCCAGGGAAGTGGTTGATTCACCTTCCCTGGAGGTGTTTAAGGCACTGGTGGACGAGGTGCTAAGGGGCATGGTTTAGTGTTTGATAGGAATGGTTGGACTCCATGAGCCGGTGGGTCTCTTCCAACCTGGTTATTCTATGATTCTATGAAAAAAGGTGGTGAGGGGGAAAGGTACACACTTCTTCCTCAGATAAATTCTGCTTAAGCAAAAACCAGACATTTCCTTTTTATCAATGACAGCAAAGCTCAAACTAAGCTAGCAGAATACAATTTTAAAAAATGCTCTTTCCTAAACAGAAACTAAGATTCACACAGGCTTTATAGTGGAAACTTAAGGAATTGTGTTTTGCTCACTCTCTTCTTTTGCCACCATGTGTGAATCTTCAGTTTTTATTGAAGACAACTGATATGAAGATTATTCCATTGCACTTCTTATTATCTTGGCCTGGCTTTGCTGTGAGGAATTCTTGGGGATTTGATAAGAAACTGTTGTTTTGGTGGTTTTTTTTCCAGTGCCAGACACTCTGCAATCGAGTGGAGAGGAATGGAATTAAAATAAAATTCCTTAAATTGAAAAAAATGTATGTGTGCATGGGAGAAGTGGGTTTCATGCTTCACATTGCTGTACCTCTAAAATAGCTAAAGGGAATTTTCCAATGACTTCCAAATACTGTGCACAATTGATCCGTGGATTGGGACCAAACATGGAAAGGATCATTCCATATGGGAGAATTTGGGAGGGTTTTAAATACTGTGTAACAGAGAGTGACAATGGAAGTCTGCTTGTAAGCAGAACTATTCCAGCCTGTGTTGAATAAAATACTGCCATAAGGAAGTTTTCTGCAGTATGCAATAGCATTTAAAGTGAAGTACCTGGGTAACATTGTGCCTTCCTCACGTCCTCTGTGTTTGCACCCATCCTGGAGCCCCCACAGCCATGCACTTGGGCATGTTTACAGGCAGAGCTACAGCCAACCCATCTGTGATTCCCAGGCATGTGCTGGCTGCCAGAGCCATCCTGAGGAGACACATCTGAAGCATGATAGAGCACTGTGAAAGAATAGTGTATTAGAACCTTGGTTTGGGTTCACCACCCAAACTAGTGTTCACTGGCCAAGAGTGTCTCTTCTTTCTTGCTGTCCAATATTATGCTTGAGCATTAAATGGAAGGAAGAGGATTCTTCTTTTGCAAGAGTTGATCAGGGCTTTGCTGCCAGTTTAGCTAGGCATGGTGAAAGAAGCATAAATCGCATGCACAAAATAATACTGGGGCAAGAAATCTGAAAATACATTAATCTGTCTGCTGCCTTAAAATAAACTTGCCCACCTCAGTTGTTGGGGTGGGAGGAAAGGAAAAATCCCTTTCTTTTGTTACTGTGCTCCTTGTAGAAGGACATCTCCCAGTTTTCTACTAGGATGAGGTTTGCATCAGTACAGACTATGTGATACAATTATGTATTTAAGCATCAGCTTTTCCATTTTCTGTTGTTTCAATAGAAACAAACGAAAATCACTTGAGCCTTTAGTATTTGGATTTTCATAAATCTTCCAAACAAGCTTCAGTACATTGCAAGGCGACTTCATGTTTTGCCTCTATGATTTACTTCACTTCTTAAATGGTTAGATTCTTATCTGTTTCATAATGCGAAACAAAGACCTCATCCTCCATCCTCATTCCCTTCCATTCCAAAACCTTTTATCTTTTAATTTAGCAACATGATATGAAATAAATGAGACTTGTATCCACAGGCATGGCCTTGTTAATATCAGCATGAATTATGCTTTGTAAGTTTCTATGTATAAATAGCAACACAAAACCCAGAATGATTTTTGGGCCCAAACCCCTTAAGCAACAGAATGAATGTGGTGTTCATAAAACAGCCCAGGATAATATGGTATTAGAAAGTCAGGCTGACATGCCCTTTCATTTGCATTAAGAAACTTACGTGTTAAAATAAACGACCCACTAACTCATCTGTATTCTGTTTTATTACCCTTCTAGCTGTGTCATAGAATCATAGAATAACCAGGTTGGAAGAGACCCACCGGATCATCGAGTCCAACCATTCCTATCAAACACTAAATCATGCCACTTAGCACCTCGTACACCCGTGCCTTAAACACCTCCAGGGAAGGTGAATCAACCACCTCCCTGGGCAGCCTGTTCCAATGGCTGTTCCAAGGGCCCAATGACCCTTTCTGTGAAAAATTTTTTCCTAATATCCAGCCTAAATCTCCCCTGGCAGAGCTTGAGGCCATTCCCTCTTGTCCTGTCCCCCATCACTTGGGAGAAGAGGCCAGCACCCTCCTCTCCACAACCTCCTTTCAGGTAGTTGTAGAGAGCAATGAGGTCTCCCCTCAGCCTCCTCTTCTCAAGGCTAAACAACCCCAGCTCTCTCAGCCGCTCCTCATGAGGCCTGTTCTCCAGCCCCTTCACCAGCTTCATTGCTCTTCTCTGGACTCACTCCAGAGCCTCAACATCCTTCTTGTGGTGAGGGGCCCAGAACTGAACACAGGATTCAAGAAGCGGTCTCACCAGTGCCGATTACAGAGGGAGGATAACCTCTCTGGACCTGCTGGTCACGCTGTTTCTGATACAAGCCAAGATGCCATTGGCCTTCTTGGCCACCTGGGCACACTGCTGGCTCATGTTCAGTCGGCTGTCAACCAACACCCCCAGATCCCTCTCCTCCAGGCAGCTTTCTAGACAGACTTCTCCTAGTCTGTAGCACTGCATAGGGTTGTTGTGCCCCAAGTGCAGGACCCGGCATTTGGCCTTGTTAAACCTCATGCCATTGGACTCTGCCCAGCGGTCCAGCCTGTTCAGATCCCTTTGCAGAGCCTCCCGACCCTCCAGCAGATCCACACTTTCACCCAGCTTAGTGTCGTCCGCAAACTTACTCAGGGTGCACTCAATGCCTTCATCCACGTCATTGATAAAGACTTTGAACAGGGCTGGACCCAGCACTGAGCCCTGGAGAACCCCACTTGTCACTGGCCTCCAGCTGGAGTTAACTCCATTTCCCACCACTCTCTGGGCCCGGCCATCCAACCAGTTTTCCACCCAGGAAAACGTGCGCCTGTCCAGGCCAGAGGCTGACAGTTTCTCAAGCAGAATGCTGTGAGAAACTCTGTCAAAGGCTTTACTGAAGTCCAGGCAGACCACATCCACAGCCTTTCCCTCATCCAGCAACCGAGTCACTTTGTCATAGAAGGCGATCAGGTTAGTCTGGCAAGACCTGCCTTTTGTGAACCCGTGTTGACTGGGCCTGATCACCCGGTTCTCTTGCATGTGCTTCGTGATAGCACTCAAGATCACCTGCTCCATGACTTTCCCTGGCACTGAGGTCAGACTGACAGGCCTGTAGTTCCCTGGGTCCTCCCTGCGGCCCTTTTTGTAGATGGGCACAACATCAGCCAGCCTCCAGTCCAGTGGAACTTCCCCAGTCTTCCAGGACTGTTGGAAGATGATGGAAAGGGGTTTGGCCAGCACATCCGCCAGCTCCTTCAATACCCTTGGATGAATCCCATCCGGCCCCATAGACTTGTGGGTGTCTAGTTGGGCTAGCAAGGCTCTGACCACCTCCTCTTGGATCATGGGAGCCTCATTTTGCTCCTCTAGCTCCTGGGTTTGTACATGGATAGAACAACTTTCTTTACAATTAAAGACTGAGGCAAAGAAGGCATTAAGTACCTCAGCCTTTTCCTCATCCCCTGTCACTGTTGTTCCTTCCTTCTATGTCATACATAGATACCTTGGCAAACTTCATTCTTATTTTGTAGACATGCACATGCCAAGAAGAGCTGGCCACGAGTGAATTCTGCAGAGAACTTGCCTTTATTCACACAGAATATCCAGCCAGATAGTGATCCAAATTATTAATGTGCAAATGTGAATGACTCTGCCCAGGACTAGTACTCTGTTAATAATATTTTGCAAATGCTCAGATGTTGCATATTTTCATATAGGGTCCCTCTTGCCTGGGATAAACAAACACAACAGCAAGCTCTAGAAGAAATAGGAAACCCAGACTGAAGAATGAGACCACACATAAAATAAACTCTAACAGTAGGTAACAAGTCAAGGTAGTATTTATTCCTCAAGTGTTTGTTATTTGTTCATATTGTAGCAGTGCTTAAAGGCCACGCCTACTTTGTGCTAGACATTATGCAGGCTTAATAGAAAGCCTAAGCTCCAAGGACAGGCTTGTCTGCCTCTACCTTCACATTTGCTGGTTTTATATGACTCATTTGACTTTGGAATATCAAAGCTTTAGAGGAAATCTCATCCACCTCCTTTCCTTTCAGACCTGAAATCCCAGGAGCTCCAATTCAAATCTTCTCCTATATAGTTATTGCTTACTAAATGAGATACAGGAAAGGATTATAATTGAGGCTGCAAAATTCTACCTTCAAAAGCTGGGAAATGCCAGATTAAATGTGTAATAGCAATTCAGTCTTCTTAGGTATTATATACTTTATGATACAAGACATAAATTTTTTCTTCCCCTGGCAAACTTGCCTCATCCAGTGCTGGCAAGCAGATCAATGAGCCTCAAATTGTCTTGGCTGAATGTACGTTTTATGCCTCCTTCACTGCATGCTGGTCAAAGTCCTGGTTGAAAATTGAACATTTAGTTTCTTAGTTTTTCTGTGTTGCTCTTTGTTGGTGTACTTGAGGGCTTCGTGAACATTTGTAAGTTTTTTTCAGAAATTTTCTGGGAATGATTCTGTTTTTACTGTACAGCTGAAAAATGATGGGGGCTGGAACTCTTGCCAGGTGGAGTTATGAATGATTACTCTCTTCAGAGAAATAAAGAGACTGGCAAAACTGGGGTAGTTTTTTACGGTCTGGAAGCAAGTGTGCCCTCAGGGCACAATCTTCACAGAATCATAGAATGGTTTGGTTGGAAAAGACCACTGAGATCTTTAACCATGCCTGTCCACTACTAAACCATATCCCTGAGCAACTTGTCTACCCATCTTTTAAATACTTTCAGGGATGGTAACACAACTACCTCCCTGGGCAGCCTGTTCGAGTTCCTGATAACACTTTCAGTGAAGAAATTTTTCCTGATATCTAATCTGAACCTCCCCTGCTGCAATTTGAGGCTGTTTCCTCTTGTCCTATCACTTGTTACTTGGGCAAAAAGACCAACACCCACCTCATTATAACCTCCTTTCAGATAGTTGTAGGTAGTGACAAGGTCTCCCCTCAGCCTCCTTTTCTCCAGACCAAACAATCCCTGTTCCATCAGCTGCTCCTCAGAACACTTGTTCTCCAGCAACTTCACCAGCTTTGATGCCCTTCTCCGGACACACTCCAGTTCCTTAATGTCCTTTTTGTAGTGATGGGCCCAAACCTGAGTATTCAAGGTGCAGCTTCACCAACGCCGAGTACGGGGATTGGATGGCTTTCCTGGTCCTTCTTGCTGTTCCCTGAAGCTTCTTCACCGGTCTTTTCCAATCTCAGCTTATTCCATATTCCTCCCTTTACTCCTCCAGTCCTCCTCCCTCAGGCATTTCATCACAGTCCAAGCTCCTTTGGTTTTTAAGTTTTCCTCTCTGAGCTCGCAGCTCAAGTGACAAATCATCCTCCTTATCACCCAGTCTCTCCCTCTCCTATTGTCATGGATGCACTTGATATCTACAGGAGAAAACCATGATTGAGTTTTTGACAGGAGGGTTCCAGTGCCTAAAGGGCCAGACTGCTTTTCCTGTTGGGCTTTTAAAACTAAGGTCCAGGACAGGAAATGCATTTCAGTGACATCCAGGTAACTCTCCAGAGCAAGAATGGTTTCCTTGCAGATATACTTTCCTCTCAGTGAAGTTCCCACCATTTCTGAGGGGTGTCTGAGAACAAACTGCCAAGCTATCATTTTTTACTCTTCATTGTTGTTAAAAAAAATTATTTCTTGACCTTAATGGCTCCACACAATTTGCAGTACCTGCTCCAAATTCTGTAAAAAAAGACACATTGGGAAACAAGTGTCAGCTTCCTAGATTATTGCTTAAGAACTGAAGATTCATCATCTGTGCTTGGGAGTGTTTTAGGTATTTGGTGATCTGTGAGTGCTGCTCTAAGATTCACATATTTTCCAATGCTACTTTTACACTGAGAAATACTGACTGGAGGTAGAACACATGATAAAGGAACAACTGTGGGAAGTCTGTCAGGGAAAGTCTTAAATGCCTCTCGGGCATGCTGTAGCTCTAGTTACAGCCCAAGTCTTATATGTTATTTTTCATCTCGAAAAAAACTGAGGCAATAAATTTGCAGATGAAAATAATGTTGCTCTAGAGCTACATTTTCAGTGCTGCCTGTAGCTTCTGTAGGAGAGGCTGGCCCACCAGTGCTTTGTAATATATTTAAGAGAGCATGCATCAAAATAAGCATTTAAAGAAACCTAAATTTTGTTATGGAGTACCTCATCTCTTCATGCAAGTACTGTTAAAAGAAGATGAAGTGATGTCTGAAGCAAAGTTGTGGGGATGAAACAACAGCAGGCTCCAGTTAAGCCTGCCCCAAGGTGGCCTGCTCCGCACCTCAGCACATTTTGGGTGCTGCTGAGCACTTTGGTGGTGTGGTTCCAGATGGCATTATGTGCCAGCCAGAGCAGCGAGAGCCCCACATTGAGTCCATAGGTGTTTAACAGATGGTCTCTGAGTCCACTCAAGCATTTGGAAAGCATTTGAGAAATATCCATGAAGCCTCAGCTCTGCTCTGGTAGAAGTTTTGTTTCTGTAGAAAGAGTGCATTTTTAGAAACATATAGCTGACCTAAGAAATTCAGCACACTGAGAGAATGCAATTGTCAGGTCGTCTTTGATTACAAATGCTAAAGGTGCAAGTAGTATGAACTTGTTGGATTCACTTATATTTTTTTGATCTGGTTACATTTGTTGTGCTAAAACCCTTTGAATTTGTTACAGTTGTGATGTTGGATTTTATACAAGCAGCCAAGAGCCTCTTGGCTCCTGTGTGCTCTCCCTTCCAAGATCACTGCACAGGATCAAAATGATGCGTTGCATTGCCTGCATATCACATCTCATCACATCCAGCATAATTTCTCCCACACCAACAAAGCACAAGTAAATTCCCTTGCAGGAGCAAATTTTAAGCTGTTTCAGAGCAGTCACATTTGCAGACCGAATGAACTGGCTTCTCTTCCCTGTGTGACTGGACTTCACCTCTTGGGTTTTTTTCCCCAGGGGCAGATTTTTTCCCCCTCGAGGTGACCAGCCTTGCTGCAGCTCCTGGCCACATGCAGCTCCCCGGCCCTGTAGCTCTGCTGCTCGCCTCCTGGGCTTGTGACAGCAGAGGGCAGCAAGAGACAGAAGTTAGTTTCATAAATTAAGTCAAGTTCCACTTTCTGATACTCACTCTTTGGATACAGTGGCTGCAAAAACTGCCTGCTCCCAAGCTTCTGGGCAGTGTGCTGGCTGTGAGCTTGGGGCTCAAGCAAAGCACATCACAAGGCCATAGCAAGCAGGAATACAGCCTTGCACAGGTGGATTAGAAAGGGATACATGCTGATTTTGGAGACTTTGCCCAGTTACAAGAGTGCCATAAGGCATTTTATCATGCCTGTGTTGAAAAGCTCTAAGAAGTCTGAAATTAGCTTTGGTTAGTGTTCACTGCACAGCAAAATGTACCACTGACTTTAACTACGAATAAATAATTTCTTATATAATGGTGAGAGCTGCTGGGTGGCATTCCTTTTCTTGTGTGCTCTGTGAATTTCTGAAAAGAAACATATTACACTTAAGAATATGGGAAATATAGTTAAGAGCAAAGTTAAGTGATCACTGATACTATGTGAGTTTTAACAGAACTGTTTTTCTTCTTTGCAGACTCGTATAAATGGACCTTTTTTGCTCTCTTAACTAGATGGTAAACAAAATCTGGGGTAATGCAGCTAAACTTTTACTCCCCTGCCAGCGTGTAGCCTAAACAGTTTGTGTTGGGGCAGGATGGAAACCTAGCTGCTGGTGTCCTCTCAGGTGACAGCACTAACAAAACCGACAGCCGAGTTTACTGGAGGTGAGAGTAGCTGCCCACAATTGTAGGAAATGAAGCTGCTGGCACAGTTCATCTTCACACCTACCTATAAAGCATCATGTTGGTAAAATGTAAAAAATAATGCAGACACAAATCATCTTTATGATCTGTCATCAGTAAGAGCAGCGGGATGGTGCCTCTGCTGACTTGCCCTTATGGTGACAACAGTAATGTCTGGCTTTTACACGGTCTTCAGAAGTTGTCACCTGAAAGGTGGTTGGCCTCAAGCTCTTCACATCATTGAACTTGTCTCATCAGATTAGTTATTTCCATGCTGAACAATCATTTGCAAAATCTAGCATAGCCTTTATGTTAGAGAGACTTCTTACACAAAAAGAGTAATTTGAGGGGTTCCCTCATGTATAATTGAAAGAGTGGTCAGCCTTGTGGCCTTCTAAAAGCTTGTTTCTCCAGTGTAGGGACAGAAATGCTTGAAGAAGCATGGCAAGTGGTTTCACTGGATTTGAGAACTGTGAGTGGAGGATGACAGAGAATGAGGCAAATAATGAAAAAACAGTATGAGGGGACCTTTACTTTTAATAAAAGGGTGTTTAAGAAGAAGAGAGCATTTTTATTGGATACCGTTTTTAATTTCTTTTCAAAATTGAAAATTGAAACAGAGCACTGTCATAAGCATGTAACAGACTGAAGCTGGCTGGTCTAATTTCACTGAAACTCAAGTTTCAGCTTGGCTTTTCATTCATCAGTTACTACTAAACATTGCTCTTTCTAAGTAATTACAAGTACACTATAGCACGTGTTTTATTTTTCACAGCTGCCATCAAGCAGCACGCCCTTCCGCTGAGCAGGGCTGAAACCTGGCATTTCTTCCTGCTGTCACTGACTGGCAAAGTGATAAGATAATACTCAGTGTGACAGAGCACATTTTGACCATGTTTTCTTCTGGGTGGAAAACTGGTTGGATGGCTGAGCCCAGAGAGTGGTGGTAAATGGAGTTTAACTCCAGCTGGAGGCCAGTTACAAGTGGTGTCCCCCGGGGCTCAGTGCCGGGTCCAGCCCTGTTCCATGTCTTTGTCAATGACCTGGATGAGGGGACCAAATGCACCCTGAGTAAGTTTGTGGATGACACTAAGCTGGGTGGAAGTGTTGATCTGCTGGAGGGTAGGGAGGCTCTGCAAAGGGATCTGAACAGGCTGGACCGCTGGGCTGAGACCAATGGGATGAGGTTTAACAAGGCCAAATGCCGGGTCCTGCACTTGGGGCACAACAACCCTGTGCAGTGCTACAGACTAGGAGAAGTCTGTCTAGAAAGCTGCCTGGAGGAGAAGGACCTAGGGATATTGATTGACATCCAACTGAATATGAGCCAGCAGTGTGCCCAGGTAGCCAAGAAGGCCAATGGCATCTTGGCTTGTATCAGAAACGGCGTGACCAGCAGGTCCAGGGAGGTTATTCTCCCTCTGTACTCGGCACTGGTGAGACCGCTCCTTGAATCCTGTGTTCAGTTCTGGGCCCCTCACCACAAGAAGGATGTTGAGGCTCTGGAGCGAGTCCAGAGAAGAGCAACAAAGCTGGTGAGGGGGCTGGAGAGCAGGCCTCATGAGGAGCAGCTGAGAGAACTGGGTTTGTTTAGCCTTGAGAAGAGGAGGCTGAGGGGTGACCTCATTGCTCTCTACAACTACCTGAAAGGAGGTTGTAGAGAGGAGGGTGCTGGCCTCTTCTCCCAAGTGACGGTGACAGGACAAGAGGGAATGGCCTCAAGCTCCGCCAGGGGAGATTTCGGCTGGACATCAGAAAAATATTTTCACAGAAAGGGTCATTGGGCACTGGCAGAGGCTGCCCAGGGAGGTGGTTGAGTCACCATCCCTGGAGGTAATTAAAAGACAGGTAGATGGGGAGCTCAGGGGCATGATTTAGTGGTTGATAGGAATGGTTGGACTCGATGATCCTGGAGGTCTTTTCCAGCCTAGTGATTCTGTGATCCTGTGACAGCATGCAGCAGATAAGACAGATCTACAGTTTGATCCAGTGAAATGATTCTTATGTTCTTATATGATATTCCCCTAGTGCTTTTTTATTTTTTCATTAGACACGTTTGGTTTGGATGATCTTCAACATTAAGTCTGTGTTTCAAAGTTAGATTAAATTATTTGTTAGAATTAATTGTATTCAGTGCTTCTATAACCTGAGCACTGTAAAATATAGAGGAGGGCCAGTTTCTGTCTAAAACATCTTCTGTTTTTTATTTTTAGTACAGTAGAAGCAGAATTTGGACCTAAAACCCTAGGTAGGGTTTATTATCCATTACAGTTGTGATTTTCCAAAGACTTCTGGGATTCAAAATAAATAGTGGAAATGAAATGTAATTTTAAATTTAAAGAGAATTTCTAAAATTAAAATGTTCTTACATAAACCTGGTAAGAGACTGAAAGTTTTATTCCATCATCTTAGATACTAGAAAGCAAATGTTTCTCATAAATTCGGAAATTTGCAGGTTAAATTACATATGTGGTGAACAAAACACATGTGAAGTCTAAGGATGGAAATGTCGCTCCTTGTTGCAGAGCTGCTACTGAACAGAAATCTGGCCCTAGATGAATTTTCACGAATTTAAGACATTTTAGTATTTTATAGAAATCCATGAAAAATACTGCAGGATTTATCCTGCCAAATTACCTTATTTCTCTGTTGTTGATATTTTTCTCAATTATTTTCTTTCCTGTTTCCTCCCTGAGTGTTGCTGCATAGCGAAAGCCCCTAGACACTTGAGTGAGCTGGAAGAAGTGCAGCGTACCCTTGCCTTTAGGCATAACACTGTAACATCATCCTGTACAATTAACTGCTTACAAAATGTTTCTTTGTCTCACTGTTCATGGCACGCATTTTAGATTACTTGCTGCAATTTTTCTTCTCACCTGGGACAGGAATCTGCCCCACCTGGAATTTCACAGTGATTAATTTCCTGCAAAACACCTCACTCAAAGATGAATTAAGAATTGGACTCACCTCCTTCCTTCTTCAGGAACAGAGGCTTTTTAATAGTTAAACTCTTGTGCTAACCTAGGTTTCTCCCAAAAGGGTGAGGCTGTGGAGGTGCTGCCATGACTTCTGATTTAAATTCTTTGCTCACTGCTGCACTCTGGGAGCTTGATCAAGTCATTTGGGACAATGTTTTTAAACATTCCTTCATTTTGACATTTCCCACAATTGACATTTACTATGTAACCCCTTTCTTTCCTCCCACCTCCCTCTGCAGGACTGTTTAGAAGAAGTGGACTTTTAATCTTGTCGGTGTTGATCAACAGCTCTGAAAAACAGGTCATAATTCACTGTTAATCCTCTCCTTCTAAGCAAGGCTGAAAGCCTTTTTCCTTCTGCCTGTGTCGCTGGCCCAATCCGTAGTTTTTTTTCCAAAGCTATAGTCTGTCTCCTAGCAAGTTAAGTTGATTTCTATAATAAAAGTGCCCCAGTGTTTGGTGGGTGGGTTTTTTTTTCTGCAATCTGTTAACATTATGAGAAAAGATTTTTCCAAACATTTGTCAGAGAAGCACATTCTCCCTTTAACTATTTACCAAAGACAAACAAATTAACTCTCCTAGATTTATTTTGTTAATGGTGCCTAGCTACAGCACTGTTGGATACATTAGAAACAACCCAAAACAGGACTATCCTGGAAAATTCATTTGGAAAATAACAGAATCCTATTAAAAAGCTTTAGAGAATGAAGATGCAACTTCGTCATCAGAGATGCTTCTTAATGGGTTCTATTTCAAGTATAAAGCATTTTGCATTTGGGCAAACACTTTAATGCTACATTTCAGTCTGATTTTGTTTAAAAGCAAACAAAAAGTCTTTGAAAAAAATGTTTTAAAATTTGCCTTTTTTTATTTTCTTTTTTTTGACTCGGGCGCCTAGCCAATAATAAAAGTACTGTAAGGTGTTCTTGGTATGAGAAGATGATGTGGGATCTAGACACGTTCTCTGGTGCAGAACCTACAAACTAAACATGGAGTAGATCAAATAGGGGAATATTTCTTTACCAGCAAAGTTACTGATCTTTTCAACCAGTGGTGGAAATTCACCCAGGCTGCTGTGTCTGGGATGAATATGGACCTGCCTATGCTACCTTTCTTTGTCCCAGCAAGCACCTATATGAACTTTTTGTTGGACCTTTCCAGAGTTCTCCTTGGTCATTCCCGTATCCCCACTTTCATGTACACACTTCTTTATAGCTTTTGTGGCACAAAGGTTTCTAAAGCAGGTTTTAATTTCAATAGCTTAAGATCAATGAGAATCAAGACAAAAGAGTAGGTTACCTGTATGTCCAGCCCAGGTTTTCTCAAAATATGAGGTGGCTCTTTGGATTAAAGCTGTCCCCCTTAGCCGTGGAAATCAGTACCAGTAAAGGCTCTGCCTGGGTGATGCGGCAGATAGTCACCATCTTACCAGGGGACATGTTTTTTCTTTCTATCCTCCCTCTTTGTCTCTTCCATGGGATCAGGAAATTATCTGAGTTTTTGCGCATCTCTGTTACTGACTTAGCGCTTGGTTGTGTAATTTTTCTTGGCATTTCTTGGGTGTTATGTAACAGCCTGGAGCTATTTCACAACCAGCATCATCTAAAAAAACTAACTGTAGAAATACATTGACATACACAAATCAGTCATAGCTAGCCCTTAATCCTAAAGTTCTCTATCAGTGTTTTTACTGGATGACATGCTGCATCTGTTTGTGTCTGATGTGTCTTTGCTGCCTTCATTCTCTCACATTTCTAACTCTTATGAGGGACACCTGAAACTTCAGAAGACGGGTCATGAGTTTTCCTGGGGCAAGCCATGCCTGCTTCATGCTTATTGAGGAATGCTGACAGGCACCTGATTTTGGCAGACTTTTATTTTTTCAGCTGCCTGGTTTTGTAGTGAAATTTCATGGCTCCTAGAAATTCTTGCAGCTATTATCATTATTGCAGTAATCTTTGGGTTTTATCCATGTCTGGTTTAGTTATTAGTTGTCACGTTGATAAAACAAATGGTTTTAGTTGCCTGTTCTGTAGTTGTGATAAATAAGGGTAATCTATCCTATAATTAATTCTCTTTCCCTGTTTTCAAATCCCACCTACTCTTGTATGGGCAGATTTAAATCAAGGTGCCAGGTGATCAGAGTTATGAGCATTACTTTGTGTGCCTTACAGTCAACAGTTCACAGTTCAGTATTGAGGCAGTTGTTTATGGTTGTCCCCTAAATTTCACTGATGCAAAATGGAACTGTGAGTTTTGCCATCTGTTGCTCTGCCATAATTTCAAAGAAGCCAGAAACTAGAAAGAGAAAACTAGTGGGAAAATGTATTGTTCCTGCACTAAAACACAGGCAATTCATATTGCATGTCTGCAATAAAAATAGATTTTTGATGAATGTTTTGGAAAATCTAAAGATTAAGTATCAAATATTGACATTTCTCTTTCTTCTCTCTCTCTCAAAATACATATTGCATTCTACTTTGTTCTGCCTAAAAGGTCACAGAACTGGGGATCAGTGAGCTCTTTGGGATGCAAGACTGTTGTTTTGGGAAATAAAACACAGGGGCAATTCACAAGGCATTTAAATGAAGCTTTTTGGCTCCTGCATGGCATTCCAGTACAGGCAGTGAGCTGTGGGGAGCATACCAGGTAATTCATACCCAAAAGTATTCAAAAGGGAGGCAGAAAAAGCTATTTTTCTGAAAAGAAGAAGTTCTAATCCTAAAATAAAAGAAGGAAACTATGCAAACAGGATTTGCCTGTAAGAAAATCACATGCCTTGGGTGTGCTACGAGGTTTGTATCATGGTCCATCTGCGTGACAAGGCAGAATGGTACCTAGATTATGGCATGAATTCACAGACCTTTTCAAGTGCTCAAATGTCCTCAATGCTGTAACAATGAGACAAATGCACAGGCATACCTCTCACACTGTTCCATGTCATTTAGGTGAAGCTAATCCTTTTACAGTCAAGATTGTAAATAGCTTCCAACCAAAAGCCTAATTTAGGAATCAGCGTTTCATTCGGTGTTTATACAGAGCCTTGTGCAATGAGATCTTAATCCATGACCAGGCTTCTTTAGCAATACTGCAATAAGATTAACAGATCTTTCCTTTTAGTGCCAAGAGTGGCCAGGGGCCAAAGGAAAATGGCAGAATACAAGAAATGAAATGCCTATGGAGAAAGAAGAGGAATCTAGGGTGTACCTACTCTCTGTGTTGTTGTGATTAGATTTCTACAGATATCAGTGGTTCCATTAAGCAGTTGGTGGCCAATATAAAATTGTACTCAGAGAGATGGAAATAATTATTTTAAAATACTATATGGTTATGCTACAAGACAATTTCTCTTACAAGCCTCTGGATTTACGCATTTCTAAATGCAGGAAGGAAAGTTCTCCTTTGAGGTCTGAACTTTACAAGCTTGGCATTTGTGCTGATGAAGTCTTGACTTCACAGCTGCAGGTAGTCTTACCACACTGAGTGGATCCCCTTCTGGACTTGGAGATACATAGCATTGAACCATGTGAATATATCTATATTTAGTAGATAGTGCCCCAGAAGTACTAGAACTGTCTTAATCTGTCCCTTCCACATCCAGTGTCCTCTCTGCTGAAAATTCAAACGTATGTATGTGTTTCTACACTTTGCATCCTGGACGCACACATGGCTGCCATTACTTTCTTTATGGTTTTAAATTGTGAATCACTTTGCCTCTTTTATCTTTCTCCCATCTGAACTCACCTACATTCCAGGAACTTATTTCATAGAGATTAATGTGAAGAAGAAAAAGTAGCTCAAAAGTTTGTAACTCTTTTTATATAATGAGTGTCAAAAATTTCACCTTCTTGTTTTCAAATTAATCCAAAGACTTTAGACCAAAGATTTTCAGTCCTTAAAGATTAAATTGTATGTCCAGGGGTGAAAGCAGATGAGATCTCTGCTCCTTGTCAGAATAAGATGAAGAAAATTCTTTTCTCATCCCAAATCTAACACAACTTCACTCCGAGCATGTAAGACATGCAGCAGGTTTTATGTGCCAGTGCTGCTTTATCACATGCCTTAGACTGAGGGCAGAAAGTCTGACACACTGAGACATGTTCATAGCATTTTTAGCCCATGGAGTATTGAGCCCAATGTGGTGGGAACTCTGTCCACTTCTAGGCCTCCTTAACAAGTGTCTCAGTTATCATGCATCACAAAAACACATTCCTGAGCCCCGCAGGCCAGCAGTGGCCCTGAACCATGAACTTTGATTTTGACATGTTTTAGTATAGAACTGGGAATGCCAGGAACAGAGTGTCCAAGCTGGGCACAGGGGATCTGTAACAAAGGGAGTACTGAGAGGAGAGTTTATGAATGAGTGCAGTGGCCTTCCAGCCCTAGCCTCTGCCCACTGGGGTTTCTCCTCACAGCAGATTAGCCTCCTGCTCTGGAGCAGTGTTGGTTCTCTTGTTGATCCCACTGGAGGTGCCTTCGGAAACCTTGGACAGGCAGAGGTTTGGCTGATCTCTGATTGTTGGGACTGCAGGAAACCAGAGCCCTCCGTACCAGTAGGGACCAGGCTGAATGTCCTGCAGCATCTCAAATACCACTTGCTACCTGTGTTAGGAAATCTGTTTATGTGACTTGGTATAAGTTTCTTGTTCCCCTTACAGGCTGTTTCAAAGTATAAATAGTCTCATACATCTAAGCTCAAGTCTCAAGGCTTCTCCAGCACGGGTAAATCTGTGCTCTCTTTCTCCCCAGACTATTGTAAATCTTTTATAAGGTGTGTCATGTCTCTTTGAGTAGCTAGATAATTTCAAAACATTTTTGTAACCTTCTTATGCTCCCTTTTGCATTTCCACATCCTTCTCAATGTACAAGCACAGGCAATGAACAAATTTTCTGTAGTAAATTTACTGAGGCTGTACACAGGAACAACTTTCCTTTGCTACCCTTGTTCCTTATTTCTCTCCATATTTATTGAAGGGTTATGACAGCATTTAGTAGTAGTATTGAGAGTTACTTTCAACAATAAATGAGTCTTGGCTGTTATCACAAGTTGAGTCTGCCAGTCTGTGACTATCATCTGTGTCCCCAAGCCCAAGGTGCAAGATGGATGGTGACCATCTGACCTTGCAATTCAGATCACTCTGCCTCTGCAGTCTATTATTCTACCATTTTTATTTTGACCTACCATAAATATTTTAGAAAATATTTTGTGTTTCCAAATGACTGATAAACTGTTATTGTTGGCTCGGGAACTTGTTCCTAATACTCCAGGCTGTAATGACCTCAGTGACGGGTATGTCTCCATTAAAACATGATGATATTCACCAATGAGGCAGTTTTTAGCTATTTTAGTATGTATTCTGTTATTTCAACCTAAAATGCTCTTAATCAAAATATCATCTGCTTCTAAATCAAATGCCTTGCAGAAATCCAAATAGACTGTATCAACGCACATGACTTCGTCAACTATGCCAGGAATTCCCTCAAAAAAAGGTAATATTGAATGCCTTTATTTTCTGATATCTGGGATAGCATGCCTGTCATTTCATCAAACATATGATGTACAGCTTGAGGCACTCATAGTTAACGGTGTGTGAAGCTAATGCACTGCTCTTAGAACTTTGTTCTAACCCTAACTAAAAAGCAGTATTAGGGAGTTGATGAATAACTGGAAGTAACAGTGTTTCTGAGTAGTCTAAAATTATCTTTGTATGCCATGATTTGCATTTTGGAAGGGCAATAGATAAAACCAGGCTACTCATTTACAAATTAATTTGGATTTTAAATCAAAAAAGGCTGAGCTGAAAACAAAACTGACAAGCTGGGTCTGGCCAGCTTTGCTCAGACATTATAAATCTTTTGTAGTTAGGACTGGTTGGCATTTTTTCCCATTTTCAGTGATAATGACCCCATAGCCAACAAACACAAAAAGGAACATTCTTCATTGTACCTAGTTTCTTGTGCCTGATTTCTATTTGTATTGCTAGCTGTTTCCTAGCAAGGTGCCAGCATGGAGGCAACTGGGCTAATGTTGCAGTTCTTCAGGCCTAAATGCCTACACATTTTAATAAAGTGTAGAGCAGGCTTCAGTGTATATTAGTGAGCCAAATTCCACTTCTGTGTCTCCCAGAGACCTGAAGTCTGGGCCATTACCCAATTGTCAATTAAAATTCCAGCAAGGCAGTGGGCTCTTGTTCTTAGGACTGTGGCTGTAATACATTATTGTGTGACTTTTTGAAGGGGATCTCTGAAATTAGAAGAAGCTTTATCCTAAGTATATCTGGAGATTTCAGCCCAGATGATATAAACCAGATGATGATATCTCTTAGTTTTTCTTATTCCATTACCATCTATTTTTATCCCAGACAGAATCTGCATAGATACGATGTAAGTGAACTAAAATGGGATCAAAGAAGAGTCAGATGGAAGGTAATTGAATTAGTGAGACATCAAAAGTATTTATCAACCATTTGCATTTTGAACAGCTCTCTACCATGCTTTTTGTTTCTTCCTTATACCTGTTTCCTCAGTGTGGCATTTAATCAAGCAAAACACTGGAGGAGGCTTGATCCCATTTCTTTTCATCTCAGAGCTGGAGAAGTTTAGCTAAAAGAGATTTTGCAAAAATTTGAGTCTTTCAGAGTGAATCCACTATTCGTGGTTCATGGAGTATCCTCCTTTCTGCTCAGGTTTCAGAGTCATAAAAACATAGGGCTGCTGTAAGGGGGAGGCTGAAAGGTGTGTTGCTGCTTCTCCCCGGGGGCAGGCTCTAGCTGTGGAGTGTGCAGGCTGCCCAGGCCAGGGGATGCAGTGGCTGGGGAGATGCTGGAGGAGATAACAGGCTCACCTGCCACGTAGTGCCCTGTGCATAAGCAGGGAGAGCTCAGTGTTGCTACCTGCACAGCACCGTCATGGTTCTTGGTGCTGAGTAACATGGAAGAGCTCCAAATACAATTTCACAGAGGCAGTCTAGGAGCAAGAAGTGGAAATAAAAACTTGGGGAGAAAATTATTGAAATTCCCTGGCCTAATGAAAAACAAACGTGAACACTGACCAGTATCAGTAGGACTGGACATGGCAAGTGCCGATCCCTTTGTACACCCTGAAGAAAATAAAACACTATAAAAATTACAGTTTCTGACAACTACATGAAAAAAAATCTATTTGTGATGTAACACATCACACCATTGAGCCTCTTCTCTTGTGATCCAAATCAAGCATGACTCTGCTGCCTAAGTGAGGCTTCATTGGTCCATGAGACCCAAAAGCCAGGCTCACAGTTGGCAGTGTAACTTGAGGAAAAGCATCACCTGGCAAATAAGCAACCTACCCATCCCATATGTCGGGTCACACTGCTCTAACCGTCAAGAGACTGAGAAAGTGCTGTAGATCTACAGGAGACTGTGATATAAACAAGAAAGTCAGTAAAAGTTCGAGGCTGAAATATAAGATTGAGGGGTTTTGGCCTTTGTTTACCCAATGTTATTAAAATAAATTGTCAGGTTAACTCATTTTTTTTTCAAAGACACATTTTAATAGTTAACAAAGACTTCAGACCTTCTAACTCTTCAGAAAGCATTTATCAACACCTTTACTAAGTAGTCGTTTGCCTAATCTTCTGCTGAATTTTGTTACTGCATTCTTTGTAGTCACTCAGTAGTTTCACAGCAAGAAGCACTGAATTGCTGCACTTGAAGACTAAAACAGCATAAGAAATCTAGCAGTACCTCTGTGCCTATAGACTGCACAGGGAATTTGGTCACCTAAAGCTCCTATGAGGTCTCTGGAAAATCCCATGTACAATAGGCCAGCTCTGCAGTTTTGTGCCCACATAGCTCTAAAAATGATGCTACTGCTTCTTCACCCATGGGACTTATCATAATGCCAGAGGCACTGTCCTGGAGAGATTTACTTGCCTACCTGGTAGTGAAATCTTAAGGGAGTTAGAAACCAGAGAGGAGCAACTAAAGGCACTACCCTGCTTTCTCCACTGGAATGAAAGGGATTAACTAGAGAAATTCAGTAGACAACACATCTAATGTGAGCAAGCTCACAGTTTCCCTTGGCATTCTGGCTTGACCAGATCCAGTCCTGGGTAACGGAAGCAGTTTGTCAGATGACAAATGTGGCAAAACATAGCACAGTTTGCTCTGGGCTGTGTGTTTCCTGGATGTGATTATGTGTCTGTGGGAAACAGGCTCTTTCAGACCTTCCTGGCCAGTTATGGGAGAACATGAACGGGATGTTGTACGTTAATGTTACCATGAGGCTTCTGGTTCAAATATCATCCCCAGTGGCTTGTAACTAAATACAGTTACCATTTGATTAGAGCTCTGTCTTTATCATCAATTATCCAGTGAAAAAGGAACTTGTGGTTTTACCTTGATTCTTAGTAGACAGATACCCACATCATAACAACTAAGCCCTGCACAGCTCAGCTGGAATACCAGTAAGGCATTTGGGAAAGCAGCTAACCATAGTCCTGGGGGAAGTCTTTTGATATCAGAACTATTGAGTGTTGCTGTGTTGTTTGTGGTAGAATTCTTGACTTTCCAATTCTCTCCTTTTTTGTGTACGATCAATTCTCTCTACCTGCTTCTAACTAAGAAAGGAAAGAAAACTTAGTTGTAGTAAAATACTGGTTCATCATACAGTTAAGGTATCCCTCAGTATAAATCATCTAATTGTTTAAGGGGAGATTCATTCATCTGAATTTTTTTCCTGTCAATTTGGACAAGTTAAGCCCAGAAGCCTGTTGCCGTCCCCAGTAATGATCAGCATGCAAGAAAACTGGCTCTAACCTCTCGGCAATGATGCTTGATTAAAGTATTTGAAGTCTAAGTTCAAGGGATGGACATCAGTCACAGATGAGAATAAGTGCAATTCCTGTTCCCTCAGCGTGTTTCCTTACAGATATACCAAGGCCTCCTGTTGAGGCACAATATCATGTCTTAACTCGGGTGATGAAAAAACGTTGTGAAGAATAACTCCTGAAAAGATTTTATCTTCTTCACCTTGCCCTGTATAATCCCCAGATCCATAGCAGGAATGTTGTGATCATAAATCTACCGCCTTGAACCAAATACTGTATAAATGGAGTTTAAAAGGAATATAAAGAAAATAGGAGCCTTCCCCCATAATGTTAATCCATCATTTTATCTTGTAAGTAGAGAGTGTTTCATACAATCACCTTGAGTAAGAGACCACCTGCAAGATGCTGAGTTGAAAAGCTAAACACTCTCCTGAGTTGTGAACATCAAAGGCCGCAGTGGAAGTTTTTGAGTATTTACTCATGTGTTTCACATTCATGATGCAGACTAGAAGCTGACAGGAGGATAAAAACCAACAGAACTCAAACCACTTAGTAGGTAGTTGCAGCAAAAGCTCATCAAAGTTTGTTTTTATCCTGTTTCAAACTTTTCGTTAGTTAGAGTCCCCCAAATCATTATATGTGCTGGAGAGAAATGTGGTTGTATAAACACGGGAAGAAATCTTTCCCTTCATAAGAAGAAAAATATATAGGGCTTTATAAATGCTGATGGTTCTTTTGATAGCCTATAATAAATTAGTGTCGATAACAAAAGTAACTGAAATCCAGTACAAAGTGCAAGTGGGTGGTCTGGAAATAAAAGGAAGGCAATATGATTTGATTTAATTTTTTTTTGTGGAGTCTCTGACAGAGCGAGGCTCTGTGAGATATTTTAGCTACATGGTAGTTTGATCTTTTTTCCTCTCTGATTATTCAGTGCAGGAGAGTAGTAATGGTTGAGATGTATTTGAAAGCTTTGCTGCAGAGGAAGATCCAAATAAACTCAGTTTCCCAGTGTTTATCAGGACAGCAAACATACCTATGGAACTGGGCCAATTATAATACAGAAGAAGAGTATAAGAAATTTTTTAAGACCTATTGAAAATTTTGCAAGTGGAGAAAGATCTGACTATTGATTTCCATTTTGCATATTTAGTAGTTGATGCAAACTCACTGCTATAACAGTGCTAAAAAAAGGGTGAAGTATGAATCACACAAAATATGAGTTAAAATTGGTTGTTTTGAAGTGTTGCTCTTGGTTAAACAAAAATGGAGAAAGAAGGAAGGGAAAAATATCTTCTTATCTGTGACTGCGTATTTCCAAGGGGCTGATCTTGGCAGACATAATAATGCTGCTGCTGCTGGGGGAATGACACTGGGATGTCTTTTAGGGCCATCAGAAGGGACCTGAGTATGTCCAGCCTACAACTGCTCAGGCCCCTTCTGATGGCCGTGGGGGATGCTGTTTATTGAAGGAAAAATCTGCAATGTTTTGGGGTTTTTTTTTCCCCTAGCAAAATGCTCAAGGCAATACTACTTATTGATAAGAGAAATAGAATATAACTCTTCCTAACCTAGGGAAATTAGATCAACAATGGTTGCATATTCTATGTATTCTTGCTTGTAGCTCACTGAGGAGCTATATGAACTCTTGGCTGCTGAACTTCACAGGGTGGGGAGTAATGAGGAAGAAAAAGTGTTGTGCTCAGCTACTGCCTGTCCTAAAAAAACATGGGCAAAAATGAGTTTTCAAAAAAACCTACAAGACTCTTCGTTTGATAAAATATTTGATATATAATTCAATGAGCAAAATGAATTTTCTTTTTATGTATTCTATATTTACGTTATTCATAATTCATTATAAGTCTTATTCAAAGAAGATGGAGCAATTTGGTCAGTAATCAGTTTAGTGTAGACATTTCTGGAGCTGGATCCATAAAGATAAACTGAACCAAACATTAGTCAGAACTTTCTGATGCTCATGAACAGGATTGGTCTATTATATAAATGAATAAAGTCATGGACATGAGCCAGATTAGTCATATGAGGCAAATTCATAGGATCAGTCTGTATTTGTAAGGAACCTTGAGTTAAATGATGTATGTTCTTTTTGGTCTACTGTGTATGATAGACACGAACTGAGCTGTACCAGATCTGAAGACTCCTGAGGGAAATGTTGTGCTATTTGAACAGAGACCTTCATGTAATATCACAGCTGACCATGGCACCTTGTTTACAGTTGGGACCAAAATCTTAAGTTATTGGACTTCTCTGGAGGTGAAGAGAAAACTGAAATCCAGCTCAGATTGTAAAGGTCACGTTCATCTCTAAAAATAAACACCATGTATAACTTTCAAATGACAACAGTTCACAAAATCTCCAAGCAATCAAACAAGGTAGCTTGTCTAGTGTTTAAAAGCCATCATTTATTGACAGATATCAAAAAGCCAGTGCAAAACTGGGGGTGTACCTGCAGGGGGTACCTTACAAGCCCATTGAGCACCTTCCCCCTCTATTTGGACATCAAAAGACTAAACACACTCTGCAGACACAGGAATGTTTGAAGATGGCTCCAGATGTGACGTTTTTTTCCCTCTGCATCAACTGCTTGCTAAAAGACACTGCCATATAGCAAGAACAAGAGACAAATGTATTCAGGGGCATCTAGCTCAGGAAGAAAGTATTGTGGGGATCCTTCCAGCACCTTTAATATTGTCCAAGGTATAATAAAAAAATCAAGCAGCATCATAGGTATCAAAATCTAGTGTTTATTTTCACTTAATTGTACAGGGACACTGGGAACCGAATCAGTTGGACACAAAGGTAGACCTAGGTAAAAAGCAGGACAGTTGCATAAATCCCTGGAATTTCAAGCATAAGATCAAATTAGAGTGTTAGACAGATAGCATCAGCTCCCTTTTAAGGAAGCTTAACAGATCACATTGTTATTTTAAATGCCTTTATATTTTATATGAATGCTGAGTAAATATCTGAGTTCTGCAATGCCTGTAGTCTCTGTGAAAGATTAATGTGGAAAAAATCAGCCACGTTTACATACATCTGGAAATATTGTGCACTTAATTCTGGGTATAGATATTGTCATAATTCCATTCTCAGTGATGCAAGAGACATAGGAGCTCATTAGGTTTTCCCCTCTAGAAAAACAGGATCAAAATTTTCTTTCCAGTAAGAATGCCAATACAGTTGTTATTTCTGCTTATTTACTGTGTGCTTGAGGAGTCCCAGAAACCTCATCAGTCTCTTCTGTTTACAATCAGATCTCTGTGACCGTGGGACCTGAGAACAACTTATTTTGGTATTTTGAGAGGTACATCCTATCTCCTTTACTGCAACTTTTCAATTCAACCTTGCAGTCCCTCCATCCGTCATGCCAGCATGATGGTCTGCGAGGGGAGATTGCACAGGGCTAACCAACTGGCTGCTTTCAGATCAAAGTCACTGTAGGAGGCTTCTTTTAGCGTTTTTCTTAGCAATTTTCATAGTGACTGAATCAGTGATCTGTGCTCTGTAAATCAGACATCCCCAGCAAAGCCTATGTCCGCTACCCTGCTACCACTTGCACCTCAGGAGGTAGTTGGGGAAAGATGGGAAGAATTGGGTAGAGTGTGTTAGCGGCTGACATTATGCTTGAAGCTTGGGTGGTAGAACCCAGAGAGGAGACCTGTACAAGAGGCTTAACTGGTGTAGCACACAAACATCAGAGGAAAAAAGAGTGACTGCATTTTCGCTGGGACAGGTTGGCTTGTGACCACTCAGCAGCAGGTTATTTTTGCATCACACCAGTGATAAAGTAAGTGGGCATTGGATTATCTGTAGCTCCTCCACTATTTTAAGATAGTGAAAGATAATGTTGACATCAGATTTCAAAAATTGGTAAGAAAAGTACCATTGACATAGTTGGAGCCTCATGCAACCTCCTTGTTATCCAGTCATTCAAGTCTAAGTATACCCTTACATGCAAACAGCACAATAAATGAACACTGTATTGATTATGTAGTAGGTGGTTAAGAACAAGCTCGTTCAAAGGGTATGTTCTGTATTTCAGCTGCACTTGACATGACAAGTCTTCTTGTTTTCAAATGCGGCACTGGCTAGAACATACTTTGAGCTCATTTACTTCCTTCAAGAATCAAAGTCAGCTCTTGAAGAGGTTTCTTGATCCTTCTGCAATCCATTAAAAAAAAAAAAAGTTTTGCCCGTGGTCTATCAGGAAGAGACATGAATGTTGTTCCCTTGAGGTATCTGAAAGCTTGGTTCAAATTTTAAATGAGGTAAAATAAAACACCAGGAAAGACAGATGAAGGGGTTAAGTGGTAAGGTCAGAAGTAAGATGAGAGTCACTGTATTTATTTCATGACAAAAAAATGATGGGTTTCACAGAAAGGATTAATTATTCTCAATTTTACAATCTAGGACGATAAAGGCTTGACTTCAATCTCAGCTGCAAAATTGAGATATAAATTCATTCTTTCCTCTCCCTTTGCCCCCAGAACAGTTGACTTTGGTCTGGATTTTGATTTATCCTGTAACAGGAATGGAATGTAGCATTGAAATTTGGATCTTGACCCAAATACAGTGCAGAATTGGCCCATATGGGAAAAGATGAAGTTGTGATATTCTGGCCTCATATTCTATGGTCAGGTTTTCTATTACATGTGAAAAATGGGAACAGATCCTTCTATGTGCTGGTTGCTAACACCGTAGAAGGGAAGAGAATGGCCATCTGATTATTTGATCTTAAATGCCTGTGCCACAATATCCCCACACTGACCTCACAGACTGTTGTAGTCTCTTGCATCAAATTTCACTTGGCCAAACTTACTGAAAAACTGCATGTACCAATACAGCAAGTCTTTCATTTGAGAATGCTCATTATGCATGTCTTCTGTACTGTCTTTTCCCTTTTTTGTTCTTTCAGTTGTTCAAAACTAAGGAATGAAGATTACCTGGACCAGTGTGGTTTTTGTTTCATAGGGTAATTTGACCCTGAGATGTACCTAAACCATGTGTCCCACTCCTTCCCTGCCTGTGATGTGTACCAAACCTACCCTGGTGTGCTGTGTGATGTTCAGCATGTGTTGCTCCAGGCTGTGGAGCAGTTTGGTGAATGTGTGACCCTGTTCCATTCAGAGGAAACTGGATTGGACTCCCTGTGCCAGGTGCACAGCTGTGTCCTTCCACACCTCATGAGAACATTAGTCTCAAGCAATCTTTGGTCGACTCAGACGAATACTGGGAATATTTGGCTCAGGAACCCAGTCTATGGTAAAACCCTTAAACTATATACATCGTAGTTTTAGCTGCTTCCTTCTACTGGTCCCTTTCTCCCAGGCAAAATTGCTTGCTAATGTTGTTTCACCACTGAAGCCTTAAAAGTGCGGTAGTTCTTGACTTTGTGAATGCCCAGGGAAGAAATCTGCTGCAATATCATGTCATGGATGTGGGTGGTGTTATTGATCTTCTTAAAATATACTGCATGGCAAATATTTTCCTTAATGTGGCTGTGCTTCTCTGGCCAAAATCTTGAGTGCAGGGAGGCCACAGTGGAGAGACTAACAAGGGATAAAACTGTGGTTCCATGCAAAAATGAGCACTGTGAGTGCCCTGCAGCTGTCTGCAAAGGGACCGAATGTTGTGCAGAAGGAGGAGTTTCGCAAAACAAGGTAGGATATGGAAATGAAACTGTAGGACTTTTGGTTGAAGATTTCATGAAACTGGGCTCTGTGGCTTAGGCTGATCTCCAAAGAGGTTATGGGAAGGTGGAAAGGAAGATGTCACATCCAACAGGTTAGCAGAGCTTAAGGTCCTCTGCTGCAGCTGCCTCAGGACGTGGCTGCGTGTATTTTCAGTGTGGACAAAAGCATGACATGAACATGGACCTCTCAGGTACATGCAGAGGCAAAATTTAGGGCATTTATTCCTTCTGAGGACTGAATAGGGCTTTCGATCTCCTCCTCTATGGCAGTATTTCACCACATCCCAGGTGTTGTTCTAAGTACTGTGATTATGCACATGCAACACACAGCAGCAAATCTCCTGAAATTTGATTTCAAGCTAAATCTGTCCCCAAGGCACAGGTTTCCCAATTCCTAGGATAAACATACCTTTCAACAAACTTTTTGCAGTGCTTTGTGGATAAGACCATAAATGGTAATTATGAGAGTAACTTGAAACCCCTTTTCATAAGCATAGAATAAATTTACTCAATCTATATTTGCCCTGTATGAGGACATCCCTTCTGGTCATTTAACATTCATGCCAACTGCGTGGCTGCTTATAAGTGAGGGGAAGATTTTGTGTTAAATGATACTTTGTAAAATAAATTATTTTTATAAAGTGTATATGTATCTGCACATGGATGGTGTTCATTTCCTTCGACAAAGTATATGGTGAAGAAATGGCCATTGAATACTTTTTCCTGAAGTCTCAACTTTTCCTTTTAAATGTTTAGGATGGAAAGAGCTGGTAACTGTGCCCTCTCCAATGAGAATAGCTCCTGGTTAATCTCCTGAAAGAACAAGAAGGATGTGATGGAGTTACAGAAAGAAGTGGCGCGAGGGCCAAAATTTCACCACTAGAGAGTGTAATTCTACTGGTAATTTGACCTTTTCTGAACCAGGGAAGCTGATTCAAGGTGGGGAACTTAGAAATATTCAACAGCTTGAGCAGCATTGCTTGAAATACTTTCTTTAGGTCTTTTATCAAAATGGACATCAAGGGGTTACTGTATCCTCAGAAAATGAATGTATTACATCATCTGTGCATTATTTAGCATGAGTGGCAGGAGGCATTTTGCAAAGGAAGATGTACATAAATTAGAATAAGAGCTTATATCTAACTTACCCTTGAGACAGATGGTTATGCATTCAAATTTAAATTTCAAGTGTTTTAATGAAAGGAGACAGCTGAAATGCATTTATATGTATTTTTAAATTTTGTTTTCAACTATGTATGTTCTATCACTGTGCATTTCCCTTGGGCTGATGCTGCAATTTTTACCTTAAAGATGGTTCTTTGAAAATTCTAGCTTTGCTTTTGCTGGTGTGGCTCCAAACCCACACTGACAAAGCCACTGCTGTCCCGTGGTGTAACAAAAAGCCAACCAGGCATCTAATGGTTAGAGAAATACGGGAAATGAGTCTGCCACTGGCATGTGATATCACTACTGTTTATGAACACATATCTTTGTCGTGAGTTTCACATGGTGATTCTCCACCTGACAGCTGCACCCTGCCTATGGTGGCATTCACACGTACCTTTAGGTCTCTTTCAGTGGTCATATGCTCTGGTGCTATGGTCATATGCTCTGGTGCTATGGTCATATGCTCACTTGCTAATGCTTGAGATTTCTCTGACTTGCTACAGCCTCACTCCTCCTTGCTGAACGGAGAGGGGGAAGCTGCAGCTGGCAGCAAGAAACAATTGGCACCTGCAGTGCCTACTGGAGGGCGTGAGCTCCAAGGGGGCTTTGGGAGCCCATGGCACAGATCTAGACACAGCCTGATGTCAGCAGGACATATGAAGGTGGGTTCTCAGGCTGACAGAATTGTTTAGGCATAGCATCCATTACTTACCACTCATCTCCCGTAACGTATATTATATGACAGATTCCAGCAAGCACTCAAATACTGTCCTTGGGAACCTGGGAAAAAGTCATCACATATACCTGAAATCTGCCTCTAACAACACCCTTGGAAATATGTCTTAGTCCTGAAGCCACTTAAACAAATTAACTTTTAATGCAACTGCATTGATTTTAGCTGAGTTTACTACAGGGGTGAATCTGACCAAAACTTTCTCTGTTGGAATTTTTGAACCTTGCAGTGAATTGAGATATATGCGATCCAGAATCTCCATTGGTGTTTTAAAATTTTTTCTCCCTTCTCCTTTCATTACAAATCTGGTACAAACTTTCTTCTCACATATAGTAAATGCAGCAATTAACTCACTTATAGCATGTTCCAAAGCACATGCTGTTCTGTAAGTGACCATTAAAATACCAAACCAATTATGCTCAATTCATGTATCACTGGAAACACAAAGCATTTAAGAAAGAATGGGTTTAAAAAGTGAGTTTTACATAGTTTCCATGGTGATAGTACTACAAGCAATAACAATAGGCTTAAGTATTTTTTCATTTAGAATGTCTTTAAAAGAATTTGTTTGGTTCAGACATGCTGTGTTTATGCAATAATTTGCCCAAATCACTGATTATCATAAAATGTAGTCAAATTGGCATGGCAGTATTGTTCAAACACTTCAACAGAGCACCAAAATAGTTCAAAGCTTGTTGCTTAATATTTTTATCATGGCTGACATGCATATTAGAATGGGAAAATGTTCCAAAAGGCAGTAACATTATGATTTAAAATCAGTGCCACAGTTTTGCATTAGGCCATCTTCCAGAGTACATTTTGGTCTTGCTGTTTTATTATAGAATTCAGAAGCTTATCAAGAGACAGCTAAACTTTGTACAAACAAAGGCAAAGCATTGGCAGCTTCTCAGGAGCCCAGAGCAGATCAGAATTGTGAGTATTCACATAGTAGTAAGGGGTAGGGAGAGTAATTGATATATAGGACTGCTACTTCTTACTTTGGCCTTCCTTTAAAATTTGTAATGCAACTGTTTTCGTTACTTTTAGCTAATGGCAGCATGAAAGCCCATTGAAAGGCTTTGTTGCTTCATAGAGCGAAGTAACTTAGCCAGTACTTGTTATGCCTTCTTGGTATAGCCAGCAGAGATTTATGTTCAAATCTATGCTTTCATTTAAGTTTAGTAATATTTAGTTCTAGCGTTTGTTTTCCAACGTATTAGTGCAGTGAATTTGTCCTTTTCTCCTGTTTCTGAGAGAATCCTCTGTTTCCACTGAGTTGGGAAGCAGCAAGTGCAAGCTATTTAGATAAGAAAGTCAATTCTCTAAAGCCACAGATTGTCATTTATTTCTGAATTACTCTCTGGCAGCCTTAATTCTTTCCATGGTAGTGGGGAACATGGTCTTAGGAAATGCATCCTTCTGAGCTCCTACTTCAGTAAAAGGATAGAAATAAACTCACCTAGAAGGCAATCAGGAGCACTGAAGGATTGGTTTCTATTCTGGATGACCCTGCACAGATGCCCATCTGACTCCTCTGGATATGAGAGGTGCTGTGGAGATCAACCTTGCCATGCTAAAAACAGTATTTGAGACGCTACTACAACCCCTTCATCCACACATGCTTCAGACCATATCCAGAGCTAAGTCTCTGGGCTTAGCTGAAGAGGGAAAAAAAGTAGTTCTGAAAAGCAATTCAGGGTGGGTATTGAACAACCTAGTCTTGGCCTCTCAACTGAGGAATGAGGTGGGTTAAGATTTTCTGGAACTTTTTCTGTCACTAACTAGTGTAAGGTTGCAGCATGCACCTAAAACTCTTGCATGCTTTTAAATAGACTAAATTACTGTGGTGTTCCGTGAATAATAAATGCTGCAGGCACAGTTATCTTCCAAGCCATGGATCAAGCTGAATGATATCTGGACTCCAAGGTAACCTTACATGAAAATGCTGCTTCTGTGCTTAACTCAGTCTTCTTGGAAGCTGCTCCTCCATAAATGTTTAATAATGCAGAGTAACTGCAGATACCTGCTGGTTTGGATATGGATGCTTTTGTTCATATGCAACTGCTTACTTTGAAAGGTTGAGACGATGCTAGGCAGATAATGGCCCTTGAACTGAGAAATATTCACAGATGTTCACTCCCACTCCTACACTTCCCTCAAATCTGCATGAAAATCAGTCTGCACTTTCCAACAGAGATGGGTACAACTTTGTACAGTCATATGCAGATGCCTAAGGATGATGGTTCAGAAAAACATGTGCTGATGTTCTGAGACAGCATGAAGGGAAAGCAGGAGCAACATTGATTTAGTAGTTGTTACCACAGTCCCAGCTTCTTGCCAGAAGGAAGTTTTGGCTTAGGGGAGGCCCCAGGTAGGAGATCAATTCCTCTGTTCCAAAGCTGCCTCTTTTTTAAAGCACATACCAGAGGGAAACATGGCTTTGCTTTTGCATGGGATGTTGAATTTTGGCTGATGTGTTTCAACTATGTTTTCTATGCAGAAACTTATTATAGCTCATAGAGGAGACTTGCAGCCTACTGGAGAAAACGAGCTATAAAAACGAACCAACCACCACTCTTTTCACATCTAGGCTTGTCCCATGCTGGCTTTGCCACGCAGAGGGCAGTTCCTTTCTCAATTCTCCTAGTCAACGCTCATCCTGTAGAGGGACAAAGTAGGAATTTGTAAGTTTAGGAAAATTACTGGAGGGAAGCTGTTGAGGAAATAAAAACCCAGATTTTGGCTCTCTTAGAAGTACTTGATGTTTCCCTATATCAGCCTTTGTTTCAGAGGAAATGGCCTCAGTTTGGGATAGATTTGACTCAGATCAACACTTATCTGCAGCTCTAGCTGCTTCATCAGTCAGTAAAGTGTGAAGATCACTAAGGAAACTGTCTGCTAAATGTCAGAGGGTTGTGGCGACCCAAATGAGAGCCTGCGCTATTAATAATTGCAATTAACTGTAAAGTGCAAAGCAACTGTCCTAAATAAAACAAAGGAAAAAAGGGTTTATAGATTTTTATGTAGCATTGTAATTACCCTGAAAGTCCTTGAATTAGATATTTCTTGGAAATTACTTGCTAATTATAAGCAGTAGAACTTCTTATAGTGATATACCCTTGTTTTCTTACCATCTCCATAACTATATGGTAATAGGGCCTTTTGCTTTGTTTTGCTGTGACAACTTCAAATAAAGAAAACATAGATGTCTCCAAGCTTTATTTTTCTCTCTTTTATGCAGATTTTTATTACTGGATAGCATTGCATTGTTGTACTTTGTGCGTGGATGCTGAAAGTAAACTGCAAGTAATTTAAAGCCAAACAAGCCAAAAAGTTAAAGCACATTTTTGTTTTGTTTTGTTTCTGTCATCTTCTAAAAATACTTAAAGACTTACAATAAAAAATATTATTGCTCTTCCTTTCTGTTTTACTCACTTTTGTGTCAGGGGTTGAGAGCAGATTAGACTCTAGATTAGACTTGTGAATTTTCTAAATTTGCCAAGAGACTATTGCTATGATTCTCAAATGATACAAGAAGATCCACTGACCTGCTTGCTACCTTGCCACTGACACGGGTGATGCTGTGAGTGTACCCACCACTGTGCAGAAGTGCTTTGGGCTGTGTAGATACTCAGTTTAACTTGCCATAAGCAAGGGAAGAGCCTGAGATCAGATACATCCAGAAGCTTGTACCAGAGGTGTGAACCACTGCAAGACCAGTTGCTCTTGCATAGTTCTCACAAGACAAATAAGCAAAAATAGTGTTGTACAGACAATGTGCTGACACAGAAATGTGGGAGATAGATTCATGGAGCTTGAGGCTGCCTACAGTTTTATTTTGTCACCATCTTTGATTTTCATTCCAGACACCAGCAGAGGAGAGGCAATACTCACAGAAAGTGAGTTTGCCTTTCATAAAGTAGCCTTGGTTCAAGAAGATCAAATCAGCTTAGATCAGCAGAGAATTTTACATATTTCTACTCACTGGTGCCATGATCAGTCCTCTAGAGCACTGTAACTACTCTTTTTCAATACAGAGCTCTGATTGCTTTTGAAATGCTATTGCCATTTCTCAGAGCAAAGCGGTTGATTCTCATCTATGAAAAGACTTCTTTCTACAACTAGAATAGTGCAGAGGCAGCTTTCAGAAAGCAATAACTGAAGCTTAGTGCCTTTAATGTGTCTGTAATTCTTTTCAAATCAGTATAAGCTGCTGTCAGCAACTTTTATAGCCTAGCCATCAGACAAAATGTTACATGTAAACACACTACAGGCTTTAAGGAGAAGGAAATAACTGGCAACTATGATGGTTATAGCCTTTTTGATGGTCTGTCTTAAAGAAAACTCCCCTTGGTTACAACTGTATCCCTACCTATACTCTCCACCAGGTAGACTACTTCTATTTGTCAGACATATGTGCTAAAATACTGATACCTTTGATAACAAAGAAAAAGTCCGCGAAGCTAAAATCAGGAATGGTTTGATCTTTATTAGAGTCTCAGTATGATGCAAGATGAGTTTTCTTCTACTGATTAGCACATCTGAGTATGAAATACTGGTGATTTTTGTGAGGGAATGATTTATTGTTTTAATAACCATCTTAGGTATTTAGCCTTCCTATGTCTCCAGGCTTATTTCAGAGAAAACAATGGTGAGATAGGAAAGATGTGTCTACCTAATGCTGCAGGCAGATGCGATTAGTTTTCTATTTATTTTTCAAGTGGTACATAGCGCTATTAAACTTGCTGAACACCCTTGAGAACAGGAAACAGGGCACACAGGGGATGCATCCCTGTATAGTAAACCAAACCACCAGATTTCTCAAGCAGTTCAAGCAAGTTGGTGGTTAGAGGTGGAATCTGAAATAGTGGTCACAACATGAAAAGTCTCTGTTAATCAGGCTCTTAGTGTGCACTCACCTATTGGAAAACCTGAAATAACTTAATGCTTCTTATTTGGGTTCTTTCTCTTCTTTCTGAGCAACAATGCCACAAACTAATTATTCCTGAAGGGACATCCCTTGAGAGAAGACTGACATCTGTGTCACATACTGACTGCTC
Source organism: Phaenicophaeus curvirostris (assembly GCF_032191515.1). Classification (NCBI taxonomy): domain Eukaryota; kingdom Metazoa; phylum Chordata; class Aves; order Cuculiformes; family Cuculidae; genus Phaenicophaeus; species Phaenicophaeus curvirostris. The sequence goes on along the minus strand of NC_091395.1, from coordinate 50,292,560 downwards.
TGTTATGAGCCTATTGTTATATGCAGCCAGTGTCTGATAAGATTTCGTGTGCCTTGAAAGCCAGACGACCTGCAATAGGATACTCTGAGGCAGTTAAATCACATGAAATATTTAAACACAGAATTCTACATCATTCATTAAGTCTATTAAAGAATCTCACCTCTCACTGCCAGAACTAACTGCACAGCTTACAAATTGAATGACTTTTAAAATTACTTAGGCTTGCTGGCTCTTATGCCTTCCATAAATAAATTTCCATGGTAGTTTCCAATGTTTCCACAATATTGCCAACAGTTTCTGTGAACGTTTCTAATCCCACGTCCTCTAAAGACAAAGGCACTTAAATTAGTTTTGTACAGTATGTGAGAAGGGAAATAATTTATAGCAGAGAAATTAATGAACAAAACTGGATGAAGGAAATAAAACCTTTTCTTAATTTGTCAGTAAAATTTGACTTCATCAGTGTTTTAAAGCAAGGCCTCTTTGATCTCACACCAAATCACTGAGAACCCCAGAAGGGAGACACAGTGCATTGTCAGTTCTTCCAGTGTACTCCAGCACAAAGAAATTAAATAAATTCTCTGTGGCCACACACTGATTACAATGGCAAAACTGAGGATTACAGTCAGATTTCACGGCTGTCAATGCTGTCCTCAGATCAACAAGGATGTCTTCTGTCTTTGGAAAATGTCATGGCATTTTTACTCAAACCCCTCAATGTTGCCCTAGTTCTTCTCCATCTGAAATCAGTAAATACTAAACCCATACTCTGTACTCCATGCATAAAGTAATGGTAACATGCTCAAACTGTATTTCACTCTCCTAGAAAGACTAGCACCAATTCAAAGTGAAAGCTTTGTGCGTTATGGATTTCTTTTCCCCTTAAAATATTTAGGGTTTGTCTCTGGATAAATGTCTCTGGGGCTTCTTGGATTAGCAGTTCTTTCTGCATCTTCTACCAGAAAGAAAACTTTGTTCCTATTTTTGTTTGATTTCATGATCTTGTACCCATCTTTATTGATTGAAGAAAAAGGATTGCTTTATTCTCATCCTTTTGTCTGTTTTCAAAGGCTGTTTTCTTCAAAGTTTTTGCAATGCTCTGGAGAAGGAACTTTTGTAGTATTTACCTGTGCATTGTTCATAAATTTAGTATCTCCTTTAACTTAATATCCTGAGAAATTATTCCATTTCAGAAATTGTTCAACTTTTAAATTCTGGTACTATTTATGCCATTATCACTGTATAATTTCAATATGAGGGTAGTTTAAGAAAGCAGAGACAGATACCACAACACTATAATTTTTGCTGGATTTGCATTAGATGACTGATGTGACATTGTGACAACTTTGAACTAACATAAACGCTGAAGATAAAAAATGCTGCTTTCAGGGGATGTTGATGTAGAACATTTCTGTACAAAATGGTGCTCTATCAGAAGGTGGTATTATATAATGACAGCAGAAAAAAAAAGACTAGAAATTATATTAAGGAAAACAGAAACAGTAAGATGTTTTATAAAATTGAGAAATGTCTATATGTTGTGTTCTTTTAAAAAGCATTTGTCTGAAGAAATGCAGTTTTACGATTTATTTCAAAGAGGTAAGCAGTGTTACTTGTATTAATCACTATATAGTCATGTTTCTAACTTCATGGTAACTTCTAACCTAAAGGTAACTTAATCTCTTAGAGTATCTTCTAAGAGCAGATGTAGGAGGAGAGAAGCATGGCAGGAAGGTGTGAAAGCAATGACAGAGGGTGTAAAATAACCTACTTCTTCATGTACGTGGTCTGACTGTAGGAGCCACTTCGGAATGAACTCTGAGGTGACCTTGCCAGCATATCCGGGAGGAACCAGAGTGTATCTACTGTTTAGCATATTCCCCAAGGGATGCTAACCTGCTCTCTGGTGGATCTTGATACCTTCACTTCAGTTTTTGTTGAAAGGGCTGTAGCATCTGTCCTCGGAGAGCTTTGACACTGCATATGTATGGCTGAGTAGTCTTAGAGTAAAAGGAGCTCCAGCTACCCACAGGACACAGCAAGGATGGTGGTTACCAACTCCTGCAAGCAACCTGGAATTCAGTGTGATCTTGGGATTGCTCTAAAGGTAACATGGGTGATAGTCTATGATCCTTCATGGTATATTATTCTCCTTGCTGTATGTAGTAACTGTTGTGAAAGCAGGAGTCCTCCTGTACAGATCAGTTTGGGCGGTTGCCTGTATATCTGTACTTCTAGCTGAAAACAGCTCAAGTCTTTGCCTTGCCATTTGGTGAACTGCGGGTTTTTTTTCCCTCGAGCTAATACTGATTCGTGGTTTCTGACATAAGCAAAGCTGAGGACAATAAAAAGAAAGAAATGCAACACTAATGCATTTATTCAGGGGGGGGAAAATCCTTCAGTTATACAAAACTTACCATTGGAATCAGATGTTTAAAAAATAGGTCAAGCTTGAGACCCTCTGAAGTTGGCCTTTACAAAGATAAGAAGAACCCTCTGGATAGAGGTTAGGGATGAGGTAAGGGGGAATAGAGAAATACCTTTGGACAATATTGTCACCACAAGGAAAGGAACTGAACCAATTTCCTTGCTGCTTCAGAAGTTAGTCTTTGCCCTCTTTACCTTGACCCTCTGCATCTTTCTCACCTTCCCAGTGTATCTCCATCTCCACTCTCCTGTCTGCAAATCTCCCACTTTCCCCATCTGGGCTCTCGTTTTTTCTTCAGCCTGTCAGGATGTTTGCCATGCACCTAAGGAATCAGTACAGTGCATAATCTGCTTCTTTCCTCACTAACACTGCTCCAGAGATGCTGTCTCCTCCTCACCCATTATCTTTTACATGTTATTAACTGGTCCAATGCACCTCAAGGAAACAAGCCTCCTTCTCTTGATATTTGAACTGGAATGTTGTTGCTCCCTTAGCAAAATACAAGTCTTACAAAAAACTTCTGGCATGATTCAAAGTTGTATGAAACAGAAGAAATATCAGGATACCTGATACTACTTTTACCACTCCAAAAGTGAATTGTACAGGATATTTTGTATCATCCTGTCTTCCCCAACTACAAGCCATTATTCACAGGATTACATCTTAGTTGTGTTGCTAAGCATCATAACAGAGATTTCCCCCCCGCCCCGTCCTTTTTTTTCTATTTGGCTTTGCCTAAACTTTTCCAGACTTCAAGCTCTGCTCTGCTTTTTCTTCTCTGAGTAATTTGCTTTTGAAGTTCTTCTGCTAGTGCCCTGCTTCATGATCTGAACAAAAATGAGGAGGCAAACAATCTTTCAGTCTTTGCTTAATAAAGAACTGACTGAAAAGCAGTATCCCACATCCTCTGAAAATGTCTAGGTTTTTTCCCCTGCTAAGCTTTTGCCAAAAGAAAGGGAACACTTCTTGTATTTCTAGCTCTTTCCAGTTTCTTGATGTGTTTGTGCTGTTTGCTGCTGCTGCATGCAATCTGAAGTACCTACCATTCCTGACAGATTTCATAATATATGCCAAATAAAGCATCAGCAAATACAGTAACAGTTTCAAATAGGTTGAAATGCTGAAAAAGCACAGAAAGAAATAATTAACACTTTCTTAATTTTATTAGACTAGACTGACGCAGCCCCTTTCAGCAAGCCATCTGTCTTCCATTAAAACAGAAATGTTTCTTATTAAATGATACATTTGCAGTGAGTTCAAAGCAGCAGAACCAAATCTTTTAACATCTATTCAGTCTAAAAAGACCTGGACCTAAGATATCTTTACATGAATATTCTTGAAATTATGCTTTACTTGAGGTGGTTTTCTCCTGTGGTCTCAGCAGCTGATAGCAGTCACTGGTGAGCAGCATATTTTGTCACTTGGGAAGGTCAGGAAGGAGGATAATGGTGATACTAGCCACCTGCCTGGAAAAACGTCCCTTTAGAGCAAGACCATAATGTACTGTGCATTATTTTTTTTGTGATTTTATTGTTCTAAATTTTCTAATGGGGTAATCAAATGGGTCTGTGGAAGGAACACTCAGTGGAGAGAGGGGGTTTCTATGACTTGAGAAGCCCTGTTGTCCAAATATCTCTGGGGTTTTTACCCAATTCCAAGTCCATTCCAAGTTTTCAAATCTATAAGATGTGCAAGCTTGAAGTTCTTTACAGCTGTAAGAACACTGTGACTATGCACAGAGAAGGCCGTTACGTGATGACCAGCATCGCTTAGTCATGGGTCTTGCTTTGCCACCAGGCAATGATAAACTGTAGTAATAACTATAGCATATGTTTAGTCAGCAATGAATGTATTTCAGACTACAACAGTTTTGTCCTTGTCAGGTTTCCACTGTGTTTATTCATTGAAGAGAATTATGAGTTTACTCTTACTTGAGCATTCATCTCAAATGTGTTTGTGTTTAGTAATCTCCTTGTTTGAAGCACAGGAAATGACTGTGTGCCAAAAAAAAAAAAGAAAAAGAGGACTAAATATTTATATAGCAGTCCAGAAAAGAGATGGAATTGTGCACAGGGATAAAGATAATCCATGATAAACTGTCTTAATCAAAAGGCAAACAAAATGGCTACATTCATATATGATTAATATCTCTGTACAACTAGATCATGCATGCATGGTCACTCCAGAACTAAAACATAAAAAAGCTGCTACTGCTTGTGCCATGCATTTACTTATAGGAGATTCAGCATGTGTCGGAATTGTCAGGTAGGCACAAATCAATATTACGGACGTGTGTAGCAGCACCAGCATGACTGTATCTGAGTCTTCTGCTAGCCAAAAAGGCCTGGTTGCTCTCACTCCAAGTTTAAACCAGTCAGTGAGATCTGTTCTGATGTGAAGACGCTGTAGGTCCAGGCAGTTGGCTGTCTTTGGCATCAGGCTGGTGGAAGCAGCAGCAAATCCACCTCAGCCCCATGGTACTGAACCTAGATTCCCATCAAAGATGTACCAAGCTGTGAGGGGCAGCAGTGGAGTAGGACACTCATATCGTTAGGCAGGGGAAAGGGCTGTCCTACCCAAACAAAGTCCCAGCAGCAGCAGAAGCAGCCAACCAGTCTCCCACTCTCTTCGTATCCTGACTGTATATCCATTCTTACCCTTTCTTCTTTCCACTGAATGTATCAAGGTCTGCTTGGCACTGGCCCATCATCCTTGGGGCAGCATAACAAAATTTGTACTATGATGTTACGAAACTGTAAGCTGGCTGGTACATCACATTCTTCTACTGTACAGGTCTAGTCTTAGATCTGAGGCAGAGAAACGAGGAAAGAGCTCATTATTTCAAGGCACGATGAACTTGATGTATGTGAGTAGTCCTGTTAAAAGTAGCAGACCTACTTGGAGAGCGAAGATAAGTGCATGCAATAGGGTTTACAGAACCTGAGATTGGCTTCTCAACAGTTACTTAATTTAAGGATTGGATGCCCAGTTTCTCTGTTGGAAGGGCTTCCTCCATCTCCAGGTGAAATAGGTGGACAGTCCTTTTAGCTCTTGTTCTGAAGCTGCAAGTCTTAGGTTCGTTTTGGGTTCAAGTACTCCTTCAAGAACAGTTCCAGTTGTTAAGATCTCAGGGCTGCCATGCTCTGGGATCATCTGGGTCTCTCACTCCCACAGATTCCTGTGTTCTTTCTGACAGCTTGAAAGCTCTGGTGTCACCAGCCTTCAGGCAGTGTATACAATGGGGTTGCTCTGCAGTCATAGCTCTAGATATGAGTGCATAAACAGCTTGCGTGGGGAAGCTGGAATGACAGCTAGTAGAGTAGAACCCTGAAAAGTAATGAAAAGAAATTGTGTAATGTGTACATTCACATCAGATACTTTGGCTCCCATGAGCCATGTTGTTCAGTGTTGTTCAGTGTACTGTCAGAATTTCCATATTTCTAGCTCTCATGGTTTAACCCCAGCTGGCAGCTAAGCACCACACAGCTGCTTGCTCACTCACCCCTGTGGGATAGGGGAGAGAACTCGATAAGCAAAATGAAAAAACTCATGGGTTGCGATAAAGATAGTTTAATAAGAAAAGAAAAAGCCGTATGCGCAAGCAAAACAAAACAAGGAATTAATTCACTGCTTCCCATCTGCAGGTAGATTTTCAGCCATCCCCAGAAGAGCAGGGTCCCATTATGTGTAAAGATCATTTAGGATGACAAATACCAAAACTCCAAAAGTCCTCCACTTCCTTCTTCTTCCCCCACCTTTGTATGCTGAGCATGATGCCATTTGGTATGATATATCCCTTTGGTCTCTTGGGGTCAGTTATCTCAGCTGTGTTCCCTCCCAGCTTCTTGTGCAATCCCAACTTACTTTCTGATAGGGTGGGGTAAAGAGAAGAAAAGGCCTTGACTCTGTAAGAACTGCTCAGAAGTAAGGAAAACATCTCTACATTATCAATACTGTTTCCAGCACAAACTCAAAACATGGTTCCATTCAAGCTACTATGAAGAATCCTTGGCTATCCTAGCCAAGACCAGCACATTCTACCGCCCTCCAGCCCTGAGATATGACTGGAGTTGTAACTTCATGCAGAGATGTGATCAGCTAGAAAGTAAAAGATCTAAATAAATAGTAAAAACCCAGTTCCTTGAAAGTGAAAATGTAGTGATAAATTATACTTTGGAATTGGCTATCACGCATTCTGACAAGTGTCAGAGGACCATGTTGCATCACTTAAATGGACATTGAGAGGGTCATTAAAATTTAACTGTCCTTAATCAAATTATCTCATCGTGTATAGATCAACCTTCCTGTACATTGATTTTGTTAAAATGTTTTTCTGGTGTATACTTCTATATTTCTTTTTTCCTTGTTCATTGACAAAGTGATGGCAAAATACAACAGGCTATCTCCGAGAAGTATCTCCAGTACAGTATGTTGCTCACAGGAGAAGAATGGAAGAGGGTCTTTGCTGTGGTTAGAAAGTGCTGCAGTTTGCACAGGTTTCACTAAGCAGGAGAGGGGATATCATGGTACTTTTTTTGTAAACATAGAATGGCTTCTTAGGCTTGAGTAAAAGTTAGGGCTTAAGTGTGCAGCTGTCAAATCTGAAGTTCCCGAGCAAAACTGTCATTGATTTTAATTAACCAGGTATTTGAAATCTGGTCTGTACCTAAAGGGCAGAGGATGACTGATATAGACTGGTTTATATAAATTTTCTCATTCTGCAGTTTATAATATTTTTAAATGTTAACAATGAAGAAAAGCCTAACAAATATCTTTAGAATAAAAATAATAGCAATATATTTACAGGAAAGGCAGTCTTTTAACCAAACACCGTTTTTTAAAATCAGAGTGCATTACAAAGCTGCTTTTAAAATCCACAAATATTATTCAATGCCTAAAATAACCATCTGGAAATGTTGTGATCAAGTAGCATTGACTGGGAACAAAAGCAAAAGTATAATGTCATTTATTTGAAAAAATTCCAGAGACAAACCAGAATTATCAGATTTTGTGACTAAATTAATCCTCATGCAGCAGTAACCATACATTATAAATTAAACCTCATATTTGACAGTGCACAGTATGTGAAGAGCTTTATTTACAAATCCTGGTGACCAGTACTGCATCTTTGACTCCTCACGGTGGTCACTGCCTTAAAGAAGAAAGGAAGTGCGGGCCTCGCTCTACTTGCTTTACATAGTCTCCTTTCAGAAAAGTCGAGTGGACATGACTGTGAATAAACCCTGCAAGAGCTGCCTGCCAAACAAGTCAAAAAAAGACTTAGAAAAAGATGAGTAAAGAACTTGAGCAGCAAGCTCAAAATCTTGAAAAGTGCCTTAGATCAACAATCTTTCTGTAAAAGCTTTCCTTGTCAATGTCGTTGGCTCCAAATTTTTTCCTGGAGATCGACTCACAAAAGAAAATTTCCATTGCTGTGTTTATTGATCAGAAAACGCTGCTTCGTAATTAGTTTGGTTTTTAAAAATGCTTCTTTATGTGAAACATCACTCTAAAAGAAGTCAGTGAGGTATTCCAATAATGGTGAAACGTTCCCTTTTTTATTTCCCAAATATAACTCCTGTGTTTTCCATTTAGAATTGACTTTATTTCTAATAGATTGAATTTTGAAAGCATTTAAACATTGTAATACTTGAAAGTCAAATTAAAAAGCTAAACAATAAGCATTTTATGCAGTCCAAAAAAAAAATCCTTAAAATATTTTTGGTATATTGCAAATACATTTTGTTTTAAACTTGGATTCACAACAAAAATGACCTTGAAACATCAAAACTTCTTCATGGTATACAAGTTCTGAATTTCAGTAAGTTCTGTTCATTCCAAAATCCTGGGTCAACATCTTATTAAATGCCTTGTTATTCCTACTGGACTGCACGTTATGAGGAGATGAATATGGGAAGGTCAGCAGGAAGGACACCATGCCCAGTGAGCTCCTGAACTGGCCATGACTGCAGTAGCTCCAGACCTGGTAAGTAACTCAGGTAGTGAATCATGCTGAGAGGCAGGACTTTTGGCTCATCTGGATTCTAGCTTCCATAGCAGTGGTACAGTGTCCCTGTTCTGGTCAGAGCCACCTCTGTGAGATACAGATGTTCCATAAGCAGAAAGAACCAAAATCCATTATGATGGCCCTGGTTAACAGCGGAGATTCCAGAATGCCAGTGTGATGTCCATCTACAGAAAGGTCAGAAAAAGGATCTGGGGAACTACAGGACTGTCAGCCTGACCTTGATATGAGGGAAGGTTATGGAGCAGTTCATCTTGAATGCGCTCAGCAGGCAAGTGCACGTCAGCCAGGGCATCAGAGCTATTCTGGGTCATGGAGGGCAGGTCCTATATGGCCAACCTGATCTTCTGTGTCCAGGTGACCCACCTAGTGCATGAGGGAAAGGCTGTGGATGTTAGCTACCTGGATTTCCATAAAGTCATTGACATTGTCACCCACAGAATTCTCCTAGAGAAGCTGGCAAATCATGGTTTAGACAGGTGTACTCTTTGCTGAGTAAAAGGCTGGCTGAATGGCTGAACCCAAAGAGTTGTGGTGAACATAACTAAATCCAGTTGGAGGCTGGTCACAAGTTGTGTTCCCCACGGTTCAGTGTTGGGTCCATTTCTGTTCAATATCTGTATCAGTTATCTAGATGAGAGGATTGGGTATTCTCTCAGTAAGTTTGCAGATGACACCAAGTTGGGCAGGAGTGTCGATCTACTTGAGGGTGGGAAGGCTCTGCAGATGGATTTAAACAGATTGGAACAATGGGTTGAGGCCAATTGTATTACATTTAACAAGGCCAATTGTATTAGATTTAACAAGGCCAATTGACGGGTGCTGTGACTCAGTCACAATTCCATGCAATGCTACAGGTTTGGGAAAGAGTGGCTAGGAAGATGCCTCTCGTGAAAGGACCTGGAGGTGCTGGTTGACAGCCAGCTGAAAATGAGCCAGCTGTGTGCCCAGGTGGCCAAACAGGTCATCCGCATCCTGGCTTGTATCAGAATTAGTGTGGCCACCAGGACTAGGGAAGAGATCGTGTCCCTGTACTCGGCTCTGGTGAGGCTGCACCTTGAATACCGTGTTCAGTTTTGAGACCCTCACTACAAGAAAGACATTTAGCTGCTGGAGCTTGTCCAGAGGAGGGCAATGAAGCTGGTGAAAGGTCTGAAATAGAAGTCTTCTGATGAGTGGTTGAGGGAATTGGGGTTGTTAGGCTGGAGAAGAGGAGGCTGAAGGGATACCTTATTGCTCTCTGCAACTACCTGAAAGGAGGTAGTTGAGAGGTGGATGCTGGTCTCTTCTCCCAAGTAACAAGTGATAAAATGACAAGAAATAGCCTCAATTTGCACCATGGGAGGTTTAGGTTTGACATTAGGAAAAAAATTACTGAAAGAGCAGTCAAGAATTAGAACAGGCTGCCCAGGGAAGTGATGGAGTCTCCTTCCCTGGTGATATTCAAAAACTGTGTAGACGTGGCACTGTGAGACTTGGTTTACTAGGCATTGGACTGGTGGTTGGGCTGGATGACCTTAGAATTTTTTTCCAACTTTAATGATTCTGTGATTCTATGTGTGGCCTTTGGAAGCCTGGTTGGGTTCCTGCTCCCAGGTGTTGTTCCAGACAGCCACCCTTTGTCTGAGACCACACAGTGAGATGAACAGCCTTGGTGCAGAAACGGGCTCTAATTGGCCACTAGACCTGGCAGATTTTTATTTGATTGGTAGGTGTGGAATTTGCTCACTAGTCACATTTTAAAACTGAAAAAGACAGTATTTACAGACCTATAAAGAAGGAAATTGGTAATAGGAATAAAACCTGGGAGGACAGTTAATCCTTTCTTTGCCTGAGAGCCCTTTCTATTTGAAGTACCTGTAATGTGGCTTCCATGACATGTTTTGGTAGTTAGAAATACTTTGGTGTCAGCTTTGCTGGCCTGGGAACAACCTCGTAGACATCCCATAGGTTTTGCAGTGGCTTTGAATCATCTAAGTTTGAAGCAGCTGTTTTTGTGCCATGTCTCACTGTAATGCTGAGCTGGATTGAACTCTGAACATCAATGCCTTCTCTACTTCCAATTCAAGCTGATCTTTAAGCTCTGGCTTTGAAATGTCATCCTGGCAGAAAGCAAAAACAAACACCAGAAAATTTCTTGAGAAGATTTCAATTGCTCTTCACTCCTTAATTCACCTTCTCCTCTGTTCCCAATCAGAAAAAAATAATTGCTTGTTTTTCCTTTTTATCTAAAAACAAACTATAAGAAAAGCAGATATTATGCTACTTCAACAGCTGTATGTGATTTACAGCACATATTGAGTATCGTGTTTTCATTTTCATCACTTGTCTCTCAGAGCAAACTTAGCTGTCTTCAAGTGTGATCCCTAAGAAACTGCACACCACAAAATCCCTGGCAATCTTGCACATTTGAGTCAAACTAGGCTAGGAACTTGCCCTCATATCACTGCTTGTGTGTGTTATTGGGGAAAATGTTAGCTCTGCGGCTGGTGGATAGCAGTGGCGCTTTGTTGATTGCTGGATGCCAAGACCTCCTGTCTATGGAAATAGCGACTATCTTAAACTAATCGCATCCTCAGTGATTGCTAATTAATGCATTTCCAGTGGAAAACAAAGTCTGAATGCTTAACATCTCCCCTCAAGTTACACTGAGTTACCGCTGGGATTTGCCAGTCCCAGCTTTTCTACCCATGTAGATGTGGACCAGGATTTTGTGACCGCTTAAGTTCAATGCACTCCTGGATAGCACTATTGCATGATCCAGGGAACCTTTCCTCGTTTCATTCCCAGCTCTACCTCTTCATGTTGTTTACCTAAGGAAGTTGACCTGCAGTCATTGCAGTTACAGTTGGAAAGTATCACTGCGTCAGTGTCTAATCTGACAGCTACTCTTGGTAATAGATTACCTATTTGGGACTTAGAAGTTTGTCTTTTACCTACACTAGTTCTCATAAGGCATCACTACTGCAATACTTTATTTTATGAGGCTAATAAATTAAAACTTTCTTTCCATGTTCTGTGGAAAGACAAAAAGTTGTTATTATTCTTGTAAAACCACATTAAACAGAAAGCAAGAGCAACTGGATTACTGCTGACGTTGCTTAATGAAAACCAGAGCATTGCAGTGGAAAACATGCTGGGAAGGACAGCTTCAATTAGAGGAAAGGAGAGATTAAAGACCTCTTTTTTACACAACCTAGGGAAGGAATGTGAAAGAATGGGTTTGAAGAAGGTTCTAATTGAAGGATAAAATGAAACAGTAAATGGCTTATGATAAGATTGGTAAGCAGAAACAGAAAAGCCAGTATAGCTGGGAATATGCGCAAAAGTTAATAAAACACCCCAAAGCCAATTCTGTCTGGAGCAGACAGACACAGAAGAAATATCCCAGGAATTGTAAGCATGTAGAAACCCTATTGGACAACGACAAAAAATTTGAAAGGGAAGAATGTAAATAGTTAGAAAAACAATTGGGGATTTTTTGCATTAAAAAAAAATATTCACTGAAATAGGAGAAGAGTCGGGAAGATCAAGGTCTTTTTTTTCTGAAGAGGGAATGAATCAAATTTGGTGACAATTATGCTCTGAAGGTATCCCTGTAATCACAGAAAATTGGTCTCAATAGCAAAAATCTGCAGAGCGTGGGAAGACAAAACCTCTTAAACTTGAAACTACTATAACCATGTGTCATACTTCTTCTTAACACATTGTATAAAAAAACTTTGACTTAAACAAGTGGGTTCCTAATTAATTTAAATCGTTAATTCAACTAGCCTAAGAACAAGGGCAGGAGAGGAGGAAAGCAGGATGAAGGACATCATTTCAGCTTCGAAGAATGTTCAACTGCTGTAACAACAGCAAGAAAAACAGGATACCAAGAATAATAGTTTTTCTGCAAAGAAGTCCTCATTTTCCCCAGGTTTTCTGTAACAGCTCAAAAAATTCAGGCTTTTTGCTTGCTGCTTCTCTGATTTTGAGGCAGATCTAAACAATCTTGTTTTCATTCACTTACCAATGCTTTGGAGGGCAGCTCCACCTGAGCAATCTGCCACCTGTCTTCCAGTGCAGTCCTTTTTTCACTACTCCCTGGTTGGCAGTCCAGGTTAAGTGCTGTTATCTGTTGTAGTTAATAGTACCATGATACTGCTGAGCATTTTATTTATTTCATGTAGTGTCTGAATGCATCTGCTCTCTTGAGAGGACATACACTTCCTATTTCTTTCTGTTCTTAACTGTCACCTGCCCTATCTTCATACCATGCACTTGTCACTTGGTCCTTTCCACTGTCTACATTTATGCCACCAACTTCCTTTCTTTCCCAACTATTAAAATCCTCAAGGCTAGTCCAGTATGTGTGCATAGGTAGGTATGTATATGCATGTATGTAAGGATGTATTTATTTATTTCATCTATTCTGGCCATGCCACCTCCCTGTTCCTTTTCGACGGCAGGTGTTTTGGGGATAGTTGCCTGGACACGTGCAGATATGTGCAGTGGTGGAAGGAGGGGAACTCACCCCTGGAGAAGAAGAGTATTGCAGGTCAGGCCTTAGATATGTAAGGAGAAGTATGTGAGTAAGTTTGGCTGGTGCTTGCCTGTAGCATATCTAGCTCTTTCTAATGCTCTGGGTCCTTTGTTTCATCAGTACTTAAAACCTCTGTGTAGTATTTATAATTTTTTTTATTGGGTGTTTCTAAGAGACACACATAATATAATTGACCCAGAAGTTAATCTGCTATGATGTGTTTATAAATGCAGGCTTTAGATTCTCTAGAATGTTTAGAATTTTGCGTTGAATGATACAAGTTTAGACAGAGGTTGAAACATGAACCAGAAGAACTAGATTGTTATGGGAGAGTTTCTATTTTTACCTGAACTAGATGAACGTTGACTGACATCCTCATGAAAGAAATGACACTTTCTTATTGACTTATTGGGACCATGTTTTCCTTTCAGTTTAAACTCTGCCCTGGCATGGTGCTGGGGAATTTTCCTGTTGCAGCAGCAAAGCTATGTACAGCTATCCAAGTTAATTAGTCCTGTTAATCCACAAGGTGTATTTGCCCAGGCTGAACAGTGCACTGATAGGGCTTTTAACCTAGCTAAGCAGCTTCCTTGGCAGAGCTCTGTAGACATGTTCAGGCTGACCTTCATGATATGGCTGGTGACTGATACCATTTTTCCCTAGAATATTAAGCAATTATCAGAGGTTCACAGATAGAACTCATGCCCCTGGCCATGAAGTAGAAGGAAACCTGGAGCATCTCTCTATCTACAACTGCCTCTGGTTAACTCTGGTAGTTTAATAGGGTATGCCAACCATGACACATTCTCCAGGCAGATGATTTCTGCCTCCTTTCTTCTTCAACACATAAACCTTGTTAATGTTCTGAAAGGAATTATTGCAGTGAATAAAGATTATCTAAATTTAAAATTGCTGCAGCTGCTGCAACCACTCTCTGTCGAGTTATGTAGGTCTGTCTACCACCAGGAAAGGGAAAGGTGGAACAATTTGCATGCGGCTTTGGCTGAGGAAACACAGGAAGGTGAGTGCTATGTAAGTGTTGGTGTAGAGACTAGCAGTTAAGTTGGTTATGGATCTTCCCAGAAACACCTCTTCTACTTTTTTGCTGTCTTACAAACTTGGTTTTAGTTAACCCCCACTCCTGCTGCTCCCACTATAAAATCTGTGAAAATTATTTGACAAGGGACAGGAATATGTCTCCAATCTTAAACGGGCTGACAAAAAGCCATTTCTCAGGCAACTCTGATCAGGTAGATCTCATGGTGACCTTTCCATCACCTCCATCCTGCCACACCACACTACAGATCCTAGAGAAGGGTGGAAGATCCTGCATTGGCAAGTGCTGCTGCTCATTTAACCTGCTTTGCTCAGGACCGGGTCTAGAGACAGCAGCCTTAGTGAAGGGCTGTTACGATGCCAGCTGTCTACCATATCTGCACAACTGTGCGGGGAATATAGAAGGCTACTGCCTTGTGCCCATGCTCTCCTGGGAGCTTTTTCCTCCTTGATAGATTTCAATCACACCCTGTACGTTTCTAGACTATCTTACACCAGAATTATCCTCTGGTAAAATAAATCTCAAAAATCAAATTGGGTTGTAAGAGAATGCATTTATGCTTCTCTGTTCCTCTGTCACTAAAAGATGCAAATCCTGCAGAAGTGAAACACTACTATTTTATATAATATTATTATTTATATTTTATATAATTACTATTATATATTTTATAATTATTTATATTTTATATAAAATGTATGTGCTTATCTATGCTTAGTCATTTAAAATGATCATTCTATCTACTGTGAAAAGAGGCTTCATTGTGGTATATTTTATACAGACACCTTTTAGAAACCACAGTTTGCATACCTGATTTTGAAACAGCAGTGAACCAGATTGTGCCTCTGCCATACAGAAGTTCTTCAGCTTTTACTTTGTTTAGACAAGGCACTGCTGAAAGTACCTTCTAATATAAGCAAAGGTAGCAGAAATGGTCTACCTTTTCATGGCTCAGATTCTCAAAGTTATTTTGGTACCTACTTGCCACTGACATGGCCTTTGAGATAGTCATTGCATCAGTCATTTCATAGGAATGAGTCTCAGCAATTTTTCTAAAGCTCTTAAAAAAAATAAAGGTCTTGGGGAAGGCATTTATCAAAACAAATGAGTCTGAACTGGACAGAGGCAGGTGTGTTTGCTCCTGTGGAAAGCATAGGATTTGAGGCAACCAGAATCACAGTGGTTTTGCTATTAACTGTTTGTAAGTAATTTGAAGTATATTTGAACATAACTAAAATTTAAAAAACTCAGTGTACTGTGTTAGAAAAATAGTCTGAATTTTTAATTGAGAATAATCCGTGCTTGCGATGTAAACTAGGTAGAAATCAGTGAAAATCTCAACAGGTGTGTAATAAGATCCTGTGAAAAGGAGGAGAATGGCTTGTGATATCATTTTGAGCAGAGTAGATGGAATATGGTACACGTGACAATGGCATGTCTAGGTAGTTTATTCCCTAGTGGGGGCAGAATAGCAAAGACGACAAAATCTGAGACTAATGCAACTCTGGGCCTCCCACAGGGAACCAAAGTCCTGCTTTTGAGGAATGTGCAGAAGCAAAATCCTGTGAAGCGCTATGGTAACCATCACCAGGGATACCATCACAGATCTGAAACATGTTTATCCAGAAGAATTACAAGTCGCTGAGTGGGATGATAAACTTAGAAATGGTATTTTAAAAGTGAAAACACTGTCACCTGGTAATTGCAGTGGTATAGAAATGTGACACTTGGACTTCTTAATAGGACAAAAATATTTTTAAGAGATAACAGCTGTGAGTACCTCCTAGAAATAGCTACAGAGAGTTGTATTTGCAAAATATGTGTACACAATAGAACTGGGCACTGTGCAAGAAGGGAAACTGGATCAATAAAGTCACTGAAGTAGAATAAGGTAACGATCTTTAAACAAAAAGAAAGTTAAAAAAATTAATTGAATAATCACAAGATGTTTTATGTTCCTATATAAGACAAATACATATTGACATCCGCAGCTAATCATGTTTATGGGCGAAACAAATTCCATTGGGTGTAATAAGGTCCTTACGCATAAGGACCAATTCTTGGCTTTGTTTTGTTTAAAGTGAGAATTGTGACATTCTGTTCCTGGATGTATCACTGACCTAATCTGTCATACTGGGCAGTTCATCTCCTTGTTTCAAGTTTTTTGTCTTTCAAAGGGAGACAAAAACTTGCTAGAGTATTATTAAGACGAGGTACAAAACATGTGAAGTGCTGGTTTACAAAATGACATAATTAGTTGGCATTCTTCAGAACTGACGTTTTTTATCACGTTGAGTGTTTTTCTCTTCCACTTATACTGCCCATGAGTCACCTTGTTTCTCCTCAAGTTTTGCAATTTCACACAGTTATTGTTGACATCATCTGCTCACATAATCTGCAGAGGTACAGAAAAAGACAGTGTTATCCTTCACTCATGCTGAATTCATGAATGATCTTGTAAGAACAATAACTACTAATAGCAGTCTGTATGAACAAATGTTTCTGAATGTCACTGCCAGGCCTGGTTCAAATATGAAGTTGAACTGTCTTTGCTGGTGGTTCGATGGCTTCAGTCTCCTGCCCCATCTCTCTGGATGTATAAACATCCACCAGCCTTTGCAGATGCTACAGTTAATGAAAAATAAAAAAGAATTCTAGCATCCCACATATCCCTCAGTCTCTGCCAGGATGCCCAGCTGGTGCTACTTGGCTCCTCTCACCAAGGAGGGTGGTGTCCAGGAGCAAGACTGAGTCACCCTGACAGCACATTTACGTGTATGCTTGTACCTTGTGCCACCTGACAGAGAAAAATGAGAAAGATTTAGTCTGTATTGCTGATGATCAGGCAGATACAAAGCACTATAAATCAGAAAAATATTTCTGATGTTTGAGATTTGAGAGAAGCTAGTGATGTTTTGTAGTAGCAGCCTTATTCTGATCTTGAACAGCAAAAAGCTGTTTCTGAGTAACAAAAAAGACGAAAGAAAAAAATAAAAGAATTATTACAGACACGTTCCTTCTCAGTCTCAGAAACACTGTTGTCTCTGTATTTTCTTACACGCTTTTTTGACTGTGATATTGTCAGTGCAATCTTTGCCCTCCCAGTATGACATCAAACCAATTCTCAATGCCTACATCTTGGCTTATGACTTATGAAAGGAGCACTTTGTTCTGCTGCATTGTTTAACATTACTCTTCACTGGTTTTGGCAGAAACACGCTACTGTCATTCACACACTGACACAAATTCAATCATCCTTTCAGTGGATGCCTTACCCAGATTAAATTAACCAATATGCATGGTGTAAAAGCATTTCAAGTTAAATGGTCCAAGTCAGTCAAATAACCAAGAAGCCCAATGATTCATCACAGCCGATATCTTTAGTTATATTATTATTGCATTCTTATTATGTTTTTTCAAAGGCAATTATTTTTCTGCAGCCAGGATTTTCTTACTGCCTAACACAAAGGCCTTTATAACTGAATTTTCTTGGAGTTGGGAGCTGTATGATTTTTTTTTTTTCCCATCTAACTTTTTTCCAAGATTTCAAGGGTGGCACAGCAGTTGCTTGGTCTGGTGCAGGTGGCAGTTGCAGCCGCTGTGTTGGTGATGCACAGGGCACAAAAGCCCCCCTGCATGGCACCACCCTCAGCTTCCTACCAGGGCCCTTCTTTCCTTCCCGGTTGTGGCAGCGCTCTGCCCACGCTTTTCAAACTGAAGGATCATATTCTTGTGGAATGGTTTATTTTGAGTGATGAATGATTCAAGTGTTTTTCTCCTGGCTTATGAAGGTTAAGAAAGATAGCAAAGCCTCTCCTAATGACTCAGTGTAATAGTTTAAAAAATCAGGGCTTATTTCTGGATGAAGAAAGCTGCCTGGAGGAGAGGGACCTGGGTATGTTGGTTAACAACCGACTGAATATGAGCCAGCAGTGTGCCCAGGTGGCCAAGAAGGCCAATGGCATCTTGGCTTGTATCAGAAACGGCGTGACCATCAGGTCCAGGGAGGTTATCCTCCCTCTGTACTCGGCACTGGTGAGATCGCTCCTCGAATACTGTGTTCAGTTCTGGGCCCCTCACCACAAGAAGGATGTTGAGGCTCTGGAACGAGTCCAGAGAAGAGCAATGAAGCTGGTGAAGGGGCTGGAGAACAGGCCTTATGAGGAACGGCTGAGAGAGCTGGGGTTGTTTAGCCTGGAGAAGAGGAGGCTGAGGGGAGACCTCATTGCTCTCTACAACTACCTGAAAGGACGTTGTAGAGAGGAGGGTGCTGGCCTCTTCTGCCAAGTGACAGGGGACAGGACAAGAGGGAATGGCCTCAAGCTCCTCCAGGGGAGGTTTAGGCTAGACGTTAGGAAAAAATTCTTTACAGAAAGGGTCATAGGGCACTGGCAGAGGCTGCCCAGGGAGGTGGTTGATTCACCTTCCCTGGAGGTGTTTAAGGCACGGGTGGATGAGGTGCTGAGGGATAAGGTTTAGTGTTTGATGGGAACGGTTGGACTCGATGATCCGGTGGGTCTCTTCCAACCTGGTTATTCTGTGATTCTGTGATTCTGTGACTCTGTGAATGTGGTCGTAATTTTCCCTTCATATGTGCATATACCAAGTACAACTCAACTATACTGCTATATGAAACAGAAGAGGTGTCTATATAGAAAACCTGCTAATGTGGGAGTTTCAAGCATGTGTTAGCAAAGCGAAGCTGTGACCACCTTAGGCCCTTTTTGAAATCTTGCCTCATGCTGTTTTACAAGTAGAAGAAACAACTATGTGCTTTAGGTATGCGGTGCAGATACTCAGCATGATCTAATCATGAAGACAGGGTAAGACAGAATCTTATTTCACTTCATATGGGTTTCTGTGAGAAAAATGCAAGAGCTACAACTTTCTGTCTGGTTGTGAAAGTGCAGTTTAGAAACTTGAATCTACCTCTTCTTGGTAATTTTATAATCCATTTCTATAGCAAACTAAATACGAAAGGGATAGATTATTTTTCCATGATATTATGTATTGAAACTTTCTACAGGTAACTCACAAAGAGTTTCACATTGCGGCTCCCCAACAGCCCCAAAGCTACACATCTAAAATCAGAACCACTTGTTTCAGAAAAGATAGTAACAATCAAGGATGGAAGGTGATTTCCATGTGCTGAAAGTCAGTCAGTTTTCACTGCTCCCAGTAGAACAACGAAGCCTCTTTCAGCAGCTTGGCTCCTTTGATGCCTACACGGCTTTTTGCCAAAGATTGCTCTGTTCTTAGAGTTACACACCAGAATTACCACACTGCTGGGCAGCCCCACAGCAAAAGGGACAAGGCTAAAATCTCTGGACTCAACATGTGCTAATGCTGGGGAAAACTTGATGTTTTCTAGTGCCTTCTTCCTCGCTCTAAGAACTAATGAAACACCTTGATGGAAACTTGCCATACTAAATGATGACACCAAGCTGAGTGGTGCAGTTGCCACACCAGAAGGACAGGATGTCATCCAGAGGGACCTGGACAGGCTGGAGAAGTGGGACTGTGAGAACCTCATGAGGCTCAACAAAGCCAAGTGCAAGGCCTTACATCTAGGTTGGGGCAATCCCCTGTTTCAGTACAGGCTGGGGGATGATGTGATTGAGAGCTGCCCTGCAGAGAAGGACTTGGGAGTGCTGGTTGATGAGAAGCTCAACATGATCCAGCAATATGTGCTGGCAGCCCAGAAGACCAACGGTATCCTGGGCTGCATCAAAAGAATCGTGGCCAGCTGGTCGAGGGAGGTGATTCTGCCCCTCTATTCTTCTCCTGTGAGACCTCATCTGGAGTGCTGTATCCAATTCTGGAATCCTCAACATAAGAAGGATATGGAACTGTTGGAACAGGTCCAGAGGAGGGCTACAAAGATGATCAGAGAGCTGGAGCACCTCCCATATAAGGACAGGCTAAGAGAATTGGGATTGTCCAGCCTGGAGAAGAGAAGGTTCCAAGGTGACTTTATAGTGACCTTCCAGTACCTGAAGGAGGCTACAAGAAAGCTGGGGAGGGACTGTTTACAATGGCCTGTAGTGACAGGACTAGGGGCAATGGGTATAAACTGGAGAAGGGAAGATTTAGACTAGACATTAAGGAAGAATTTCTTCACTGTGAGAGTGGTGAGGTACTGGCACTGGTTGCCCAGGGAAGCTGTGGTTCCTCATCCCTGGAAGTGTTCAAGACCAGGCTGGATGGGGCCTTGGGCAGCCTGATCCAGTAGGATGTGTCCCTGCCCATGGCAAGGGGAGTGGATCTGGATGATCTTTAAGGTCCCTTCCAACCCCAACTATTCTATGATTCTAGATCTCAAATAAAAGAGGTAGGAATTTGTGAGTGTGTAAGAGAGTGGGTTCTGAATTTAGCAGGTTATAACAGAATATAAGGGGCATAAACTGGCTGATTATTTTAATAGGTTTCAACACTACAATCTGCATACAATCTTGTAGCTATCTGATTATTTCATGTTATTAGCTGATTTGATTTATTTCCTTTATGATGAGTCAGCTAAGATGCAATGAGACAGCAAAAGAACTAGTGACTTTAATTAGGTTATGAGGTTCTCACTTGAATGAATAAGGAATTATGAGCAATTTAATTCATGTAGAAATCAATGATGAAATGTGGGTGCAGGAGGAGCAAGAAATATTTCCATGAAGTTTAAACTGCTGTTAAGATCTACATGGAATCTGAGGATAGAAAAGAAATATACAATCTGAATACCCTGATTTTTGTTAACTATAAATGCTTATTAACCAATCACAACATTCTGATAAACAGCTATATTAAAATGTAGTATTTGAGTAAAACAACTTTTGGCTAGTGCCTTACATTTAGTGCTATTTCCATTGAAATAAAGTGAAATCAGGAGTGGCCATACTATGTAAGTTGTGTAAGACCAGATGAGTGTTTATTCCATTTTCCCACCTCCAGCACTGACCAGTTTCAGGCCCATAACTTTATTAATGCAGCCTTAAAGCAAAATCTATTGAATTCAAAGGAAAGATTTCCCTGTTGATTTCAGAAGGAGCAGAAGCAGGCCATATAAGTGGCAATTAGGTATTCTTTGCCTATTTCAATGCAAAAAAAATAGAACAGGATATTTTGAACACACACAAACCAGTTGACGTAAGTTGCATTAATCAAATTTAATACAAAAATAACCAAAATAAAAATAACAAAGAAAACAAAAAAAAAATTTAATAACAAAAATAAGAATTGTAATAAAGATATTCTCAGGTTTGCTTGTAAAAACACGCTTATAATCATAACATTTTTCTCTCCCCTGCTGTGCTTGATGGGAGATGCTTTGGTGCTGTTAATGGTGTTATTCAGTTAAGTCCCAGACCTTCTCAGGGCCAGGTCACTTACTGACCTTTGTTGCAGTAACAGCAGATTGCTTACTGGGGAAACAAGTAACCTGCATAATTACCTCGGGATTCCTACAGGCCAGTGTGCACTGGAAGAAGGACAAATGGTCCAGGATGTGGATGGGAGTGAGGAGACACAGGAATTAGGAGCTCTGGGCTTTATTTGCCACAGGTTACTAGGATGTTGTGTTACTCGAGTCAACGATTTACCTGGATTAACATTTGTAAAGGGCTTTTGGTTCCTTGTAGAGGAGCGTGCTCAGATATTTCCAGAGGCAACCTCAAAGGTCCTAAGGAGAGGATGAAAGATTCACATTTCCTCAAATGTTTTCGAAGAGTGCAGGCTTCCTGCCCTTTATACAATCCTGAAAGAGAGACTAGGATTTGCCCCCTCACCTGTTCCAAAGGGCATACCAGATTTTCCCTTCCCCAAAGAACTAATCAAGGAAGCAGTGACTGCATATTATGCCAGAATCTGTAAAATGTGGTTTTATATTTAAAATGTATAGTAAAAAACCACTTTTTCTCCTTTAGGTGTTGCTATAGGGATACATACAAAAGATCTTTCCTGGAGAGATTTTAATTAGTATAAGTTATTTATATGAAAGGAGTCATAAAATAATTAAAACCTGACATAATTTTCTATTATGTTAGCTTGTTTGCTGTGGTACTGGAAATTTGTTATTGCAGAAACAAAAAATGTACTTACGAGAGACTCAAGCAGCAGAGAGTTAATAGGAGCATGGACCCATTCACCAAAAAAGAAAGGCACCATAATGACACTGAAAATGCCAGCAACTAAAGATCTCTAAGACTTGTTTTGGAGTTTTAGAAATCAAGCATCCTTTATCAGGGCTGGGAAACATTCGGGAGTGGATTTCATCAATAATGTGCAGCGAGACAAAAGCTGGTTCCAGAATTTATTTCCCACTTACATGCATATGTATAAATTTTCCCAGAAAACCTATGCATATTGTATTACTTTCGATGGTCTAATTTTAATGTTATGAAACTTCGTAACAGTCAGACCTCTTGACAATTTGGAGCTGGCTCCAGCTCTCTGCTTGACTTTGCCTTTTAAGATGTGTAGAAACTCCAGACAGGGGTGATTACAGAAGAGACATCTGTTCAGCACAGGTCATACTGAATACAAGGTGTTATCATTTTCAATGAATGAACAGTGTCTTGAAAAAACAGTTTGAAATAAAACATGCTATCAAGGGGACATTATGTCTATCTTTTGAAGAACACAATTGCTTAGATGAAATTTAACTGTACTTTAGCTTAAATAAAAAAAATCCACTTTGAAATATTCCACTTTGCGATGTTTCAAAATATTCCACATATTGTAGCAATAAGAGCATTTTTAAGAATTTTTTTTAAGGTTTAGCACATGCTTCATCTGAACTCGTTTTCTCCCAACACCAAAGAGAGCCCTCTGTCAAACAGACCCTTGATCGAGCAGATTAGAAGTTGTTTTTATTCAAGACCCTTGTGTACAACTTGTTCTCATACAAGTCCTTAGATCACAGGTAGGTACTAAAAGGAAGGAGAAAAAAATTACTGACCTCCAAATCCCACTGTTTCATGATGAGCCACACTCTTAAAAATGCTATTTCCTCCAGAACAATCACGGTTTTTTTTGTCTTTTCAGACTCGGGTTATCTGGAAATTGTCCAGGAAGGCACAGGCTAAACTATCAGAGTGCTTGTAACTTCAGGAAATTCATCACAGACTGCCATGGTCTGACACCTCTACACTGCGTTTTCAAGTACAGTAACATGCATCCGTTACAAGTCTTATATGTGCACTTTCAGTTAACAAACAGCTAGTTACTGGCTGACCTGGTCAGTTTTCTGACAAAACAGGATAAAAACTGCTCACATTGACTCCAATGAATGCTCTCAAATCACAGGGAACTGTAGCACGCAAAAAGCAGGATTTCTTTCCCATCTGTTCATGCATATCAAATATTGCACGAATGTAGGTGATGATAATTCATGCCAGTTGGGGGGTTATATGGATGTGGTGTTCTGTTTGGAGCTCATCTTTCATCAGATCATGTTCATCAGTGCTTGGGTCTGTTTCATCTACTGACAGGACCTTTTGAGGCATGTGGGGTGGATAGGGGTGATTTGCTTGGCTTTTTATTAAACTTTGGTTATGGAAGGGTGGCATGTTGGGTCTGGGAGGAAGAAAAGCAGTGCTTTTTCACCTTCATACAGTTCTGGTGTGAATGACATCAGTGTCAAGGCATCTGCTGCCAAAAAATACACGTGTTAGAGAAATAAGACCACGGTTTTCTGGTTTTCTCCTGGTGCAGCTTCTCTATTTTGATTAATATCTGTGTTACAGTTGGAGGGAACAGCATCAGGAAGAGAAGCTGCTGTTGCAAAACAATTGGGCACACATGGTATTAATAATAACCTTTCTTAAAAAGTGATGGTAGGATGATCCTTGATTCTCTCATTAGTGTTGCAGGGCACTCTGGGACACAAGGATGCTTGTGCCCTGAGGCTCATGCCTGAGGAAGTCATCCATCACTTCTCCCATCTCTTTCTCAAGCAGACCTCAAAACTGAGAGACAGAATATTCTTTGTGTGTGAAGCTGTGTGTTAACTAAGATGCAAATAAAATTGGATGATGATTTAACTGTTTAGAAAAAAAATCCTTGTTACTTACAAGTGCCTGTGTTCTGCACTTGTCCTGATTATCTAATCCACTGTATCACCCATCAGGATATTAGGCACAGGCTATCCAGCATTCTCCGCTTGTAAATGGTTTTGAACCTCAAGGTTTGTAAACCCCATAACAGTCCTGTGAGTGAGTTCAGTTGGGTCCTATATGCTCCTTCTAAAAACAAGTATTATTAATGTTTTTACACTAAACTCATATAACTTGGAACTGGTTTTAGGTCTGCATCTGACCTTTCTCAAAATATGCTGAGATAATTATTGACTATATTGATAATTATTGAGATAAATATTGAGATAAAAATTGGCTGTGAAGCCAAAGAGTAAAACCAACACTTGGCAAATGTCCACAAAGAAAAGCAATAAGAAGCACAAAATATTTTCATCTCACATAGCTGAAATGGTCCAAAACCAAGGGACAGTGGCTCTTGGGTGTAATGCCCTTGACTGTTCTCATTTGCTCTGTGAAGTATCTCTGTAAGCAGAAAAGCCACACAGCCCCACAGGTTTGCTTAATTTGTTCAAGGAAGTTGAAAAGGTTAGGTAAAGCCCCTGCCTGCCTGCGTGCATGCTGGGTGGGAGGGGGGGAAATAAAAGGAAATTATTTTGCTGTAGTTGGACAGCACTACAAAATTAACATTCAGCCAAATGCAAAGGTTTCTTCTACAATAGATCTTATCGGCTTTTGGAAGAGAATAGCTGCGTTTTCTTTGCTCAGTGCCCAGTTGAAAGGGTCCTAGAAGAATGGACAGTGAAAATTGAACAGCAGCTCTTTAAATCACCCGTCCATCACAGTAACAGCTGAGGATGGTTCATTTCTGCATATTTGCTGCTGCTGCTTGTTCCAAACTCAAAACGTGGGTTTTTTGGCAATCTGATCCTTACGAGCTCCAAATGCCCGTGTAGGCGAGGAATTGCTCTTTATAAAAGGAACACAGCATTTCTTACTCCCCTTCACGTATATTAACCATTTATTTTTCAGAACATTGCAATGATTTAGCTAACTTCTCTGCTCTGCAGATGTGAAAAGTAAGGTTAAAATGAAGAGTACAAAACCCAAGAAAGAAATAATTTAAGGACAGAGTTCTGAAAAAACATGTTTCTGTTTGTCTTTTTAATATTTAACTTCATAAAACCATTGAGAGGTTGATTTTTTTTTCCAGATTCTCTTATCCTTGTTAGGTCAGCTTTGCTGATCTTGTAGTTATCCTAAAATCCTTCCAAGGACCCAAGGTATAATAAGTAATACTATAAATAATATGATAATATCCTATTGTGTAAGGTATAAATGAAAAACTGTTACGAGTGACAAACTATTTGTTAGGGGGGAAATGAACGAAACACATACAAAAGGAAACACATAGTACGCTGTGTGCAACCCATTAACCTAATCCCTATCTGCAAAAACCCAAAGAATTAATGGAGTAAGTTTCTTTCCTTTGGAAACTTGCATTTCTTTTCTCTGTAAGGAAATGATCCTTTTAAAAGGGTCGTTTATTTCATAGCAGTCTGCAATAGATTTTCCTCCCTTTCCTTTGAAATCTCTAGATACAGACATTGTGAGAGACAGCAAGCTGAAAGAAACACGCAGCAACTCCCTTGCTACATTACCTATTACTCACTCTGGACCTAATTTCTGCCTTGGAGGTTATGATGGGGTATGTTGCTTGGAAATGAAATTCAATAACACTGACCTTTCAGGAGAAACTTGGAGTATATTCGTATCACTGAATTCCTGCCACCTCTGGACAATTGTCTGATCTTGTTGCAAAGATCTTTTCCTGTCGAATAACAGTAGCTAGTTTTACTGTCTGCGGTTCTCCTCCCTTGAAGGGAGTGCTGCAGTTATCAAAGGACAATTGTCTGAAAAGGGAAAAATACACCGTTATAACTTAATTCTTGTGCATATGAAAGCAATTCAGGTTGCAGCCTCTACTCCCCTGACCAAAGCTCCATAGTTCTCTGAGACTAGATAAACATTGGCATACCCATTTTCTAGGTGGGAAATAGAGGATGAGAGAGGCTGCACCATTTGCTTCATGTGATACGATGAGTTCTTGATGGGGATGAGAATGGAAATCACAGACTCTCGTGTTCAGTCTATAGACCTTGCTGCTTTCCTGAACATCTTCTCCAGAAGGATGGGTCCTGTGAGTGTGCCCTAGAACACTGGGTATTAAATGGTTGCAAAATTCACTCTCTCTGGTGGACAGGTATTGCAGTCCCTCAGAGACAGGGAAGCTATATACTCTTCTATTTAATGAGAGCTAGAATGGTAGAAAATACTGCTCAAAATTCCAGGAGAAAAAGAAAAAATGAAGAAGCCCGTGTATTATGATTCATGGGGGGGAAAAAAACAAACCAACAAAAAGAGGATAGAATGTATCTTGAAATTATGCCAGGTAAAGTGCATCTTGGCTTTTCTTGATTATGAAATGGTTGCATGGATTCAGGTTTAACAGAGTTTCAAGACAAAAAGTGTCTCATTTTCATATTACAGGGATTTTGAGTAAAACACAGATAAACAAAGTTCAATTGTATGCAGAGCATAGTGAATGGAGTGGTTTGTTTTTCAGCTCAGCATCCAGAGGCTGGGATTGGCCGCACAAGAGTGTGAGCAAGAGATTCAGTGTAGTAAGGAAACACATTCTCTAGGTACCTTTCTTCTGCAAGAGTCACAATAACTAAACGAGCCTACTAAATAGGGAGCATTGTTTCACAGCTCTTACCACAACGCATGCTGACTGTGTACAGTCTGTGTTCTGTAGTACCACTTACTTTATAATAAACTGATTGTCTTTCCTCATCCTCTGTAACCGCATTTAGGAACATTAAATTAGTATAAACATGTAACATTAGCATAAAGTAAAGCTCTAATTTTTTGTGTACGACCTTCTCTAAGCCATGATAAAAATACAGTTTAATACAGAGATTGAACACTGCTCTGAAACAAGATAGTGTGCAAGTGTGGTTAATTCAATGTTGGTTCAAACCACATCACAGCATAGTGATAGGCACAGAAATATCCCCATATATTTTAACAGCAGAATTAGGAGTCTGCACTTGAGCATTTGAAAAAATAGCATAGCTGTAAAGGTTAGGGGGAAGAATTCTGTTGACCTTGAGGACTTTTTTTGTCCTCAAGGCCAGCTTCTGAGGGGCAACTGAATTCCATTCTAGTGTCTTGGCCAACACTGGTCTCTATGTGAACTACTCATCTTGCAGGAATTAAAACAATTTAAACTTCAAGGACTTTACCTCAGAATACTTTTAGCAATCTGAAAATGTAAGTAGAAATATCCAGAAGAAACAGAAATTAACTAAATAAATGATGTTATCCTTGCTTTACCTAGTATTTCCTGCTGGTGTATAATAAACAATTACTAGGCGGCAAAAGAAGGCTAATCCATTTCTTGGAAAGTAAAGCACTGTTGTGACAGACTTCCCAAGTAAGCTCAACTGCCCCAGTGAATTCCAGGCACAACAAGCTGTTTCAGAGATAGCAAGGGATCAAGTTATACTGCAGTGATGTGCTACAAGATTTGCACTTTGAACTGCATCCAGAAGTGAATAGGTCAGCAAAGCAGCTGCCAAGGAGCTGGTGAAAATGTTCCTACTAGTTAAAGTGGGCAGCTGAGAGGTGGCCAGATTCAGCTCAAGTTGTACTTCTCTGAAATATGTAGGGATTTTTGAACACCTTACTAAATTTCTACAATTTTCAACAAATTAAGAGTAAGAAAATTCATTCCAGTTTCTGTTATTATTAATCCCACCTTGAAACTGCAAACCTGTCTGGAGCTTCTTTACAGCCACACCAAAGTGACTGATGGTAGAATTTGGTCTCTTATCAGGTACTCTCTTGATTGTTGCCTGAGCATCTGTGATGTCTAATTTGCAATGTTAGGTGAAATCTGTATCTTCCATTTTGCTCTTCGCTGTTCCAGAAAATGACTAGAATATTTTTCCTCACATGGCATGTGAAATGAAATCCAAAGGATCCTTGCTGTGATTTGACAAAAAATGCCTATCAGTCTCCACCTCTCGAATTCTGTTTGATCCTGATAGGTCTCTCCATGCATCCTGTGGCAAGCTGCAAATTCCAGGCTGTTGCCTCCTCTGCTGTTTCTGTATTCATGGTGAGATGAAGGGCACTGTTAACACCAGGTGATGTGTTTGCAGCTAGTTTGTGATTAAACCAATACAGGCAGAGAATATGTTCACTTTGATCATGACCAATCTTTACAGCAGTGAATGCCACCAACAGCTTCCTTCACAGGAAGCTCATCCTTCACTTCCAAATTCTAAAATTGTGACATAGTACAGCAGTAGACAATTGCTGTGACAAAGTGGACAGAGAGTGTCTCCCCTCAACCATATAAGAACAAGCGGAAGTGAACCATAGTGGACAAAAGAGGGAAAAGTTGCTATGGTTTAGAAAGGTCTTGCAGTGATTCATTAAAGGAATCTTATGTTCAAACCACATGAGCAAACTGAAGCAGGAGTATACATGCAGTTGTTTATCTTTCTTTCTAAATCTGCTAAAGTATTTGCAAATGTAAAGCAAAATGATTCTGTACTGGAAAGAATGCAAAACCCATGCACGTTGTGTTCCTGGAAAGATGAGTTTGGGAAAAACGCGTACTGTATCTGCTTGGGTGTGGAGTGAACCATCACCAGTCCAGTGTGCCCTGGGAGAAAGGATCCAGGAAGGATCCAGAGAGTTGCTGGTCCCACAACCTGTGCCACAGAAGTGTCCCAGAGACAGCAAGGACACATGGCTACAATCTCTTTAGACTGAGGAAACCTTGAAGCTCCCAGGTCACAGCAGAGCAGCCAAATGAGTCATGCAGTGAAGGTGAGTGAATTTCAGCAGGGCAATGGAGTAATCTACTATTTGATATAAAATTAAGAAATAAAGAGAAACATTTTAAAGATAGATATATATATATATTTATATGCCTTGAAAATGGTTGTCCTTATTTTCTTCTTTTCAAAATTTTTACTTGATTTTTAAATTGCATATAAACATTCAAGGAAATTAACATCTCTAGAAGCATGGTCTTCCATGTTTAGTCATGTGTAATAAATGTTGTTTCAAGTCTGGTGAAGGTATTTAAATGAGGAGCCACAATTTTCTCCTACCATACCCGAGTTTTCAATCAAGATGAAGCAATATTTTTAGCATTTCTCTGTTTATCTTGCACACAAAACAGATCTCAATGATTGCTCTAACTCATACAAAAAAAAAAGGATCATAAGTAAACAACATGCAGCTTTTGGGAAAAGGCATTTCTGAAATAAGAGCAATTCTAGTGGAACCCATGTACAGTGATTTTGAACTCTTGTCTTGGAAACCTTTTCTTGGTTTCTTTGAATGTACACTATAAATTTCATTTCTTTAAAATGTTTTAAAAGTGTGGATTTGTAATTTATTTATTTCAGTCATCTCCTCTGTTTTAAATTTCTGTCTCCATCCTATAGTTAAAAGTCTATGCTTTAGTAACTCAGGAATAAATATGAAGATGTTTCAAGGTTTTTAGTTTGAGAGGAAATCTGTACTGTAAGATGTTAAGTGTTTTTCAAGCTATGCCTTTTACAATCTGATGTGCCATAAATCTTACAGCATATTAGCTATAAATTTAACATGCCTTTAGACAGCTATGTTTGATTTTAGTTCTCTGAACAATTCTGAAGGAATAACAAGAATCCATTTGGATAAGAACAAGAAACTCCAGGCTTTTATTTACCTCACTTTTGAGAAAGTAAATTATATTTGCTAATGAATAACTTCAGGAAAGTGAGCAGACTCCAAGAACCTTTCAATTCTCTGGCAGAATTTTAGACCTCATTAACAAAACCCTTTCCCAGTCTGGCTGTCCCAGGTAAAATCCCAGGCTAAAGGGCTTGGGACTATTGTTGTTCTTGATGCAAAATGTAGTTCAATTCTGTCTGCTTTTTATTCTATTCAGTTTTAGCTGTTCTCAGTAACATTGGCGAGGTCAGTGATGTGCTTTAACTAGGTACAGCTCAGTCACACAATTGTATATATACCACTAAAATGACTCATGAATTACATGCAAAATTTATTCCCTTAAGACGTTTTAGAGGCAGTTAGCCCATGTGGTGAAATATTTTCTGAAGTCACTTAAAATGCAGTGACTCTATTAAATGAAATAAAAAGTAAGCATCAGCAGTCTTGCCATCTGTAAGAATACAGATACCTGATATTCCAAAGCATGTTGTGTAACAACCAACATTAATGTTCAGCCTTAGTCTGGCTCCAGCTGAATTCAAAGCAAGTTAAATGGAAGCAAAATCAACTAGTGAGTTTATTTTATGTAAAATATAAACATGTTAACAGGAGAAAATACTGTTTTCTTATGTTACAACCTTAATAACCAACATGAGATTTATCTTACAGTTCTGCAGGTAGTGCAGGGTTTAATTACATGTACATGATTAAAAAGAGTAGACAGTCAACTGTACACATACACCATGTATTGTATGTTTCACTAGAAATTTAGCATTTTTATGTGTCCCCAACAGTATGCCTAATAATTTTACAACCTCTTACTCAATTTAAAAAACTAGCACAAAATATTTAAGTAGTTTTATTATGATTGCATCATTTTAACAAGGTAGAGAGGGTCTATATATTTACAAGCAGATATACATACTTAAAGCCTCTGAAAAAAGCAGCCCTTGCCCTATTTTTTTCCTTTCTCTTTCTTCTTGTCCCTACCCTACACTCATTTTCATACAGCATACAGCGACTTTACTCCTAAAGAGTCATGGATAAGATATGGAGCTTGTTAACAAAAGCCACGGAAGCTAGAAAACTGTCTTCAGGAAAAACACTTGAACCTGTAACATGGCTGCCTCGATGTTGTTCTGGCTGTTAGAATGAGAGCCGAGAGAGGACTAGGAAACAATTTAGTGTGTGAACACAATTTGTCTTGGGACATTTGTGTATATGAACGCCACTGTAAATACAAGGCTGATGTTTAAGCTCAGTCTCTTCAAGGAATGTGAACCTACCTATGCATGAGGTTTTGAGGAGCAGGGAGAGAGGGACTGCAAATATTCATTATCTACTGTGATAAGCAAGATGTTTTGGTGAACTGCAAGATGTCATTGCAAAGTGTTTGCTCATGCCACTTTGGAATCCCTAGGAGAAGGGTTAGGAATATCTAGAGGATGGAGCACCAACTTCAGCAGGGTACAAACTGAATGTTAGAAAGCTGCATGCCAGTCCAGCTCCCCCTACAGATTTACCATGCTGTCACAGAAAAGTCCTTTACTCTCTAATATTCTTCCATATATATTGCTGCCATCAGCAATAGCCTTCATTAGAAGCATTAGGCTATTAAATTGACCACTGTGACTGGTGCACACAAGTTTTACATTGTGAAATAGTTCCAGCTTTGATAATCAAATGAAGCAGAATTATTAAAGAATTATAGCAACTCTGAGATCATGAATAAAGGAAGATATGTGCAGTTTCATGTTAAATCATTCAGGCAAGCGAACCTACTCAGGGATAAAGAATCCTTAGTGTGTAAAAAGGCGTAGGCTTAGCCCTGATGGTCCCATCAGGTGGGCACATACCTCATGATAAGTGTTATTTGACCTTGTATGCAAAAGGAGTGAGTTAATCTGAATAAGTCTTTTGGACAGGCTCAAGCCATGTCTTTGAAGTAATGCAAGTTAACTGGAAATAAATTAAAAGTTGTCTATCTAGGCTTCCCAGGGGCTATTTAAATATGAAGTGCCACGTAAATTGAGATGAAACACCTCAGTAACAGAAGTGATGCAATAGGAAAAAGCCCTGGTCTTTTCACTGATCACATAGAATATGATGCCTAAAAAAAAAAAAAAGAATAACTCTTGCATTAAAAACACAGGATGTCAGTGACTTTCTGATATGGATACTACAGGTGCTGGCTTCTAGGAAACATACAGTCTTTGATAGATGATGTGGGGTTTTTTACACCAGCATTTATACTACTTCATTATCTCTTCCCTTTATGTGAGTCTAAGTGAAGAGAAGGATGATGCAAAAAAAATTGCCCTCCTTGCTAGCACTCACACAAAGGCTGGGAATAAATGCAGCTCTTAAGAGTATTCACACTTGAGACTGTATAGAGCAAGGATAAAATGGCAAAGAGAGCAACACCTGTATCATCAGCTGATTGGCAGCTGTGTTTGGTAAAGACAATTCTCCTGTGAGAAGTGGAGCTTTTCTAAATTATAGTAATTGATAACTGAGCCAGAGATTAAAGTATTACAGTCATTCCCAGACAAGCCAGCAGGTAGAGTACCAAAAAAGGCTGTGAAATACACACTGTGAGTGCAGTCTGTCAGGTACGTACTGCTACGTGCAGCAGACGTAATAAATACTGCATCTTTGTTATGTATGAAGAAATATGTATGAAGAAATTTGGGCTTCTCAAATTTACAACCCAACTAGGACAACAAACCTAAAAATGGAAACTGGGTTGTAACTGGAGATGTTGGATCACAAGCAAACAGCTGCAAAAGCAAAAAGACAAAGGAAAAATGTTAAGCTGATTGGAATTTCACAAGATTCACATTGTTGCTTAAAGTGCTTGGGTTGATTAAATACTTAAAAATCAAAGTACATGAAAATTAAAACAGAAAACTAATAATATTAAGTACATAAGTTTTGTACAAATACAATAACAGACCAACAGAAGAGAAATAAATTAAAAACAAAGAAATTGATAAAAGGTACTAGCAAAGAATATGTACACATCCAAAACTTCTTAAATTTCTGGTACACATTCAGCTGTACAATTTTGCTCACAATTGTCAGCCACAAGCAGCAAAGAAAAGAGAACAAAACAGGGAGGATCTGCTACTGAGAGGTTTCAAATCACTGGCAGCTGCAGGTTATCAGCTCAGGTCCCAGGTACATGATACTGTAATAGATGCGTGAATTAAATATAATGTCTGAAGATAAAAGACAGGCCGTGGTAGCACTTCAGGACCCACCATGTAATATGAATTTCAGTTCCAGCTTAGTTAGTTCTTTAATATCTTTATTAAACCTAATACAAAGGAAACACCTACTGCTTTATTTTCTTTACTCCAGCTGCTAAGGTAACAAGACTTCTAAGATATAATCTACTGCTCTGAGGTAACTGGAAATTATTAAAATAAAATCGACAGGAGTAATTTTGGGACTTCATTTCAACAAGGTGTTTTGCTTCACTGGTATGGTTTCTCCATCACTTCCTTCTTCTGCCTCCCTCTGATATGTCCTAAAAATAGAAATTACATAAAATCCTGACAGTCTGTTCTGTGAAACACAGAAGTTGAGGCCTGAGCTCATCCCCTAAGATAACTAATTCATCAGCAATGCAGAGCTTCATTGGGTTCAGTGTAAAACCAGTACAGGACCAAAATGTTCTTTTTTCTAAGTAAGAACATACCATTAAGATTCATAAATGGACAACACACCTCAGCGAGATGTGCATGAAACAAGTAGAAAACTTCATATGTCATTAGACCTAATATACCCAGAATCCAACATCATAAAACAAGTCATTTTAGGGAAACACAGAATACTATTAGACATCTATGCTACAGTTCTGTTTTCTAGCTGCTAGCTGAAAAGCCTTTACTGTCCTAGATATTTTTCCACTCTTTCATAAGGGACTGGAGCTCTGTACATAAGCATAAGAGAAAAAGGATTATGTTTTATTTAATCAATGAAAATACTTGACATCACATGATTGTTCCTGTGAGGACCCAGTCCTGCAAAACCCATGTGAATGTGTTTAATTTGACATAGAAGAGAAGTTCTGCTGCCTAGACTGGCACTGTTCATACAGCCATCATGGGCTGCTTTTACTGGACTGAAGTCAAGATATGCAGCACACTGCAGACTGGGTATAATCTACAGAATTGTGACTACAATTAGATCTTTTTAATCAAAAGAAACACTCCTTAGTTTAGCTGGTGTTAGCATAACATGAGTATTTCAGAATTTTTCAGAGCTGATTTCAGACCACTGATGTGGACTGTTGTGATACCAGTGCTGTGGTCTTTCATGGGTTAGCATGAATGTAAAATGGTTTTGCATACCCTATAAATAGGCTTATTCTAGTAATTTTGCTCTCAGTGACATACTGCATTAATCTGTTTTTTATAACCTAGAGCTGCCTCGCAGCTGGAGAAAATCAAAGATAATTATCTAGTATTTTAGCAGTTAAATGTTACTTCCTATTATTAACATTATAAAAATCAATTTTCAGATAAGTCAATTGAAATATGGAAAACATTTCCTAAAATTGAACTGATTTAAAAATTATTTTTATGAAAAAATTACTTTTCATATAAACTTGAGCCATAAACATTCAAATGATACCTTAATAATATCTTTCTCATTGCTTTTTTTTAAAATTGAAGAAAGTCTTAACAGTGTTCAGTAGTAAACTGTGAAGTACCAACCTTTGGATCAGCACTGGCTAACACTGATCTAGAAGATGCCTTCATTCACAACAAGGAAAATTTACCCATTTTAAAAGGCAAGTGATTGCTATGTTTTTATATGGAAATTCTGAATGCTTGTAAATAAACCCATTAAAGAGGGATTTGTAGGTTTAGCTTTTCAGCTGAAAAGCTCCTGAGCCTCAGTGAGAGTTGAAGTCTCCTGTAAGATGTCTGTCTTCTGTGTTAGACACAGCATATTTCATTCTAACATCAATAAAAGAACTACATCTGCATCCCAATTGTGCTTGTCTTTAGCCTGCATACCAGCTCTCATTCATGTGAGTGATCTCTGTAGACCACTGCTATTATTCCCCTAAGTAAGTACTCTAAGGTTACATTCTACATCTGTTTTCTTGTATTGGTATAGTAACATGATAAATAACAAATAAGGTTAGATTAAAATCCCACTTCTGTTTCTTATTCAGTGTAAAGTGCTACATTTCCTTAGTTTACAAAATGGCCATTGATAAACCCAACTTCAATTATGTTACAGTAGAAGCCAGTACTTCATTTTCACCATTATTTAACAAAAGGTATTTCACATTCACAGTAGATTACAATGAAAAAAAGTTATTCTCTTTCCTACAGACACTAAAATATAAGATTTAGCTGCACTTCAAAAGTCATTTCTCGAAATGGAGTGTTGGCCATAAAGTGGCAGGCAGGCTTCTTGAAGAAAAGAAGGACCAAAGGCAACATTGTTTAATAAACAGTTAATGAGAGTGAATGAAATAAACAGGTAGAAATACATTTTGTGAGATGAGAATATTTCCTTGTAAATATTAGAATCAACTGTCAGTCCCTGTGAAGACAAGAGTGGCTTTGCTGTTGACTTCACTGGAACAGGAATTTGGTTCCTGAAGTTCAAGAATTGCATAATGGAGCAAAAGTGTCAAACTTTCACTAGCTACCCAATGTTACCACTGCCTCAGCCTGCTATCAAACCCTTCTCATAACCTGTTGTTACTTTCTTCTACATTCATTCTTTGCCAAATTCCAGTATGTGAGTTCAGCAACCTTATTAGCCAGTACATGACTAATGCCAGCCAAATTCAATCAGTAAAATCACAAACTAAGCCTTTTGAACTAAGATTTCTGATATTCTTAAAATCAGACACTTTAAAGCCCTGTTTCTGTGATGACCCAAGCGCTCTCAAACGTGGCCCAAATGATGATACATCCATGACAGTGTGTGTAAACTAATGGTTGTTATGTATTACGTTATGCTGCTAAGAAATGGGCTCTGTCTTGAGAAATAAAAATGGAACCTACAGATACCCAGAAAATTGCAGGATCAATGTATTATGTATTTTATAAACAACACTTATTTTAAATGGACTGTGTAATTCCAATCCTGATAGATACGTTAAATGTGAGCAGTGTTGCAATCCCTGCAAACTCAATTAAGTAAAAAACCTATGATATCATTTTAATAGAAAGATAAGTTCAGTCTCTATAGATATAATTTACCTCTGCACAATATGTGTCATTTCACTCCCTTTACTCCAGTGCTCTGCAAATTCAGAATTCTCACCTCATCTGTACCTCATATGAAAACTTACCTCATGATGACAAACAAAGTGATTGGACAGACAGAAAGAATTATTTAAATCTACTGTAACTTAAATCCATCTGTGTGGATTTTAGGCCTGAGGTTATGCACTGAAAGTTTCTAACAACCCAAGTCTTAAATGATTTTGGAAGAACAACTTTTTTGCTGTAGAGAGTAGCATGTAAAAAAAATCCCCTAAACAACTACAATTCCAGTCATCATCAAGCAGATTTTTATCCTTACACTTAAAATGGTTATGTATATGTCAAGATGTATTTGAAGGAACGCTTTGTAAATCAACATACCCCAAAGCCATTTAGAAAGTGTAAAATGATTTTGCCCTAAATGCAATGAACACTTTCATACAAAATACTACTTGAGCTGGCTTGGGTTTAACAGTTGACATCCAAATCTTATTATCTGTAAATGTTAGTCCATAAAAATTCCACTAAGACCTGACTGCAATTAACTCTTCAATCAGACTTAAAATCTACAAACAACCCCCCTCTCCGAAACAAAGTTCCATATGTCAAAAATGGACGGTTATAATAAATATCACATAGACCATTTAAGAGGAGACAGAGTGTATCGTTGTTCAGCCATACAAGATGTGGTCTGTGTAAAAGTCAGTTAAGGGGGGCCATCACCTTCTTTTGTGTGCAGCATCTTTGTGCGCAGTTGTCACAGTCTGCCAAGTCACTCTCTTGACTGATAGAATAAAATATAGCCAGACTCTGAATTTTTTGATATATCAGAGGTCAGACCATAGAATTCTTCAATGGCTTGAGCATCTATTTTCTGTGAAATAAATAAAAATGTTTAATATGTTGTTAGAGAAAAGAAATACCAAATATTAATTAAATGACTGTATAAACACAAAAGATGAATTTGGTTATTTGTTTCAGGGTAGCAATCAACAAATTCTGTTTGCAACTTAAGCAGTGCAGGAGTAACAACCAGGGGCTAAGCCCTACTGGTCTCGTTCATGGAAGTCAATAGAAGCCATTGCCTTGGTGAACTTAACTGAATTAGGCTCTTCCCAGTAACAGAAAGAGTCTCTGGAATGCAGTAGTGAACACTCCTAAACACATAAATGTGACCATATGACCCCACCTTTCTGAAACTTCCAGAAACCTTCTTCAAGACATGCCCTATCCAATGCCCCAGTGCTTAGTTTCCTCTATAGGATTTACTCCTGGGAAATCAGACTCAAGACCTCAGTTTTAACAAGGTGCCACAATCACATAAAGGGTTTGCTTAGGAATGAATTGAAGACTGCTTAAACAGAATCTGTAATAGCTCTGAGCCAGACCCTGCTGTAATTTACATTCAGACTAACCCAGATCAACTACAAAATCCAGACTTTTGTGTAACTTCGCTGTTGTTCAAAAATCAACATTCTACAGCAATGCTACCTTTAACCAGTTCAATTTTGACAAGTGACATCACCAAGGATTGCAACGTAATTCCTGACTATTTTAGTTTTTAATAAATTAAATTGATTTTATTAGATATAAAAAACATTCCAAAATAAATACTTCAAGTCTGTTACTAAAGACACTTGATGTTGCTCTGAAACAAAACAACTCCCTCTGACATTGTCAGAGTAAGAACTACAGGATTAGTATTTTTTTTGCAGTCCTTCTTTCCAACACAGTTGAGCTAAGTCTCATGTTACAAACAAACTGTGGTTTTGCAGACTAGTAATCTACACCCAGATCTGGATCATAAATTTAATCGCAAATAGAGAAAAGAACATAATACAAAAGTTGTGCTCATGACCTTCAGTATACTGACCTCTACAATGTCATCATCAAACAAGAGCCAAAATCCATGACTTTTCACAATAGTAATGTAATGCCCCCGATTCGGTCCACTAGAAAGCAAAACAAAACAAAAACCCCAAAATATTAGAGGATACTATTGAGTCCATTTTGATAAGTCGCATTTCTATACGCAGCAGACTGAATTATAACTAAATGCTATAAAGAACATAGTAAACCCACCCTAGTGGCACAGTAAACATTTAGTCCTCTAACTTTTTTAGTGACTTGTTGCAAAGACTTCATCAGATGAAAGCTAAATGTGTTGTTTTCATCTACACCATGACCATTTGCCATTTAACCTACAGAACACTTAGCAAGTCGGTTGTGGTAGGCATTAACCTCTGCAAATATTTTAAAAACATTCTGAACTAAATTTAAGGTGGAAAATTGTTTAGTATCAACTGTAAATATTTAGTTACATACATTCTTTGAGAAGAGAAAGGACAACAGGTATTCCTAGAGCCCCAAGTATTATTCTGTTTGGGGTGTTTTGACAATACCCCACATATGAGAAGCTTTATTAAAGCTAACGTTTTCATTGCCTTGACAGGAGACCTAGGGGATCTGTTGTAGGGCCCATGTGCTAGCAGTATCTGTCCCTCATAGATTCCTGGCTGTCAAACTCTTTAAGTGGACTGATGAGCAAGGAGACAGCTCCATTAATTTAAGCCCATCCTGTGACTTGTGGAGGCCCAAGACATTATTATTTTAACAAGTACAGATTTACTATGAGGCAGGGTGGCTAAGAGGTTCAGTCCAAGACACACACAAGTTGGTGCAGCAGTAGGGTTTATGTCCTCCCTCCCACTCCCTCCATGCTTTGTCAGGCATCCCTCTGCCCTTGGCAAATGTCTTGCAATAACTTAAGATACACATGGAAGTGTCTTACCTTCCACAGTGAACAACAACAGCTACCAAGTCGTACATCCGATCTAAGTTGACAGCATCGCCAGATGTGTTGAAGAGACGTAACTCCAGAGGAAATACTACACGATAAGATAGCTTAGTATACCTGTGCAATTGCTCCATATACTTGAATCTCTTGAGGTGTAAGGCAAGAATCATTGGCAGTTTTTTCACTCTCATCCTGTGAAACCATTACAGTGCATATGATAAAGACTTGATCAGTTCAAAGCCATTCTTCTTTCCTTAATGAGTAAATGTTTGTATTACAAAAATCACTTTGTAAGTAACACTAGTCAAGTAGCAGTAGCTTCTAGATTTAGACACATGTAATAGCTTTGAATCTGCCTGTAGGTGTTCTGGCCCACTGAGAGAAAGCAGTTCATTTGTAAGGATCCTGGGTATCTAAACACAATAAATATCAAGGAAAAAATCTGTCAAAGCCTAGGAGGGACATGGTGAAATAGCCTTCTCTTCGCTTACCTTTTCTGTGCCTCTTGTTTACTGCAGCAAGTTTCACAGTAGTATTTCTGTTCACTACATAATGTCTCTGTGTTACTGAAGTCCCTGTAAATAAATACAATTATTAGTTCTTAAAGGATCTTAACGCTTCTGCCCCACTTGAGCTGATGAACTGGAACCCTAAAAAGTTACATAGGAGGAAATCTTCTCTCCACTGAGTTCAGTTTTCTAAAATATCTAAAGTAAGCGTACGGGGGTTTGCTAAAGGACTTAAGGCATCTGGCTGCCATGACAGCCCTGTATTTGGAGCTCTACACGGGTAGAGGGTCAAGTATCTTCAAGTGGGACTTATATCCTGGTCTCTTACATGTCAAGGGGCTGCCTACGCTTGGGTGTAGTCACTCTATCCATCCGGTCCCTTTTTAAAGCAAGGGGCCCAGAACTGAACATAGGATTCAAGGAACAGTCTCACCAGTGCCGAGTACAGAGGGAGAATAACCTCCCTGGACCTGATGGTCACGCCGTTTCTGATACAAGCCAAGATGCCATTGGCCTTCTTGGCCATCTGGGCACACTGCTGGCTCATGTTCAGTCAGCTGTCAACCAGCGCCCCCAGTTCCATCTCCTCCAGGCAGCTCTCCAGCCAGTCTTTCCCTAGTCTGTAGCACCACACAGGATTGTTATGGTCCTAGTGCAGAACCCGGCATTTGGCCTTGTTAAACCTCATGTCATTTGGAACAGGTTGGACAAACATCTTGTCTGATGTGGAGACAGGGGCTAACCTCTCAGGGTCCCTTGCAGCTCCACCATTTTCCTGTTGGTTGCACTAGTGCAGGTACAGTTCTTCCACACTGAAAGCTACAGACACTGGCTGTTTAGTAATGCTATTGGTACTTTTACTGAAGTACTCTGTGCCTTTGCATAAAATGGCCTTTCCAAACAAAACATCTTCAGGAAGCTCAACTAAGAAATTAGATTTAAAATTGGTGAAAGCTGAAGAACAGAGGGTAACTTATGTAGAACAGCAGTTTCTAACAAGTTCACCAGACTAAGCTGTATGAAAAAGTCACTGCTCAGTCTCCAGTATATCTCAGTCTCTCTGTATATCACAGACCCAAATAACAACTCAGGTTAGAAAAGACCTCAGAAGATGTGCAATTCAGCATCCCTGCATGTCGGCGTGATTTCAAATTAACTTTGAACACCATCAGCAAATGTAAGTAATGCTGACAAAGTCAAGTTCAAAGTAGTGGCTACAGTGAAGAACTTGAAAGCGTGCAAACAAAAGCCTGTAGTACCAATACTGACTCCATTATCAGTGACCATGAACACACAAAGAGACAACGGGGAAAAAAGAAAATAATTCACTGCCTTCCAAAGCCATTCTTCAGTTTGCTTGCCTTTTAAAATGAGGGCAATTACCGCAGTGAAAACTGCTTGAGGGCTGAGGATCATTACAGTATCCTGCAGGAGACCAAACAGAAGTTGAGAAGGGAAAAACTTACTGGATCTAGCACTTTAAAATGCCACAGAAGTTACTGAGCATGGTTGTGGTATCCACAGAAAAACCACTGCTTTCTGACTCAGGAAATGGTAAGTATCCCACATGCTCTCTCTGTAACTCTCAGCCTGGGGTGAGATGCCAGACAACCGTTCCTAGGCTTTCCAGTATATAAATGCAGAATAAATGCAATTTCAAACTTGGTAGCAATTTTGGAGCTTGAAAGAGTAATTTAACCAATTGATAAATGTTACCTTAGAGCAGCAGCATACTGTCTCAAATCTAAGTACAAGTGTATTGTATCGATGACAAAACTCTGGATATTTTAAATCTCACAGAATAATCATCCATGAAAGTCTGAAAATTATTGTGATCTCTGAACTATTTGTTTAAGAGTTAAGTGTGTACTAGGAGCAGAACTGAAACTTAAAATAAAAGACTTCTTCCCATAATTTTAGGATGAAATACAGAATAAGAAACTTATGTGGCAGAAAAGTAAATTTTTGAAATCCTTTGCCCTCTAGGGACTCTAGCACTCATTCTGCAAAGCACACACTTAACTTTTAATATGCACATAAGTCCTAATCAACAAAGCACTTGAGTAGAAGCTTAAAGATAAGCACACTTAAATCCCTTTGAAGCCAATTATTATTCTGCAGCAATTCTTCCAGAGGACAAAGCAATCAATTCTTTTCTCCAAGACAAGATGTTTTTTTTCTCTTTCAAACACATATTGAAAGAGAAAGTGAGTAAAATGAAATACATTCATGTATATTTTGTTATTAGAGGAAACATCCAGTTTACAATCTTTTTCTTCTGCTTAGGAAAAGCTCAAAGGTCAATGCTATTCTACTTCTCTTTTCTGTACATACTAGAATTGGAAAATTTAGCAAAGCTGGATAGAACTATTTGCCAAAGAGATGCCCTCGTTTACCTTAGACAGTGTGTAATTGATGTGTTCTGCTCCACATCAACAGAAAGGTCAAGAAAATCTTCATCTTTGCTACTAACCTGTTGCAAAAAATGTACATGTGAAATAGAGACTTAGTAAAATGCCATGCATCTAAATACTGTTTGCATCTATGTGCAAATGCTAAAGGTAGAACAATTTCTGCAGAAATATATTACACAGTTATAATTAATTTCAACGCATTTTTTTTCCTAGTTCAGCACGACTATATTATTAAGTCTACCAATCCAGCTTTCATATAATTTACTTCTGTCTGTTCCACTTATCCAAGCCCACCAACCATGGTCCAGTGACTGCAGTCTACTGCTCCTTAAAGGGGGACCCTCACCTTCCATATTAGCTCTGACTGGTACATTATATATCTTTCCTTGATATGCAACACAGCTTATTTTCTTATTTTACTGGAATTGTTTTTATACTTTTATACTTTTTATACTATTATTCCAATAGAGTATTTATATTAAAAAAGTAACCTCAAACATTTTGAAAATGACAGATCTTCATATTTGTTTTGAAAACAATTTTTTCTTCTTTTGAAAACACTTAGGGTGTTTAATTTTGAAGATGAAGTAACGCAGAATAAGAAAATAATCCAGATTGTTGTAGTACTTCGTCTGAGTCAAAAAGACCACAGAATTACTGCACAAGAATTTAGTCACTACCAATTCTGTTTATAAAATACTGCATGAAGACTCCGTATTTTGCCTCCTATGACTGCATTTCTTAGAATAACTAAATCAGATGATAGGATAGAGAAGTTCAAATCAAGAACTTCAGTGAGGGGTTAAATCCATTGTTCTGATGCAATGTATCCTGTGCTCAAATTTCTGCAATTTTATGGATGTGGAAGGTATGTACTAGTTTCAGCTCACCGTTGTGTTACATTGGGGAACCTATAAACACAGTGAATGCAGCCCATAACAGTCCTGAATCCGGAGGAACACCTTCTACAGGCTGAATTTTTACATAATCAAAGATGTACAGAGGTACAATGTGCACTCAATTAAAATCAAGTGCAGCTCTTCAAACAAAAATCCTCCCCAAAAGAAGATTCAACCCACAGGGGACAGAAAACCACAAAACTGGCAGCAATCAACTGCAGTATAAACATAAAGCTAGAATTCAAAAGACAGAGCAACAAAGCTTCAGAGAACATTGTGTCCCTACAGCTGGAACTAGAGTTCTGTCAGGCACACTGCATATCAATAAAGAGGTTAAATACTCAGAAAAGTCTTTGGCAAGTACAGTGTTTCATCTGGGTACCACAAAGAAACTAGGAATTTTGTTATTGATTTCAGGACATCAAATATTTACTGAAAGGGGAAAATGATCTAGGTGGAGCTAAAACAATACAGACTGAAACTAAAGGTAGCTGGAAAACTAGATTCAAGCTGCACTCTGTAAATGAGAATAAGAACTGCTGGAATCTGAATCATTGTTCATGCACTACATATGAATATTTTCGCAAAGGAACACCTTTTAATCCATTTTACTACTTCCCAAAGATTTAAAGATAAAATAATACAAGAAAAGAAAACTGGGTACTATACAGTATTCCTGCATTCTCAGGAAGGTACAGACAAGGCAGCAATATCTAGCATTATTTTTTCCATAAAGCTTGGCCACTTTGAATTACAAATAGGGTATCATGCTGTTTCGCTGCTACCCAAGGACACATCCTGACTTGAGTGCAGTTCATCTGAATAAACACTAG
This sequence comes from Phaenicophaeus curvirostris, assembly GCF_032191515.1. Taxonomy (NCBI): domain Eukaryota; kingdom Metazoa; phylum Chordata; class Aves; order Cuculiformes; family Cuculidae; genus Phaenicophaeus; species Phaenicophaeus curvirostris. Next base: position 50,249,010 of record NC_091395.1, on the reverse strand, counting down.
ATATTAACTTAGAATTAGGCCATAACCATTTAAATAAGTTTCTCAGTTAAAAAACAATTCTCCCCTTTCACTAACTTTTACTTGCCATTATTATTTGTTTTTTTATAACTGAAATGGATTAAATAATTAATTTTCAATATCTCTCTCACATTTTCACTTAGACAAGCTTGTTCCAGACTTGGTCCAAATCCTTTTCTCATGTGGACTATCACTGTATTTCTTTCCCCCTTCTTCCTCTCTGACCCAAATACTTGGAGAAGTTGTATTTTCTCGGAGTACAGAGCTATTCTTTATGATCAGAAATATCAGAATGTGTTCTTTCACACATCTGTAAGGACCTCAGTAGGGTTTATCTCACCTAACTCCAGCTGTCTAAAGTTAGATATTTAACCTCAGCTTGCTTTCTGAAGATACTTTTTCTGAGCAACTTCTCCCACTTTAATGCACGTAATCTAAAGTTGCATTTTCTTTAGAGGAAGTCCCTGGTGGCAGCACTGCTCTGAATTAAAAACACACTATTCTCAGCATCCTGTAGAAAGTAGTACAGAGATACATGAAAACTCTGTATGCCAGTCACATTCTCAGGATTGAATTAACACAAATATATCTTAACATTTCACTTGTTCATGGATTATCTTCTCCAAAAATTACAGTAATCGGGAAGGGTGTTGATTAACTAGCAAGGATTTTAACTGTAGAGATATGTATTAGGACAGCAAGACTTGGCATAAGTTAGCCAAGTAATGCTTAGAAAAATAAATTTTTAGAAAAGAATATACTCACTTCAAGAAGTAAAGTCTACAGGAATATCCACAATTCCCAGATGTCTGAAAAGATTCATATATTTATACATATAAAATGTTTCTATCTATTAATGGGCAACAACCAAAAGCAAAAAATCTATCCCAATGCTTACGGTTTCACAGTTCAAACATCTAGTTTCGTTAGTCAGTGTTCCCTGAAAAATCTCATGCACCCAGGTGAGTTCTTGCTTATTGTTCTCTTCAGCTTCATTCATGTTGCCATTTTTCAGCTTCCCATTTTGCTTTTCCTGTTTTTTCTCCTCCTGCAAAATGTCTGCGATGGTGTTGAGCAGGTAATTTAAAAACTCATGTGCATCCTGTTGCATGTAGTTGTCAAAGAGATCTGTGAAGAAGAGAGACAAGATTTCTAAAGCTGAGTATGTCCCTTCCTTCAGGAAAGCAAAATAAATTCATTTTTTCTTCTCAAATACATATTCCGGCTCTTACTCAGCAAAAGTATTTCAAATCACTCCAAAGAAGAGTAGATAGGCAGTCATGCCGGATTCAGTGAAACTACTTTGGGGGAAAGCTTCATCTCACCTAACTTTAGCTGTCTGAAAGGTTACGTTCCTCTTTGGAGTCGGTTGTGCAGGCTCCTACTACAGTCAATGAAGAACACAAGAGGGTGACTCATCCTAAATTCCTTAGACTAGACTGCCTAACTGTAGGCAGCATTGGCTCCCACTCGTATATTCCAAATCTCTCAGGCACTTAGGAATATCACAGAGTTTGGACAGGAAAACACATGGTGGGGGAAACCGAATGCATTGGATACTAACGCATGCCAGTGTCCTGTGTCTGGCCAGGAAGGAGTTACCTTTCCTCACAGCAGCCTAGGCATTGCTGTGTTTTGCGTGTGTGGCTAGAACAGTGTCGATAACACACCACCATTTTCACGTTGCTGAGCAGTGCTCCAACAGCTTCAAAGGCTGGTAGTCTAGCAGTGGGCAAGATGAGAGGACATAGCTGAGACAGCTGACTCAAACTAACCGAAGACATATTCCCTGCCATGTGACTTTGTGTTCGGCAATAAAAGCTAAGCGAACGAGGTGGGGGGAGGCACACAGACACACACATACATTCATTATTGAGACATTCGTCTTCCAAAGCAAATCCTATGCATAACAGGACCCTGCTTGCCAAAGAGTGGCTGGATATGGCCTGCTGATGGGAAGCACAGAATAAATCTCCTTTGGTTTTCCTTTGCTTCTGCATGTAGCCTTTGATTTTTTTTACTTAAACTGCCTTTGTCTCAACACACAAGCTTTTTTCATCTTATTTTCTCCCCCATCCTGCTGAGGAGGGAAGTGAGAGATAAGCTCGGTGGGCACACCTGATTAATGAGACCACGTTGCCCAATATATACTTACACTTTCCTGATCAATGTATGAATGTCTAAGAGGATTCCAGTTTTACACTTACCGTTCTCTTTTCGTAACCTTGATATGAACTTCTTTGGTGGAATAACTCCAACTTTCTTCTTCTGGGTAGCAATACTGTGGAAAAGATCTGCCAGGCAAGTCAAGAGATTTTCCTTCTTTTTCTGTTGGGCCTTGTATGATAATACATTTTCCCGAAACGGCCGGCAAAAATACAATGCCTGAAGCACGGAGTTACAGTAGCAGGTGTTCCCAAACTGTCATGTAAAATTAAAAACAATCTTTATCCTTTTGCATCACAATAAAACTAGTTGTTTCATTCAAATTCTGGCTTCTGTGTCCTTATCACATACCAACCGTTTTGCCATGCAGCTGTTGTAGGAATATATTTCCACACCCACCTCTGACATTCCACAGAAAAACCCTATGGTGTTCTAAATTAACTAGGACACAAAGTAAAAGTTTCCACTTTCAAGAGATATGTTTATTGTAGTGGGTCTCATTAAACTTGTTTCCATATATCAATATAATCTTGCTGGGCTCTACCTTACTGCTCAGTAGCAGAATGACTAATGTTTTCAATGGAAAGAATTACTGTGTGTACTTTATTTATAAAAACCTTTCTCACTCATTCTCTCCTTAGTCAGATAAAAAAACCCTCCTAAGTGAGTTGCCGATTGAGACTGCTTCCTTCCTCACATTTCATAGCTAAAATAGACTTTTAACTTTATTGAAGTGTAAGTACTAATCTCTGGAAACATTCATAGAACAGTAATACTTTTCTCTGGGGACAAATGAAGCTACCTTCAAGCCACTTTTCCCTAAAATTGGATTGTGAGCAGCACTTTTTCAGGAAAATACAATCTGCCTTAGAACAAGAATGGGAGGGGGAGGGGAAACAAACCAAAGTTCAAGTAACATCAAAGCCATAGTTGTGTATAGGGTTTGCCTATGGAAAATGGTACTTACATTGACCAATCCAAAATAGTGTTCATTGATTGGAAACTGCTCTGGGCCAATGTCTTTTTCCAGAGCAGAGGCATTGGTGCCCTACAAAAAACAAACAAACAACAACAACAAAAAAAGAGAGAAGAATATATTTAGAATATTAAAATTCTAAAATAAAGTTATGCACAGCACCAAGACAGAAACTCATTTTTTTATTTCCAGCAACAATTATCCAACCTAACTCTGTCTTACTAGTAGGCAAGCATGACGGTCACATGAGCCAATAAAAATACTTGCAGTTCTAGATAGTGGAGCTGGCCTGACCTAGTCACTCTAATAATGGCTGATTAGAAGGGAACAGGTCACAACAACAGTGATTCTTTCCGCATCCACCCCCTTCTTATTCTTACCATATACGTGAACAGCTGGATCCCATTACTCTCTTACCTCATAAAGATACTTGATCTGAAGCAAAACCCTTAAAGTTATCTTGGACAAACCAGTTCCTAGACGTAAGGCAGGTTTTCTAAGCATTACTGAAACTCCTCTGAGTCCCTTCTAATTTGTCAGCAGCCTTTAACAAACTTGGGCTCCAGACTGGCAACCAGTTCCAGTAACAACATCACAAACATTAAAATCAAGAGTCATATATCTGCCATTTAGTCCTATCTAATATCAAAGGGTGCATAAGCCCAAGCACTGCTACATCTCTTAGTCAGTGCCTTGGTGTGGCATGTTATATTCGGCTGTATCTTCACTCCAACAGCACAGTTGCTTTCACAGCTACTAGTCGGTACAACAACTAATTTTATGTCACCTGCAGTTTTCCTATATTATAATGCCCAATTTTAAACAAGCACAGATTAAGCAAGCAAGCAAAGATTGCTGCCAAAGCAAATGTCATCCCTACTATCCACTCTGTTTAGCATATAGACCCCTGTGGGTCCTCGCAAAAATGCTGTATTTGGACAAGTATTCCTTATATACATTTATTCAAGGTCTATCAGTTAACCAATTTTTAACCTGCATAATATTTTCTTTACTGACATCATACATTTATTTCCTTACCAAGCATGCTCTGCAGTGTGAAGCATTAACATATTATGCCTTAGAATTTCTATCAGACAGGAACAGAACAACTGGCTGATTTTCATAAAACCATGTAAAATGTAAACATGCCAAAATGCAAAACATCTGAAAATTTCTGGTATTTCCTGTGTTCCTGATGTTTGTTCGATATATATTTTGCTCATCAGCTGAAATTTTCAAAGTTATTGGCAATTCTCCCCAAAGCCCGATTTGTGCTTTCTTACTGCACCTACCATCACCACTGCTTGCTATATTAGATTATTATTTAATGTCAACTCATCAAAAGAAGATAGTTTAAGTTAACAGCATCAGTGCTGTGAAACTCAGCACAGGTGCTCTGTAAGAATTTGCAAGCCTTAAAAATTAAAGAACTCCTTGAAATTGGCACCTTCCAGAAAAGCTCCAAAGATTTTGTATTTCACATTCCTTTATCTCTTTCCAGTCTCTCTCCTTCTCTCCCATACACATAGATCACTGCTCAGACCAAGTGTATGTGATTTCCTAGACATTCCCTTTGAGACCGAAGTACTTTACCTGTGCAAGGTTCCATGCAAAGCTTATGTTCTCACCAGGCTCTGCTAAGCCTCAGTGAGAAAACTGGAACAAGGAACGATCTACACAAAGCAATTATTGGCTTCCTTTCAAAGGAGATGACTGTGTGCTAATTATGTAAGTTCCACATGAATTCTAGTTTCTTTGCTTGGAAAGTCAGCCTTTACAAAGATGCACAGATTCAGCAACTGACTTCCCAAGGGGGGAAAACCGATAGACATTTGCGTATCTGATATTAATCATGAAGCAAACAGCCAACGTTACCTTCAAAACCTTGTCTGATAGAAGAAAAACATGACTACAGAACATTAATGAAGCTTCTGAAGAAAACCATCATCATATTAATACTCATTGTGCAGCATTCGAATCACAGCAAAGGTGTTCTTCGATTACACTTTTAGCAGTCAAATCAAGTTCCCTACCATAAGAATAAAATGAGTGCTTTTCCAGTTTTGCAAGAAGTATATTCCACACTGGAAAAAATTCTCCCTCTAGAATTCACGGAACACAATATCTCTAAAATATAAATTCCTACTCTTTCATAAACTACAGATTAGTGCATGATGTTAGACAAGTACAATGCAGGTGCTCTGCTAACTAGTTGCTCTTACGTCACTCATTTACCTTTCTTCCAGAGCCAGAGTTTCTCACCTCAGAGGATGCCAGATGGCTTGAAAATTCTTTTCTAGCATTCAAATTGTCTTGTAAATATTATGAGAAATAGCAAGATACAGGATTCACCAAACAAAATTATCACTAAAAACCAAACAAATCCATGATGTGCACTAACTCATCTTTATAAGAAAACTACACGTTGCATGGAAATTTCCAAAGTACTTGCTGTTGAAACAACATATAAAAGCTCATCATAAAGCTTTACCTCTCCAAAACCTTGGCTGTTGCGAATATACAATGAAGCACTGTGTGCCAGTTTCCCAATGAAATAGATAAGCTAAATTCAATCTTTCAGTAAGCTGACATAACTCCTATGGACTTCATTAGGAGTTGTGCCTTCTTATATCAAGGGCAATTTCAGTATGGTTTCTTTTAAGATCTCAAAAAACATACCGATAAACTGATAGAAAAAGAAGAGTAAGAAAACAGGTAAGAAAAACAGAGACCTAATTCTTCAAAGCAAGATATATTTCTTACATGGGGGAAAAAAATGTAGGCAGACTATTTAGTAAACTCAAACCATGACACATTGCATATATATTACATGTTTTGCAAAGGAAGCCT